>NC_013490.2:4161600-4165369 GCF_000004555.2 Caenorhabditis briggsae
AATACTTGAAAGAATTCACAGAAAATCGGTAATTTTGACCTAAAAAACGCTCAAAATGAGGACTATTCTAGACATCGCTCTTCAGTGAATCTTTCAACATGGTGGTTAAAAAGCATCTTTCTAGCACAATTATGACATGCTTAATCTGTTTATAATATAGTGACACGGCCATCTTTCCGTTGAATACCTGAAAAAATTCACAGAAAATCGGTAATTTTGACCTAAAAAACGCTCAAAATGAGGACAATTCTAGACATCGCTCTTCAGTGAATCTTTCAACATGGTGGTTAAAAAGCATCTTTCTAGCACAATTATAACATGTTTAATCTGGTTAAAATAGAGTGACNCGGCCATTTTCGTTTTATTGAATAGACAATAAGAGATATCAAAAACTGTCAGTTGATAAAATGTTGATGATTTCATAATAAACATTTTGTTAGTTGACCACTTCTTAATGTATTTAACAGGAAATGAGATAAATGCGCTCAAAGTTGACTGCTTGGAGCACACAATTAGAGTTTTACGATAATCAACTTCGGAGCCCTACAAAAGTAGTCCAAAATATAGTTATTCGTCTGAAAGTTTATGAGTATACTAAACAACTTTTTTGCTGATATCCATTCTAACAAGATATGTCATTTTTAATTAAAAAAGTGCCAAAATTAGCGATTAAAATGAAAAATGTGCCATTTTGAATGGAAAAAATGCTCCTTCATTAGCTCATATCCTCAAGTTTAAAGCAATTTGCCTTCAGAACTTAGGTAATTATTCTAAAAGCTGTATACCACAAAAGTAAGCTTTATTTCAAGCCAGCTGAGCACGGATCATGATATGTCACCACAAATCATCATTTCAAGATATGCCAACTTTAAAAGAGCATATCTCAGAAAAGACAGAAGCTATAAAAAAGTTGTCAACTAAAAAACTATCAATCATAAATAGACATTTATTTTTGTACTTGACTACTTTTTTCTAACTACCGTAGTTTTTGAGATATGCGCCTCTGAAGATAGGGTGCCCTACTACCCATCTGTTCCTCCGGTTGTGAGCGCGCGCAGAGAGGCCAGGTATCTTTAAAGGCTCATAACTCAAAAACTACAGTAGCTAGAAAAATGCTGTCAACTACAAAAATGAAGTTCAATATTTGCTTGGTGTAATCTGCAAATTTCAGAGCAATCTGAAAATGTTTAACCACTTTGGTTAGCACCTGAAAATCATGAGTGAAAATTGATAAGCTTTTCTTGAAACATCTGTAAGTCGCAAAACAACAACTTTATTTATTGACAAGAACACGATTGTCCGGATAATCCTGAAATCGAACTGCAGAAAATAACATTTGGAAAAACATTCAATTGATTTATTATTCACAATCAGAGAATTTTTGGCATGATAATACGATGCAAATGGCAGTACAAAGAAAGGTAAGCAAAGAAATGCAAAGAAAAAACCAGTTAGAGTTAGTATAGAATCAGTTATTCATGAATCTATTTCGATGTTCCTGGCTCCTTGGTTGTCTGGTTCTCCTCCTCCTCTCTCTTCTCCGACTCTTCTCGAAGCTTCTTTTCCAATGCCTCCTCCTCTTCGTCGGTTGAAATCATGAATTGTTCCCTCAATTGCTCCGGGTTCTTGTCCTTTATCATTAGCTGTATCTTCTTACATCCATAGGTCACAAGCTTCTTGATGCTCAAATAGTTCGCGGCCCTTAGGAACTTCTCAAAGTCCTCATCCTTCATTTTTTCCAAGAACTCCAGATCCCACGCTGGTAGCGACATTCCAATTCGAGCATCGTAGTCATATGCCCAGATCTCCTCATCTTTATGGTGTTCGCACCATTCTATGATGAGTTTCATAGTGGGTCCGTCAATATTGTTGAATGGAAGGGCGGTGTTGGATCCGATTGTTCCGATGAGATCCTTAATGGTCACGGACTGATTGCAGGCAGCTTCAGTGACGGCGAACTTGGTTCCATCTGATGCCTCGACGAAGAAGGAAGTCGATGAAGGAGCTGCTTCTGGAGCGAATTCGGCAGTCTGTCCGTTGCTCATTTTTTGAAGAGTAGTTTTTTTCTGAAATCAAAAACACTTTGCTTTTTTTACGAATCAAAAAAGTAGAAGATCCCAAAAAAGAGAGAAAATATATAGAGAATCGGAAATTTAAAATCAAATACTGTACATAAAATCTGTAACAGAAGGGCCAATCAACTTTGAGCTCAAATATCTCAATTCTTATGCAAGATATCATAAATTTGTCAACTGACAAAACACTACTGATATTATGATAAGCAATTTGTCAGTTAACAACATTTTTGTATCTTTTTCAGGAACCGAGATAAATTGGCTCAAAGTTTTACATTTAGAGGGCCCTTCTATTACAGGTTTTAAGGTAATCTAAAATTTAAAATAAAATTCAAATTTACAAAAAAACGTATTTAGAAGTTGCGATTTAAAAAAGTCTCTGTTAAGCACATGCTTTTCGAATATCTTTGTGCAAGGTAGCAATCGCGCTCTGTCGCACAAGTGAGGACACATACTCCGTATCCTCCTCCCTCGAGTCGCTGCGCAGTTATGCGCGGAATGACGCGTTTGATTTTGGCTCGATGCCAAGTCCCGTTTACAGAATTTGATTTTTTGCGCTTTTGAATTGGAACAGCTAATTTATAGTTTTGTTGGAAATTAGAAAACTAGGTAACTTGAGAATATGTTGATTACAAAAAGGAAGCTTATCGTAAGTTCTATACTAGAAGGGCTTATAAATCTGAGCCAATTTATCTCGGCTCCTATAGAAGATATGTAAAATTTGTCAACTGATAAATTGTTTATCATAATATCAGAAGCATTTTATTAGTTAGCAGATGTTTGATATCTTTTACAGGAACCGAGATAAATTGGCTCAAAGTTGACAGTGTGGCGCCCTTCTATTATATTAAAGGTTTTACGGCAACTTCGTGGTTTAAAATTTCTGAAATTTCAGATTTTTTGAGAAAATCGCTTTATTCATATTATTACAAAGTAAAATCAAAATCATTTCTTCCCTAGTTTCTCCATTCTTAGCTTCTTCTTCTTCTCCTCTTTCTCCGCTTTCTTTATTCTTATCATCTCCTTGATATACTTCAATGATTCTGCATATTCTGTATTTCTCAGCGTCTCTTCTTCCACACGATTTTTCAGTTTTTCTATCTGTAAATCTTGTTTTTTCAAATCAAAGTCTATTTTCTTCTCATACCTCCTCCACCTCAACCGGATCCTGTTTTATAAAATCCAATTTAGCCTCCATATTTTTGATTTGTTTCTCCAAATGGATGATCTCAATTGCTTTTTCTTGTTCGATCGCAGCGAATTTCACATTATCGGTTTCGATTTGGATTTTGGATTGGGCAATCTCCTTCTCCAACTCCTCAGCTTTTAGAGTGTTTGCCTCAAATTCCTTTTCCAGTTGAGCAATTTCTTTCTGTATTTTTTCTAGACATTCTAGGATAAAAAAGATGAGAGACACACCGCAAAGATTTGATCATCGTCTTCTTTGACTGAAATATTTTCAGGCATCTTGGGGTCAAAATCAAAAACGCTAGCGAAAATTTCATAGATCTGAAAATGAGTTGGGATTCTAAAGAAACTCTGTAATTGATGGGCCTCCTCACTTTGAGCTCAAATATCTCATTTTCTGTAAAAGATATCAAAAAGTGGTCAACTGACAAAAGATTTTTAATATTATGATAACCAATTTATCAATTGTCAACTTTTTTATACCTTTGACAGGAACTGAGATAAAT
>NC_013490.2:4166369-4182369 GCF_000004555.2 Caenorhabditis briggsae
GCTTATGGATTTCATCATAATACTCGCATTGCTGTAATATTTCGAAATTGTAAAAGTTGACTTCCAAATCGCTGACCTCATTAATAAAGTTTCTTATCGTCTCCACCTCTTCTTTGATTTCTTTCTCTATCATATCCTCTCGTTCCTCATGAGATTTCACTCGAGCCACTGCCATTTCCAACATCTCCTGGCTTTCTTTTCTGGAAATTCAAAGATACCGTATAGCATAAGCTCAGCCAAACCGTCAAGTTTGAGCTAAAATAAAATGAGATATATGAGCTCAAAGTAAACGGTCTGGGGAGCATACAATGAGTGTTAGTCAACTTGGAGGCAATACAAAAGTGTATAAAAATATTATGCTTTGTCTGAAAATTTCACAGTATACTGAACTAATTAAGGGCTTAATTTTTGTTGTCGGCATCTCTTTCCTAGCTACCGTAGTTTTTAAGATATGCGCTCCCAGGATCAGTGAGTGAGAGAGAGAGAGAGAGAGAGAGAGAGAGAGAGAGAGAGAGAGAGGGAGAGAAAGAGTGGTACCCTAATTTTAAGGACGCATATCTCAAAAACTACGGTAGTTAGGAATATTCCGAAATTTCCTTACCTAATTTTCGCGATGTAAGCCTTTCTCTGTATCTGTCGATGATCAGAAATCAGCTCAAATTCATTCCGTGTCGTCCATTTCTCTTCTTTCACTTCTCTTGCTCTTTTCCTTTCTTCTTGAGTCTTTTTGGCTCGTTCGCGTGCCAATCGACGCTTCTCTCTCAGTTTTTCGTAATATTTGACACGATTTGGCATATTGTATAGAGAATAAAAAAGAAACGAAATAGAAGTTTTCGAGAGGAAATTGAAAAATTGATGGAGTTGGAGTAGGATTTATTATAGGTGCATGGATGAGTGGTTTTCTCAAAACCGGAAATTGGTTTTTCGTTGGCGATTCTGAAGTTTTTTGTGCGGATTCTAAAGTTGCGATGAATCTTCTTAACTTGAGAATTAAAAATGTAGGGTCAAACCTCGGAAGATAACAGATCATGGAAAGAAATCTGAAATATGAGGCTTTTCTTGTTCACCCAAAATTTTGATAGTCATATAATGGCAATACTATCCTATTTAGACATTCGAAAATTAGAAATTCGAGTTTCTCAGATTGCGAGCATTAAAACGAGCTCCATCATGACCAGGGATGGTCGGAGTCGGATAATTGGATATCCGATTATCCGTGTTTTGCAGATAATTTCGGATAAATTATCCGACGGATAATTATCCGGAGATTTTATTCGGAGAAATTATCCGACGAAGAATTCTCCGAATTTTTTTTCCGGATAAACTCGGATAATTTCTCCGACAGAGACAAAAAATATCCGAAAGTTGAACAATCAATAAAACCAAAATATTGCTTTCTGCGGTCTTGCGGATGTTAGTTTCACCCTCTTAGGTGCTATCAATGTTGTTGTTCGTCGAAAAATTGTGTTTTTGAGTCGCTCGCCTCGATAAAAGGCCAAAAAACGTTTTATCCGAAATACTCCAAAATTATCCGAAAAAAGTCGGAGAAAAAGTCGGATATCCGATTCTCAGAGAAAAATTTTCGGATAAAAACTCGTGTATCCGATTATCCGAAAACTTTTCTCCGACCAAGCCTGATCATGACCCACTTTGCTCTATTCCGAGTTTTCACATATCAACCGTGCCGCACGACCGCGACGCACCCCGAAAAACTAAAATCTGATGATAATCAGTGTTTTTAATACAATTTTGGGTCAGATTTTTAAAGGATTTTTTGAATTCTAAGTCTCCCAAAATCTGAAGGACTCTGGAGAAATCTAATCCCAAACCCGACGTCATCATTCTAACTCATCAAAATTTCAGTTCTAAATTTAGTTATTCCTACATGAAGACGTCACAAAAAACAAGAAAACATAAATCCAAATACAAAAAATTCATTTTTCAAAGAATTTTTCTTTCATTTCTTGACATCTTTAATCTCCGTTTTCTCCTTGTTGGGTGATGCCGTCACATTCTTCTTCTTCCCTTTTCTAGTCTCATCACTTTGATCATTTTCCTTTTCCTTCTCCTTTTGCTCCTTTTCCTTTGCATTTTTCTTCGAGAAGTCCTTCGTCGATGCACCATCTTCCACATCCAAATCAATCACTTTTCCATCTCCCGGACACTCGACCGGTCCGGAATATGGGCGGTCCGGATCCCAATCGATCGGATCGTTATCCTTGATTTTGTTGGCAGTGGCAGCGTGTTGGACACAGTAGTAGATGAACTTGTAGTCAGGGACGGCGTAGTAGCCAAGGGTGTCGATGTACTAAAAATAACTCATATCTATCGGAATCTAGATTTTCGAATCTCACCTTCAAAATTCTCCCGAATTCCTTTTTGGGACAATTATAGAAGAAATCATCCTGAATATCCGGCTTACTTCTCACTTCGTTCTTATAAATCAGTACTTTATCACGATCCGATGCCTTCAATTTCCGCCACGGAAGACCTCCAGAAGTCCATTCAACCACCATATACAGCCATGATTCAATATCATCTTTTCTTGATTGATCCTGCTGAAGCATTGCAGCCAGTGGAGCATATCGAGTTGTTCCTCGGAATGGAGCAGTTGCACGTGGAGCTCTCATATCTTTTCCTTCAGCTCGTTTCACAAATTCACGACACAGGCCGAAGTCAAGCATGAAGATCGTATGGTGCTCATTAGACTCCGTTCTTCCAGCTGCGAAGTTTCCGGGTTTGATGTCACGGTGAAGGTAGCCGAACTAAAAAGAAGACATTCCGATGTGAACTAGTGAATTCAACATACACTATGAAGATGTTCGATAGACACCAGACACTGAGCGGCAGTCTTCAAGGCAGTACCCAATGAGAATCTTCCATCCGGACGATCTTGTCTCAAATCCCACAAATTCTTTCCAATCAACTTCATCACAATGAAATTGAATCGATCCTTGACATTTGCCCGATCGAGAACCGTACAAAAATGACGACTCTTGATTTGAGTCGCCCCTTTCATCACATTACAATCCATCAGAAGCACTTTCTTTGCTGCAGCCGCCTTCTCGCATTTGATGGCGAACTTCTCCGAATCGCTTTGACGGAGCACCGAGTACACTGCTCCGTAACCTCCTTTTCCGAGCAACGCGATAACTTTGTACTTGTCTTTCTTCGTTTTCAGCATCTCTTCATCTCTTGGTAGCACATCTTCTGTTTCATCCGAAGACATCATCTTTTATGATTGAGAAGATCCCTGATTCAAACTGGTTTTGTTAGGCAGTTTTAGCTGGAATTTATAGTGGGGAGGTGTAGAGATGAGGGTTAATGATAGCTGGCCACGTAGATAAGCAGAAGACCATGTTACTATGTACCGTATCTGTGACTGTGGCCGAAGGTCCCACAACGACAATTACCGTAACCTAAAATGTTTTTGTTCTCGGAAGCTTTTTTTCGCGACTTCCGTACGTTTTCAGTCAGTTTTTTAAAAAGTATTATGGGGTTATTCAGGTGAGACAAAATAACCCGGCAAAAACTCCGAGAATGAACCAATCTGGATAGAAAGTGACTTGAGTTTTTGCTATTTTTAAAGGTTTTTGCCAGGTTTTTTGCCTCAAATAGCCCCATTAAAAATTTAAACTTTTGGTTTTTAGGAAGAAGCAGATAAATTGACGGAAAACAATGAAAAACAACAGTTTCGTTGGATCCCTTCAGAATCCCTTCATTCGTTCCTTCCATATTTCTTTTACGGTTCATGCAAAATGTTTAAGAATGCTTTACGCTTTCTCCAACTTCCCATCCCTGTGTTCGTCATTTTTACACTAATTTCCAAAACCTTTCAACAGAATTATCTTCCTTTGTTACCCCTATTATACACTCTTGCGTCCCTTTTCCAATTCCATTTTCTTCTCACATGACCCTTTTCTCTTTCTTTTCTACCCCGTTCTCTCTCATCCAAACCAGTCCCTTTCCGTGCTTGCATCATCATGATCGTCAATTTTTCAAGATTATATCTGTCTTCTTTCACTTCTCAACAAACACCTCTTTCCGTACTTTCCGCACTAAAAAACATGTTTGCGTTGTGTGTCGCCGCGTCCCAGTTTGTGTTTTTTTTTTCGAAACGATCGGCTCTTATACAATTCAGGTGATAACAATGTATCATAGAGCAAAGTTCGCTCAGCAAAATAGTTATGACGTGGCAATAAGATATTATGAAATCATCTGAAATTTTCAGTCGTCATCTAGATCTAGAAACTTCTAGATAACCACCAGACACTATTTTGTAATTCAAATCATAGTGCGTTTTTTCTAGTCCTCTCAAACTGGAAATTCGTCTTCCTATTCCATTTTTCATAACCCCTAACCGCACCTGGTACCGCCAGCCAGGTGCTGTCATTCTCTCATTTTGTTTTCGCCTTTTCCTTTTTCCCCGACTAACTAAAAATTTTGAAAACCACCGCACAAAAACACTCGTCATGTCTTTTCTTCCTTTTTAGTACTAAGAGACGTCTCCTCTTTATTCTATGAAAAACAAAAACAAGACTCTTTTTCGATAAAAGAGTTCTTATCGAAAAAAAAAGAGCCTTCTTCTTGGTATGCTCATTGAGCTTGTTTTGTCAAAATTTATTTTTATCGAGCGCGCTTTTCGTGTGGTCACTCCTCTTATCACAAGGTTTGATTCCTCACGTGTTGTTCGTTTCCTAACACACTCAAACATCATAATGATGATAAAAGGAGAAGTTCAATGTTGTGTAATGTTTCAATGGGAGTGGGAACAATAATTTAAAACTGCAGTCATGACTCAAATACTGGAAAGACTACTTTCTTTTTCATTTTTTTCATTTTGCAGGTTCTTAAACTGTTTTTGAGGTTTTCGAAAATGTCGAAATCAATCGCAGAGACAGTATTTTAAAGGTGGTGTACGGTGAAAACTTTTATTGCAGCAATATGTGCAGAAATGTATGTAGATTGACATAAAAATAAAGAAAAAATTCAAAAAAAAATCCTTCATCGAGAAAAACGCATCGAAAAATACGCTGAAAGCCCTTAGGGACGAGGTTTTTTCTAGGCCGCCCGGCGAGTAAAAGCGCGCAAATTCAAACTTTTAAAATTTTTTCGCTTGTTTTCACTGTTTTTTCAAATTTTCCGATGTATCTGGAAGATAAATTGACAAAAACCTAGAAAACTCTTGAAAAAACAAAAAAAGTGAAAACGAGCGAAAAAATTTTAAAAGTTCGAATTCGCGCGCTTTTACTCTCCGGGCGGCCTAGAAAAAACCTCGTCCCTAAGGGCTTTCAGCGTATTTTTCGATACTTTTTTCTCGATGAAGGATTTTTTTTTGAACTTTTTCTTTATTTTTAAATCGATCTACATGCATTTCTGCACATTTTGATGCAATAAAAAATTTCACCGTACACGACCTTTAAAGGAGCGTGCATCATAAGACGCGCTGGGTCTCGCAACGAACGACACGCGCACGCGGCAAACGAGCGTTCGCGTGCGCGTTTTCTTGGCAACTCGGCTCAGTCTTCTCGTTTTCTCCCCCAATGGGTGGTGACCCCCTTTATTCCTCCGTTTGTTTTACTCCCTGACAGGGAGTCCCTGCTATGCTATTCTCGATTGTTTCGATTTCTCCTCGCAGTTCTGTCTTTGGGACCTGCTATCATCTACGGTTTGTATGTATGATTTCTGCGCGCTTTCCGCTCAGAAAACGTTTTTGGTCGCTAGGCAACAGTCATCGATTTTTGCCTCATTCGTAACAGCGCTCTCCAAGGGAGTTTTCCACTTCTCCTTTTCGTCTATTCCTTGCTAATCCCATCGCTCAGGACATCGATCGCTTTCTCTATCTCATCACATGATTTTCGAACTGGTGCACTTTCGTGTGCGTCCATCTGTCATGAACTTTCCCTCGCGAGACGCTCGTTCATCTATTAGTACGCTGCTCTAGTCTAGACGTGCGTTCCAGAACAATTGCTCAATTTTACTGACTTCTCTGCGATGACATCACAGGTGCCTTTGACCGAGAGATCTTCCCTGTGATAGCTCATCAGCTGTTAGGGAGAACATCTGAACATGCCAACTGTTCTCTTTCTAGTATTTCATCATTTATTGCAACACCAAGAAATTTACTTTGCTTCTCAAAGATGTAACCAAACGTGTCATCTGGTATCGCTTTCATTTGAGAAGCAAAAGAAACTGGTCGCCCTTCATCGTTTCATGTTAGGCAGGGCAAGAACACACAATCGATTCTCGCTTCCTCCCAGCACACAATGTGTCCTCTTCTTTCATAACACTCCTGCCCTCCTCTCTTCCCTACACAGCGCGCTCTAGAATGTTCTTTTTGTGCGATTTGCCTGCTTGCTGAGTCGGTCATATCGACTGCCCCCTCCCTCCTCCCTTTCCTCATCCTTCCTCACTGGTTGGGTATAATACGCGACTCCTCTTCATTCGGTCATTCACCATCGAAAACAAACGTGCGCTCGCTAACATTTTTGTCCCAGTTATCGATTTCCCTAATTCGAAATTCCAGTCAACGCGCTCGCTGTAGCTCCCATTATTCTTGCGTGTGCGCGCACTGAAAGTTTCGGTTACCCTTGACTGCCAACGAGAGCAAGGTGAGTAGCTTTCTGACTTCTGAAACTTTCCAGAATCAGGATTTCCTATCGATTGAAATCTCGCTTCCCCGTAGTTCTGCCTCGTTCCGCGTCATACCGCAGTTCCCAATCATTGCTCACTTTTTTGGTTAGAGAAACGAGAACATCAGCTGAGTCTCTGCGTCTCCAGCCATGACACATGAGAGGCGGGGTCTCCGCGCGCGCTGTGTTACTATTGATCGCCAACCAGGCAGCAGTCATTCGCTTCAGTCGTCCAGAACGCGCCGCTCGCGTGCCACCTCTCCTCTCCTTGCCTGAATCATCTCCTAGATTGGCTCTCACTTCCTTTGTCTATCCTCTTCTCATTAAAATTTCCCAATTTGTATGATTTAGCTTCTCAGTAATGCTGAGTCACTAAAGTTAGTTTGTTCGCGGTCTGAATTGATTTTCGAAAAATTTCGCAATGCTCTCGAATGTTCTTCTACTTCGTGATCTTATATAAAGCCTCTCTCGCATTCATTCATTCAATTCTTTTTTTTTTCAGCAATCATGCAAATCTTCGTCAAAACGTTGACAGGAAAAACTATCACCTTGGAGGTGGAGGCTTCCGATACCATCGAGAATGTCAAAGCCAAAATCCAAGACAAGGAGGGAATCCCACCAGACCAGCAGAGACTCATCTTCGCCGGAAAGCAGCTTGAGGATGGAAGAACTCTTTCGGACTACAACATCCAGAAGGAGTCCACTCTCCACTTGGTGCTCCGTCTCAGAGGAGGAATGCAAATCTTCGTCAAGACACTCACTGGAAAAACCATCACTTTGGAAGTCGAGGCTTCCGATACCATCGAGAATGTCAAAGCCAAAATCCAAGACAAGGAGGGAATCCCACCAGACCAGCAGAGACTCATCTTCGCCGGAAAGCAGCTTGAGGATGGAAGAACTCTTTCGGACTACAACATCCAGAAGGAATCGACTCTTCACTTGGTACTCCGCCTCAGAGGAGGAATGCAGATCTTCGTCAAGACACTCACTGGAAAAACCATCACACTCGAAGTCGAAGCCTCCGACACCATTGAGAATGTCAAGGCTAAAATCCAAGACAAGGAAGGAATTCCACCAGATCAGCAAAGATTGATCTTTGCCGGTAAGTTGACATATGCATTTTCATGAAGCTCGAATACTAATTTTTTCTTTTCAGGAAAGCAGCTGGAGGACGGTCGCACTTTGTCCGACTACAACATTCAGAAGGAGTCGACTCTTCACTTGGTTCTCCGTCTTCGCGGAGGAATGCAGATTTTCGTGAAAACTCTTACTGGAAAGACTATCACTCTTGAGGTTGAAGCCTCGGACACTATTGAAAACGTCAAAGCCAAGATCCAGGACAAGGAAGGAATTCCACCAGATCAGCAGCGATTGATTTTCGCTGGTAAGTTGTAAAATCGAAGTAGCAAGTATTAATCAGAAAATTTCAGGAAAACAGCTTGAGGATGGACGTACCCTCTCGGACTACAACATCCAGAAGGAGTCTACTCTCCACTTGGTGCTCCGTCTCAGAGGAGGAATGCAGATCTTCGTCAAGACATTGACCGGAAAGACGATCACCCTCGAAGTCGAAGCTTCGGACACTATCGAGAATGTCAAAGCCAAGATCCAGGACAAGGAAGGAATCCCACCAGACCAGCAGCGATTGATTTTCGCTGGTAAGTTGTAAAATCGAAGTAGCAAGTATTAATCAGAAAATTTCAGGAAAACAGCTTGAGGATGGACGTACCCTCTCGGACTACAACATCCAGAAGGAGTCTACTCTCCACTTGGTGCTCCGTCTCAGAGGAGGAATGCAGATCTTCGTCAAGACATTGACCGGAAAGACGATCACCCTCGAAGTCGAAGCTTCGGACACCATCGAGAATGTCAAAGCCAAGATTCAAGACAAGGAGGGAATTCCACCAGACCAGCAGAGACTCATCTTCGCCGGAAAGCAACTCGAGGATGGACGTACTCTTTCCGATTACAACATCCAAAAGGAGTCTACTCTCCATCTCGTTCTTCGCCTCCGTGGAGGTATGCAGATCTTCGTCAAGACGCTTACCGGAAAGACTATCACCCTCGAGGTCGAAGCTTCGGACACTATTGAGAATGTCAAGGCTAAGATCCAAGACAAGGAAGGAATCCCACCAGATCAGCAACGATTGATCTTCGCTGGAAAGCAGCTTGAGGATGGACGTACCCTCTCGGACTACAACATCCAGAAGGAGTCCACTCTCCACTTGGTGCTCCGTCTCAGAGGAGGAATGCAGATCTTCGTCAAGACTCTGACTGGAAAGACCATCACTCTCGAAGTCGAAGCTTCTGACACCATCGAAAACGTTAAGGCCAAGATCCAGGATAAGGAAGGAATCCCACCAGACCAACAGAGACTCATCTTCGCCGGAAAGCAATTGGAAGATGGTAGAACCCTGTCGGATTACAACATCCAAAAGGAGTCAACACTCCATCTTGTCCTTCGTCTCCGTGGAGGTATGCAAATCTTCGTCAAGACTTTGACCGGAAAGACCATCACTTTGGAAGTCGAAGCTTCGGACACTATTGAGAATGTCAAAGCCAAGATCCAGGACAAGGAAGGAATCCCACCAGATCAACAAAGATTGATCTTTGCTGGTACGTTACAAAATAAACAACTTTGAATTCTATTCTTTTTTTTTCAGGAAAGCAACTCGAGGATGGTCGCACTCTTTCCGACTACAACATTCAAAAGGAGTCAACACTCCATCTCGTTCTTCGTCTCCGTGGAGGTATGCAAATCTTCGTCAAGACTTTGACCGGAAAGACCATCACTTTGGAAGTCGAAGCTTCGGACACAATCGAGAATGTCAAGGCCAAGATCCAGGACAAGGAAGGAATCCCACCAGACCAGCAGCGCTTGATCTTTGCTGGAAAGCAGCTCGAGGACGGACGCACTTTGTCCGACTACAACATCCAAAAGGAGTCGACCCTTCATCTCGTTCTCCGTCTTCGTGGAGGAGATATGTAAATTCATTCACCCAACTTGTTCCCTCCCCGATCTCTGTTCAATTCAAGTAACCATTATTTATTCCGTATTCCTCTCGGAATATTTGTATTTATCTGAACGAGCTCTGAATAAAGTCATTTTCGTGTAAAGCAGTTATTATTCTAACAACAACAAAAAACAAATTGAACCTAAATACTACAAACAAGAATGAAAAACATGTTCAGATATTCGCTTCTCCAATCAGTTGCGCTCTTAACGTTTGCGAATTTGCTTCGGTGATCAAAACTTTGGCATATTGTCCCGGTTTCACAATGTCTTCTGGGTTTGGGAACACTGTTTTGACACCACCATCGATCCTTCCATATGAAAAAGTTGCATCTCTCCGCGATGTCTGAAAAGAATTATTAGAAAATCGAACATAAGACATTTTGACTCACTCCTTCCCGTAAAACAATCTGCTCTGTTCCAATAAGTGTCTGATTAAGTTTGAGAGCTTCTTCTCGGAACACTGTCGTCAAATCAAGATGTCGCTGTGCTTTCACCTCTTCTGGAACGTCATCTGCTAGTCGGTGGTGTGCTCGAGTCTTCTGGAAAATAGAAAAACTTGACGGTGGTTGATTTTCTAATAGTAAGACTCACCCCTCTCATACTATACGGGAACACAAAGCAGAACGAGTAGCCGACTTGTCGAATCAATGAAAGTGTCATCTGATGAGCTTGCTCAGTTTCTCCACAGAATCCCGCAATGAAGTCGCTAGTCAGGAAGACGTCTGGAATTATACAGATGCTCTTCAAATAAGCGAAAAAAACCTACTTGGTAGAATCTTTCGAATATCATCCACTAATCGAAGGTACAAATCCCTTGTATATCCTCTGCCCATTCGTTCCAACGTGTCATCGTCTCCACTTTGTGCTGGAAGATGTAGCTGTTTGCACAGATTCGGACGAGATGCGATCAATTCGATCAACTGCATTGGAAAGTCTTTTGGATGAGGTGATGTGAAACGGAATCGAACTTCTGGAGCAGCATCGGCAACTTGTTCGAGGAGACTTGTGAATGTTAAGCCGCCGGTTTTCGGTCTGAAATTCCTAATGTTTTGTGGCTGGGATTTTGAACTCACTTATAGACAGTCTTGAATCCAGGGACCCTATCTTCTGAAGACGTCGATGGAGAAATCGTCAAGTCTCGATAGCTATTCACATTCTGGCCGAGAAGGGTGATCTGTTTGTATCCGTCGTCTCTTAACCGGCGAACTTCCTCAACGATCGATTCGATGGGACGACTTCGTTCACGTCCTCTGGTGAATGGAACGACGCAGTAGGTGCACATGTTATCGCATCCACGCATGATGGAGCTGGAAATCGGAAAGGTGCGACGGATTCAAGGCTTGAAGACTTGAATTTCAAGTCTTATTCGACTCACATGAAAGCAGTTTTTGTGGCAGCATCGACACGAATCGGTTGCACATCTGCATACGTTTCATCAAGAGACAGCTGAACATTGATGGCGTTGGAGCCACCAGCGGCGATTGCAACCAGGCGAGGAAGATCACGGTAGGAATCGGGACCTGGGAAATTGAAATTCAGATGTCTGTTACTTGAAAATCAATAGTAATATCAATGACTTACCGGCGACAATGTTCACCAAATTCCGTTTTGCCAATAAGTCG
The DNA here is from genome assembly GCF_000004555.2 of Caenorhabditis briggsae. Lineage (NCBI taxonomy): Eukaryota > Metazoa > Nematoda > Chromadorea > Rhabditida > Rhabditidae > Caenorhabditis > Caenorhabditis briggsae. The sequence continues at coordinate 4,177,640 of NC_013490.2, forward strand.
TGCCGCACCCTTTCAGCCATACAACCTGCAATTCTTCAATTCTATTATTTTTTTTAGAATCAAATATCCCACCCAGAACTCCGACAATCTGCGACTTATTCACCGAATTCGACCTAATCAATTTCAAGTGATTCCAAACTTTTTTCTCTGCTCCATCTCGAATCGAGCACGTCATCAAAAGAACGACATCTGCTTTTTCCTTTTTCTCACTCTCCACAAACCCATACTGTGTCATGATAGACCGCACGATTTCCATATCACTAACATTCATTTGACAACCGTAAGTCACATAGCAAACTGTTCTTCCGTTTCCTTTCAAGTCTTCTGGATTTAGATATTCTTTTGTGTCTTCTATAGATGGAATGATCTGTTTCATTCGCTGCTTTTTTGTTCCTTCTTTGATGAAATCGGATAACTGGAGACCGTCTTCAGGAATCGATCTTTTCGGTTTAGAAGATGTAATGCATCCGGAGTGTGCTCGGGAGAATTGGGAGCATGCTGTAGCTCCACGAAGCCACCATTGTCGCAGCATTCTTGAAAAAATTTAAATTGCAACTTTTAATTTTTTTTATTAAAAATCAGGAATTCCGACCATTTTCGGAACGAAATTCCAAAGACTTTTCTGAACTAGAGACTACAGTATGTCAAAGGCGCAAGCGAAAAATTCTCGCGCGGGTCTCGAGCGGAATCACTTTTAATTTTTTTTGCGCTTTTTTTTTTCATTTTAAACGTTTAAAGCCTATGTTTTTGCGTTTTTGCGATCGGAAAGTGGAATTTCTATTTTAAAATTTGAATTTTCAAGTAATTCTGACAACTCCGAACTCTTGAAACTCGGAATTTTCGACATTCCGACGATCTCAAAAATAAAAGCTGTTCATAAACGGATTCAATTCAAACAAAAAGCTAATGAACCAACAACCGTTTTATTAATTCAACTGAGCAAAAAGAGTGGGCGAGAAGACATGTATAAAATAGAAAAGAACACAGAAGACCGAACCAGAATTGCAAAACTAACTAGAAAAAAATAATAAATATTTACAACAACAGAAACTCAACAGACTATAAAATAACCTAAACCAACTTTTTATGAGTTTTATTAGAAATTAAGTTAAGGACACCGCCAACAAGATGAAGACTTCCAGTGACTATAACAAGGACCTCTTGAGATGAAGCCTGCTCTTCTATGAATTCAAAAGCAGTGGATATGCAATCGAAAACCTTCATTTGATCTTCAGAAACTTTGTGATCCATTGACTCTTTCCAAGACTTTACACATTGCTGAGCCTTGTCCATTTGCTCATCTTTAGAAGCGTTCAAATTTGTGGAGTCGGCTGATTTATCAACGCTTGAGTAGAGTTGGGTTGGACAAGAGACAATTTGAGAGATCCCAAGGGGCTGAAAATAGAAACTATAGCAAATCTATGGACATTCCCAACCTTTAAATACTGAATCAATGTAGATGGACATCTATCAGCTGTACATTGGAATAGTAGAATCTTCTTAACCTTTTCCTTCTTCAAATGAGCAATTTCTTCGGCAGCCCATTCTGAACATGCCTCCATACTTTTCGGAGTATGTGCTCCATCAAGAAGATACGTGATGTTTCCATCAGTAGTCACTACTTGACTTCTTCCCGGCCAACGACACGATTCTATGGCATCACACATCCACAAGGGAACATCGAACCCTTTTCCAGTAATTTCTCTTTTTTCAATCCCCGACAACGCAAATTCACACTTCTCTGACCATACACGAACGAGTTGAAGAGCCAGCGAAATGTTAGAAAATTGATGGATGCCACTGATTCCAGGTGATATCTGACGAGCGAAATGATAGGCGGATACAGGTGGAGCTTCGTAGATTGAGGTCGACTTGTCAGTTGCTCGAGATAGTAGAACCTGAAAAAACGTGGCGCGTTATTTAATGAAATTAGAAAATCGAAAACAAGACATATATTTTAGACGCTTCTACTAGAAAAGATGACAAAATGCTTGGTAAGAACTAACCTCTTCAGCTTCCGGAGTCGTTGGCGAGTAGATTGCCGGCACGCCTTTCTTGAAAATTCCCGCTTTGTGCCACGCGATTTCCGATAGCTTCGAGCCGAGTATAGAGATATGATCGTAGTCGAGAGTAGTGACTCCACAAACTTTTGGTTGTTCAATCACATTCGTACAATCATACTCTCCTCCAATTCCCACTTCGAGAATCACAACTTGAACATTCATTTTTATGAAAATTCGAAAAGCCAGAAGAGTCAAGAATTTGAAATAGGCCGGCATGTTCTCACTGTGCTCCTTCTTGATGATGTCGTATACTGAAAAGATTACTTTGAACTCGAAATTTTATAAAAATCTAACCATGGAAGAACTCCTCTGCAAACGTCTTCTCATCCACTGGATCTCCATCAATTCGAATCCTTTCTCTTACATGAACCAGATGTGGCGAAGTGTAAAGTCCAGTTTTGAGTCCCTGGTGTCTCAGAATGGCTTCCGCATAAGCACAAGTGCTCCCTTTACCCTTAGTACCGCTCACATGGATTATATTCAACGCATTCAGGTCATTATCAAAAATCTTCAATGATTCGAGATATTTTCGGCATTGTGGAAGATTCATCGCCTGCAGATTCTCTCTTTGTCCTCTTAGTTTCTTGATCGTCGCTGCATTTGACTGTAGACTATTGAGGAGACGAACAGCTTCTTCGTAACGAGAGACAGACGATGATGTTACAGCACTTCCACTCGTCATTCTAAGTTGGTTAACACCGCAAGCTGTTGAGGATGTACTTGGGAGGAGTAGTCTGTTAGTTTGAGGTAAAAAACGCATCATTTTTGAGTTAATGAGTTGTTGAGCTACGTAATTTTGTTATTTTCATGCTGCTAACTAGATTTTAGAAGACGGAAAGACGCTGCTTGAAGCATTAAAAAATAAGTTGATAACCTAGTGTCTGCATTCTGCTGTGAGAGTGTGCGCTACTTTGCGCGTAAGCGAAAAATTCAGAGAACAAGCACATCGTTTTTTCGCCTTTTTCTACTGAATGCGTGCGTTTTCTCAGCAAGTGGCACGGATTTTCAATTTCTACAATAGATTTCGAATCTAACAAGTACAAAACCAATGAATTTCAAACAAAAAACAAAACAACTAACCTAGTCGGTTGATAATGAATGAATCGAGAAACGACACCAAATGAACGTATAATAGACATTGGGGGCACTGATGCATGTGATAACATGACACAGTTCGATCATAGATCATTAAGAGATGTGTCCGCAGAAGGACATCCATTTTCTCATATCACTTCCTCTCTGATTTATATGTTTGTTCAGTTCCGAACCGCTCTCAGCTGTCTATCTCTTTTCCCTCGTTCCATCATCCCCTTCGTCATATGGCTGCCAAAGTTCCGCTCTTCTTTTTTTATTCTTTTTGGTTCAGTTGTTTTCTTTCCAGATTGGATACTAACCTCTTCTTTTTCCTCTTCTTTTTATCGATTTATGAATGTTTTATTCTTTTTTCAGGCCTTCTAAACGGGTCGATGAGTCGATTTTCAAGGTTAGGAAGGTGCATTTTCGCTAATGGAAGAAGATTTGAAAGTCGTCAATCAAGATTACAGTTGCAAGGTAATATAAATCGTAGATCTTATAATTTAGTGAAAGTTAGATGACGCCAAGGTTACAAAGTTCTTGAATGTCTGCTGTAAATGTCGGAATTCTGATCAGAATACAATTTCAAATCGCAACCTTCTAGCTAATTCTTGGAAATGCTAACTAATTTCGATGAAATTCGAAATTCGTCGTGCTCGAATTCTAGTTGACAGTTTAGAAGCTCATAAAAAGTTATAGCTGTAATAGAGGTTACTGGATTCCGATAAGAAAACTTGCATAAAAGCCTGAACTGAAGATCTTTGTCTTGAGATGCGTCTCGTGGTGTCTATTCAGGTTACGACACATGTCTAGCACACGAGGTTTTTTCTTGAAAGCTGCCTGAATTCTTTTTCAAAAAATTGTCTACATTATCTCCCCATGCCAGGAAAACAGCAAAAAACTGGTTTTCCCAATCATCATTCATCAAAATGTGTTTTTTTTGTGTTGATTTTGTCGAAAATCACCGAATTTTTGAAAAACTACAGTAGTTCAAAGGCGCATGCCTACAAATGTGGTTGAGGGTATCGAGTGGAAATTGGAATTATTTTCGATTTCATTAATTTTTGACTAAAAAAATGTTTTTTTTTTCATCGAAAAGTGTCTTTAGTGTAGACTTTGTTAAAAATCGTCCGAATTCCTAGTTATTCATTCGGAAAACATCAGAATATTCTACAGAATCCCAAAATTTCAATTTTTCAAATTTTTTCTAAAAACCATACTTGTAACGGGCCGGGCCGGGCTTTTTCCCGAATTTCGGAGGCCCGGCCCGGCGGGCCTGTCATTCCACAAGTTTTGAAAATTTTAAAAAACACATAAGGGGGGACCCTTATTTGATTTTTTTTCGATCAAAAATTTTTTTTCGAGTTTTTTTGATATTTTTTGATCAAACAGACAAACAATCCAAAAACACAAAAAATAATGGAGAAAATTGTATTGAGAGCTCAAAATTTGGCTCAAAATGACAAAATTTTTGCTACCGGGCCTTCCGGGCCGGGCCCGGGTCTTGAAAATTTCCTCAGGCCCGGGCTTTGGCGGGCCGGCCCGGAATTTTACAAGTATGCTAAAAACTACAGTAGTTCAAAGGCGGAGAGC
>NC_013490.2:4182866-4279434 GCF_000004555.2 Caenorhabditis briggsae
GCTCCGCCCATTTTTCCTCCCAGATGGTTCTTCCCACTTTTTCTTTTCCTCCTAGTTGGTGTGCTCTCCAAAGGCGCATGCCTGCAAATATGATTTAGGGTCTCGAGTGGAAGTACAATTTTTCCCGATTTCACAAATTTTCGCTTTTTTTTGTGTATTTTCGAAAGTGTTCTCGTTCCATTCCGAACATCTATGCTTCATATCTTTCAACCTTAATCTTAGCTACTCGAGACTGAAAACCAAATAACCCTCTTCCTGCTCTGTCTTCCTCTCCGCTGCCTCAACAAGTACCCTTTCGTTGATCCATGCGTTTCCTCTTTCTTTCCTCTTCAGTTCTCTCCAAATTTTTTTCACATTTTCTCTGCGAATCCTCTACGGTTTAACGCTATCTCTCTCCTCAATGAGCCCACATAGTCCCTAGTTCTTCTCCCTTTGACACATTGCTTCTCTCTTTTCGCATTTTTTTCGTCCAAAAACTTTTCTTCTTCTTTTTGTTGCTGCTCCCGTCATCTGTGCTGCTACTTCTCTCGTCAAAGCATGTCTGGAAGTTCGCCGATTCAAGGTGAGTGTAATTCAAGAGTTCCTAGACGGGTTATCTGATTCCAGATGACGTCGGCGGCGTGTCGGCTTGGAATTGTCGGGAATCTGTGAGAGCGTATGTTCTTATGTTTTAATCTAGGAAACCCGGAAGTCCTTTTCTTAAAATTGTGTCCTAGAAAAATGCTAATTTTATTGCTTACGTCGTCGCCGTCATCTTTTGAGATATATAAAAAATCTAGAGCTCTGAGATTATTATCATTTTTCCTAGCCACTCGACAATATGGGACAATTCGTCTCGTTATATTCTTGTAAGTATTTCATGGTCTGGTTGATATTAGTCATTCCTGATTACGTGAATAGAAATCCTTTCCGCCTCCGCTATAAATCCGATCTAGTGACTCATTTTCCAGTAAATGCTCTCAAACGCGAATGACCGTAATACTACAGTGCGAAGGCTTTAAATTGAACTGCTGAGTCTCTAGGATCAAAAATATTCAAAAAGTTGTACTTTTGATCAGTACCGAATCGAATCGTAAAATAACAAATTTGAAACTTCGAAACCTTTCAACCAACTCTTGGCTATTATTATCAGTGGCAAAATTCTCTTTGTCTAGGGCTATCAGTTCGAAATATGACAGGACAAAGAGCCCCCCGATCGTAAAACTGAATATGGCGACGAAAAAGTACAGTGGCGCTCTTCTTATCATTCTACTGATTTATCTGTTACTGATTCCGAAGTCCAACCCCCGATCCGAATAAAAGGGTCGCGGCGACCAGTTACCCATATCATTTTTTCTTTGCCAAAAAGCTTTCATCTGTCTCTCGGCGGGCCACACCTAACTTCCAGTTTTAACCTTCCCCAGTTACACTCTCTCTGTCGGTGACAATACTTAGACTGCCAGAGATACTGTCTCGAAAAAAACGCCATAAATCTCTCTTTTCTCTTTCTCTTCATAGGGGAACGCTGCAAAAAGGGCGGAGCCTAGCGTTAACTATAAAGTTCTCAAGATTCGATAGGAAAACTCTTTCTTCTTCTTCTGTGTTTCGCGTTTATTTGCCATGTGATCTTCATGGGATTTTTCGAAAAGTCTCGTGATTTTTTCCATATATAGCAGCTCTATTCATTCTTTTCGATTCCGACACCGGAATCGAATAAAAATTGGTTGTTTGACCAAAAAGAAATGACCTCAAAAGCCATCCTCATTTTTTCGCCACTTGTCCTTTTTTTCAAGTTTTCGAAAAACGTTTTTTGCCCATTCATAGACTACTCCATAAAATAGGCACTTGAAAACTTGAATTGAGATTGTATATAAACCAAATAGACCAAATACTTTGTAAAAAAAAATTGTCTAACTTGTCATATACTATGAATACTGCCAAATCTAGTAAGTAGACCTGACCTTCTTATCAATGCACTTTGTTTTTCTTATCAGTTCTAATCAAAAAAAGTTCAATTTTTCAGCCGAGACGCTCACTGACACCCCGACTTCACTAGATTCTCCACCGTTCGCTGCCATGTTCAAAGCCTCTGAGATCGTCAACGCCGCCGCTGCTATCGCCGAAGCGGAATGCATCGAACAACTCAAGAAGACAGATGCCGTGCCTCTCCTGATGAACTGGCTTTTGGGACAGGAAAGCATTGTGTGTCGGATCCAACTACTGTAGCAGCCAAACTGCGTAAAATGGTTGTTGGAGGAGCTGGAAAGACAGTGGTGATCAGTGATTTCGACTACACATTATCTCGATTCGCCAACGGGAGTGGAGAACGTCTCTCGACGACTCACGGAGTTTTCGACGACAATGTGATGCGTCTGAAGCCAGAACTCGGACAAAAATTCGTCGACTTGAAGAACAAATACTATCCAATTGAGTTTTGTCCAAAACTAACAATGGAGGAGAAGATTCCACATATGGAGAAGTGGTGGGGAACATCTCACTCGTTGATTGTCAATGAGAAGTTCTCGAAACACACGATTCAGGATTTCGTTCGTCAATCCCGAATCGTTTTCAAGGATGGAGCTGAGGATTTTATTCAATCATTGGACGCCCATAACATTCCATTAGTCATCTTCAGTGCTGGAATTGGAAACATCATCGAGTATTTCCTGGAGCAAAAGCTTGGAGCCATTCCACGCAACACTCATTTCATTTCCAACATGATTTTGTTCGATGAGGATGAGAAGGCGTGCGCATTCTCTGAGCCATTGATTCACACTTTCTGCAAGAATTCGTCAGTGATTCAGAAAGAGGCGCCATTCTTCCACGAGATCAATGGAAGAGTCAACGTTATTCTTCTCGGAGACTCCATGGGAGATATTCATATGGACGTTGGAGTTGAACGCGATGGACCAACTCTTAAAGTCGGATACTACAATGGATCGGTTAGTTTTATAGCAAACACTTTGCACAGGGGTCACAAAAATATTTTCTAGCAGATTTTTAGCCAAAATTTTATTCATTCCCGAGTTACGGCTCATTTTTTTGCTCCGGAATTGCGCGCACGTGGAAAAGTGGGCGGAGCGAAGTCGGCGCAAGACTGCTGCGCGGGAAATCGGAAAATTTTTAAGGTGCAATGTTCTGCGGATTTAAGGGTTTTGAATGCTAGAAACAAAGGCAAAAAAAGAAATTTATTTAAAATAAATATTTTCAAAATTCCAGCTCGATGACACTGCCGCTCTCCAACACTACGAGGAAGTGTACGACATCGTGCTGATTCACGATCCAACTCTCAACGTGGCTCAGAAGATTGTCGACGTCATCAACTCCATTCACTAACTACTTCATCATTAGCATTTCTCCTTACAATTTTCACGTTCTATTCCTTCCCCCTACTGTCTCGCTGGCGAGTGAAACAGACAACATTGCTCTTATCATGTTTCGTTTTACCCAATTTCTATCTGCAATTCCACGATTGTTTTCCTACTTGAACCACCTACTCGCCCCTTGTCATCACCGGTCATTTGTTCCCCCGAATGCTTTTTTCACAAAGTGCCCACTTGATTTAAAACAGAAAAACCCACTAATCCCCGTTCAAATTTGGCCTTTAAAAGGTCCCTTCGCTAGTATGTATATGTATCGAATGAATATATAGACTATAATACGGAATTTATAATTTACATTTAAACAATGGGTAAGATAGCGAGATCCAAAGTGGGAAAGGAAAAATACGAGAATACACCCACTTCTAGACAATAAAGGTTTTTGAAACTTCAAGGGATCAAATATGGATCCATACATGGATTAAAAGAACGGAAATATAAGTTATTATTGTGTGTAAAAGTGGCTCAGAAATCATCGACGCTGTTTCTTCTCTGGTGGAAAGCCTCCATCTCCGTATGGTCCTCCGCCTCCTCCTCCGAACATTCCTCCTGGTGGTCCTTGTTGTGGTGGGAAGTCACAGCCAGCTGAAAATCCGAATATTTAGAAATTTTAAATCAAATCAAATTAAACTTACGCATGCCTGGTGGCCCATTATCACTCTTGAAAATCTGCAGCAACCGTTGAACTCCTTCTATCATATTACTTCTACCGTGTGGATTCTGAAGAATGCCTCCTGGTCCTCCAGGCATTCCTTGTGGTGGTCCTCCTGGAGGCGCTCCTCTCAGATCGCCTCTCATATCGCCTCTCAAGTCTCCTCTCAAATCTCCGGCACTTCCCATCAATGGTGGTGGAACTCCAGACGGGAACATTCCTTGTGGTGGCTGCTGGAATTGTTGTTGGAATATTGGTGGTCCTCCTGGCGGTCCGCCGGCCACGAAACCGCCTTGTCCGTGGAATGGTTGGACTGGTGGCGGCATGCCTCCTGGCATTCCTTGTGGTGGCCCACCGATTCCACGCATTCGTTCACGACGAGCAGCCTCGAGACGCTCTAGCTCTTGTTGGCGACGTTGGAGGTCTGAAAATAGAGTATAAAGCATTGAAGTGGAATGTGTTAGAGAAGATAGACAGAATAATATGTAGTAGTGGTATGAGGAATTCTTCACAAGCCTTCTTCCTAAAGATTGCATAGCTCTAGGGGCACGTATCTAAACCTGTATTAGAAAGACCGGCCGTTTTATTGCAGGGACTTTTCAATTAGAGGCGGCCCGAATTGTCGTTCATAATTCATGATGTTCTTTCAATTTAAGCAAAATTCTTTTCAATCCAAGGAGTCTTTAGCAAAAACTTTCCGAACTTTAACAGAACGTGACCTACTGTAACACCTGTAATAGTAGGGCCTCATCCTGTCAAGTTCGAGCTGAATTATCTCGTTTCCTATGCAAAATATCAAATGTGTCAACTGATAAACTTTCCTTGATATTATTATAAACAAATTATCAGTAGACAACTTCTTTATACCTTTGACAGGATGTGAGATAAATTGGCTCAATTGACCGTGTCGGGGCCCTTCTATTACAGGTTTTACGGTATATAAAAAATAAAGAGTATGCTTCTCCAAAAGTGAGTAGTGGAAAAGTGATTTTACATGTCAACGCAGTCACTTTTTTGTACGAAATCCTTTAAAATTACCTACAGGAGTTCAAATACATTTTTTTTCGAATCGAGGCTAAATCCATTTCACAAAACTCTATGAGTTTTACCAGTCCCACAAAAAATGGATTACAAGAACCATTTCCTGGCCTTGTGTCCCCCAGTCCAATTTTCGGAAACTCATACGCAAAAACAAAAAAGAAGAAGAATATATATAAAACAACATGTAACCTTCACGAAGCATTTGAGCTTGATAGTCCTGATAAGCGAGTTCCATGTCGGCCTCCAGTCGACGACGCGAGTCACGAAGCTCTTCATCAAGTGCTGCACGACGTTTCTGCTCCACATCGTACAGTTCCTTCCATTTCATTCCGTACACATATTCGAAGCTGTTCTGAGCGGGGAACCGAGGTCCGAGCTCACGTTCCCTAGATTACGAAATTTGGGTGTTTTGATTATAGACAGAGAGTGTTTAAGAGCATAGAGCATCTGGGTTAGACGACTATTCTGAATTTTCATTACTAGATTAGCTTAGTCGGTTTTTATCTGTCAAAAAAGAAAACTGATGCCTTTAGAAGTCCAATATCAGGTTCTAAAATTGGCTAGTAAATCATATACAAATGACTTTTCTCTGATAAAATTCCATTGAGAAAATGAATATTTCAGCATGAAAATCAGGATCAAGTTTGAGAATCTACATTTTAAATTTCTGAATAAAATACAAGTAGTTAAATAAGTATTATCTCACAGAAAAGTTCCCTACAGTCCAAAACTTACTTCGAGAGACCCGGTGTTCGTGGGATCATTCTCTCAGCCAGTCCATCGTCTTCGTCTCTTGGCTCCAACACTTCACAAATGAGCGGTTTTGGGCTCCTATACAAAATTAAACAGTTTAGAAAAAGATGACAACAATGAAGTGCGCGATATATCAGCTTTGCCCCAAACTAAAAATCGTAAAACTTCAAAATGTCTTTATAAATAGCTGCATGTTCTGGGATAGAATTTGAAGAAACCACCAAGGCTGTTAAAAACAGGCCGCGGATTTTTGATAAGGGCACTTCTGTGATGAGTAGGATTTAGCGCCCTAGAAGTTTCTGGGTGGCTGATAATTTATTCCGAAAGAACTGACAGCTGGGTCGAAGGCAACCTACCCACGACCCGGGTAGCGGCCGACCGCGGCCCTGTTTCCGACAGCATTGGGAGCTACCACTTCTAACCGTAAAGTTTTGAAATCATATAAAAAATGGGGGTTCTTTTCAGAGAACTGTTCCGCTATCAATTCAATTCAATTGCCATGCACACTGCGATACTGTTTCCCCTATTTGCGCTTCACTCCCCCCACGTCCCACTGTAGACCAATCGTTGCGAAGCGAACCAGCCACATTCTCAGCTTACTCACGCAGTCAGAAGGAAAACTTTTTCACGGATCGCCGCCATCGCTTCGTTACAATTCGGTTTTCTCTCGAACTCGACGATTCCTTCTCCCGTCGGTCTTCCCTTCTCATCAACAATATGAACGGCTCTTTCGACGTCTCCAAAATGAGAGAACGCGTGATAGAGCATCTCGTTGGAGACGGTTGGCGAGAGTTCTTTGACTCTGATCGCCGCTCCATGAACAGCAAAACGGACACGTACTTGACGGCCATGTATGATACGACCGTCGATGGCTTCCTTGGCACTTTCCGCGTGAGCACGAGTATCCTGTTAAGTAAAAATGAGATGTAGGCAAAAACATAAGATGATAAGATGAGAGTAGTAAGTTGAAAATAACAAAGAAAGCAGGATACTACCTAACAAAAATTCACTTCCAATCGTATCTCCTGAAATTCTCTCAAGCTATGATTTATGAAATAAGGGTAATCAATTTTCAGGACCATGATGAGAACTTAGGAGGATAGAAGATATACAGGAGCTAAGATTTGGCTTCAATGCATTTCGGTCGGTCTAAAATCAGCGATCGCTCATACATAAGCTATTTCTGGGAAAATGGGTTTTTGAGCTGCTATTTTTGGGGGTTTGAAAGTCGTTTTTCTTGCAATTTAGCTAGCAAAATAATATTTTTTAGAGTGAAACGCTACTAGGTTTAACAGTGGTATCAAAAAGAGCTGAAAATTTTGATTTTGTACCAAAAACTATGGTGCTCACGATTCGAAAAGTACTAAAATTCACATTTTTCTCATGTGAGCGACCGCCGATCCAACCGATCCAGCTGCCCGCGAGGTCGGTCAGCTAAATTTTCCGACCGAATGGAAGCCTTAATATGCATGTACCAATAGTCGATAACGGGAATGACCAATCTGAACACGCGCCACCGAAGTTTCCAGAGCTAAGACATGAGTACATTCTTTTCAAGAGTCCAGTAGTAGCAGTTAGATGTATATGGCACATATTTTGGGCTTAATGATAGATAGAATACATTATGAAGTTTGAAAGTCCATTATAGTCAGCATTTGAACAGTCCACATAGCAAACACTTTCAGTCCATAAACAGTCTTCTCAGCTCTGGACAACTTCGGTTTTGCGATAATTAAAATAGTGAGATCAAACAGTAATAAATACTAAACAAGAAACAAATAATCACAGATCGGATAAACTAACCAGTCTCAAGAACGCGAATCCTTTTCCAGAGAGATAGCACTCTGCGATATCTCCATGTGGAGAAAACAGCTCCTTGAGCTCGGCTTCTTTAACTTCATTCGGCAAATTTCCGACGAAAAGACGGCATCTTCCGGTGAACTTCTTTTTTGGCACCTCGTCCATCAATTGAGATTCCGAGAATGCGGCACCATTGAAAGCGGCTCCGTTGTTTCTTCCAGCACCTCCACCACCGCCGCCGCTTCTATGACCACTGCTCTCGTATGGCTGTTGGGCCGGTGCGATTCCGCGTTCAGCTCCACCTCGGCTTCCACCACCGCCGCCACCGCTACGAGAGCTGTTTCCACCACCACTACGTCTACAAACATCACATTTTATTACCGACGAATTCTAATAAAAACTCACTTATCATCTCCTCCTCCACGCTTCTGGTGGTCTCTTCCATCATCGCGTCCTCCGTTCGAACGACGGTTATCTCTTCTTCCACTCATTATGAGAGAACTTCTTTGGATGTTTCTCTGTAAAGTGACGAATACAAATGGCTCAACGAAAAGGAGGGGCAACGAAGAAGAACGAATCGATGAAGAAGGGACGCATAGTGGGGGGAACGCAGCGCAGAGCGACGCGTCGCGTCTCTTTTTATATACAGCGGCCTCAATGTGGTTGTGTGTGTAGAGAACGAAGGAAGGGGGAGAGCAGAGAAGAAAGAGAAAAAGATATAAGCTACAAAGTGTTCGGATATTAATGACTAACAGTGGAATTATATTAAAAATAACAAAACTTTAATATAGGAATGAAACTATTAAAATGAAAAAAACAACTTCAACAAGAGAAAGCGCAGTAGAAATCGTCAGAATTCAAACAAAAACGAAAGATTTGTCAAGAAAACAATAAATTAAAGGCGCACAGCTTATAAAAAACAAAGTGTCTTACCACGAAAATGAAAGAAACATCACAGCCGACAGAAAAAGTGTCCCGCAACGATTAGAGGATTACTGTACCATTCAAATGTTTTAATCGACTTTTCGCTGTTCGTTTCGCCAGCTGCTCAAGGGAGTTTGTTTTCCGGCCGTTCTGGAATAAGTACAGGCTCAAATCCGTCGAGCCATCGCCCGGCAAAGACGACGAACTCATTTGATTTGCATGCTCTCAAAGAAATGTAGGTTTTTGTTCGGGAAAAAGTGATGAATGTCTTTCTTGCTCATTATAAAGAAGAAAACATTCGTATTTCTCGCTTAAAGTTGAGTTTTTGTGTTCGTCTACCAGCCCTTCACAGCGAACGGCTGCACTTTCGTTGCATTACGCTCTGGCGGACTAGTTTTTTTCCGCACGGCCTAACAAACGCCCGCACTGTCGAGTATTAGCGCGTAGTTCGAATCAAAACTGTTTTCTCTGCTCTTTTCTATAAAACTATTTTATTTTCAGAATGTCAGCACCGAAAAAACGAAAAAGTGATATTCATGTAAGTTTGTCGTCGAAAATTTCACCAAGGAACTAAAATTTTGCAGATCGACCTCTGCGCAAGAGATGAAGCGGATCACAAGTCGAAGAAAGAGAAGACCAATTGGCATCATGAGGTTCTAAATTAATCATCACCTCGTTTACTTAAAATCGCTTTTTCAGGAACAAGTCGAGAATCGACGAGGCTCGTTTCTCAAAGGAATCATCAACAAAGTGAAAAGCACAGCGTCTTTGAAGACTTTGAACAGAGGACCATCAACATCGAAGCTCGAAACGATAGCTAATGACACGCAGTTATCAATCAAGAGCGAGTCGAGTGTTACCTCTGTCGAATCAGGTCCAAGCACTCTTGTTCCGAATATTGCCAAAAATGCGCAACTCCGATCATTCGTTAATCGAGATTCGTTCACACCCGTTCCGCCACTCGATTCTGATGAAAAACAAGATGTCTTTGTGATGCCGACAGTAGGAGGATCGAAAAGCGAGTCAACGAATAAGATGGAGGACTCTATATCCGTAAGTTAAATCAATAATGTTTAAATTTTAATTAATTTTTTCTTCAGATTTCCTCTCATATGTCTGTCGACACCATTGGATCAAATCATGCTATCGATGAGGACGCTATCTCAATCGGCTCAACTTCTGTTTTTTGCACTCCAAGCCGAAATCCTCTCCAACGCAATGGCCTCCGGATGTCGACCCGAAGTGTTCCAGGAGGCGATGCTGATGACGACGACACACAGCATTCACTTTTCCGATCTCTCTGTAACAGCGCCCGTCGTTTGCCGAATTCGAAACTCGAGGCTGGAAGTACTCCGATGCGTCGTTCAATGCGTATGGCTATTCAGAAAAGGAATCTGTCGACGAAGAGCATGGAAGATGTTCCAGAAGAGGAGGAAGCGGCAGGCGGGGTTATAACAACTGCTACGGTTTGTAAAATCTAATTCAAACTTATATAAATTGTGGAATGAATTTAGATAAGAATGAGTGCACCGATCGCAGAAGAAGAAGAAAGTGGTGAGCAATTCGGAGCAGCAAAAGAGTTTTTCGACGGGAACATAACATCCCATGACGAATCAGCAGATGAAGGGAGTGCTTCAATATCTCGTCTTTCAACAGCTTCAGTAACGTCTTGCAGCGGACATAGTATTGTAAGTTGTTCAGCTGATAGAAGCAAGCAACCATTCATTTCTTTTTAGGGTCGCAAGAGCTCAATTTTCCGAAAAATCTTCAACCCAAAGGATAGGGAACGAAGATTGAGTGACGTCTTCCACGGTCCAACATCTTCTACTTCCAACGAACGCCGTGCATCGATTATCTCCTTCACAAACGACTGCTCTTTTGCCGCCGGAGGTATGACGTCAGCTTCGGCTTCTGCCACGAACGTATCAATGACGAGCGTAGCGTCGACTGAATCACAACAGAAACCAAAAATACGCAAGAAGGCACCATCCACTTCAAATCTCACTCAACGTCTCTCGTCGGTGTTCCGAAGAAGTTCCACTTCTGCGAATAAGGACGATGACATGATTGGTCCGCACAGCCAATCCCGTCGCAGTACTTTGACTGGATATTCCTCGATTTCTTCCGGAATTGGTAGCATAGCCAGCGGTGTTTCAGATCAAGGGTACGGTACTATCGGATCTCGAAATGGGCAGAGTATATCGAGGTCTGGGTCGAAGAGAGATGATCAAAACAAGCGTGGTTTGTTGACTGAAACAAAATTCCATTCATTCAATTATTTCGTTCAGAACGTTCTCGTCGTCTACTTGATCGCATCATCATCTCCGAGATTCCAGCAGAAGATCTTTTGAGGATGAAGGTCGAGCAGATGAAGAGAAAAGAAGAGGAAGCCGACACTTCAACCTGCATTTCTGAAAACGAGCTTCTGAATTTTGACGTTGTGGCTGTTGATGTCAAAGCCGACGGCTCTCCATGTAAGTGAATTTTCAGCAATGAAATGAAAAAAAAAATTCTTCAGTTTCCTCAACTGCTGCCACTTTTGTCGACGATAGGGTAAAGAAAATGGTGAAGGACGAAATTCGCGCCAACTATCGTCCGGATCGTTGTGGATCTGTTACTGACTGCGAACCAGATCTCGTCTTTTTGATACCAGAACAAACTGTTAGAGGGCCCAATGATTCTATAATATCCAACTGTAATATTGAAATATTGTCGTGTATATTGGAAATCGAATTTTTCAGCTGATCCAAATTCTGATCTTCTCCGCAACGTACGTAACGGATTGTGCAAGTCGATAGAGGAATGGAAGAAGATTTCAACTGGTCGTGATCTATCGACAATGCTCATCTATCCAACGTTCTGTCAATCCGAAGACGAATGGGACTCGCCAGCAACGATCGATGCGATTTTCACAATGCTCGATAGTATAATGTGTAACGTCAAACGTTGGAGAAAGAACGGAAAGTGTATTCTGGCTGGTCTAACGCCAACAAACGTCAGGCTTCTACAAAAGGAGTACAATAGATTGAAGGAGTCCGTAGAGCAAACCGAACGCGACGGGCCACCAACAACTGATGATATCGATAGTCAATCCATCACTAGCACTTCGACAGTGTTCGGAAAAAACATGTGAACATAATCTTCTGTGAAATGTATTCGTCAATGATTTCCCACCCGACCCCATAATTCTTTCTCAATTTATAAATCTCGTTCATTTCAGAGTATCTCTGTTTTCCGCCCCATCTCACCCCAAAGACACCATTGGTTAATCTTTTTTCTATTCTAATTTTCCTTCATCTTCTTTCCTGTTGGTTCCTTTCATATCTAAAACGTTTTAAGAACAAGAACAACCCAACCGTTCTCCTTTTCTTTGAATTTTTCTCTCTATTCTCTTCTTTATATCTGAAACAAGACGATGAATTCTGTGAATAAAATGTCCCATCCCTATTCCTTCCATTCCGAGCAATCATCATCATTTTGTTGTAATAAATCGTATGTGCAGGATAAATTTGTGTTGTAATGTTTTGTTTTCTAAAACATTTGCCCTTTTCCCTCCCTAATGTTTTCCCTTCAAGTTCCCGAAAATTCACATCCGGTTGCTCATCATCTCCACAGATGATGATCAATCGATCATAACTCTGCGTCTTCACGGATCTCCTGTTTTCTCCTCTTATCTTTTACTATGCTTTGTCGTAATGAAAGAAACATTGGAAATTGCGAGAGAGAGGCAAAGAGAGCACTCTTTCGGGAAACAAAAATCCACTCCATCTTCTTCATTATTTTGTTTATCCACCTGTTTTCGCTCAACAAATTCCGCTAAAGTGCCACGTGTACAACATAGTAAAATTATGATGATTGATATAGAGGGGAAAAGTACAAAGTGTGAGATGACATTGATGAGAAAAAAGTAGAGAGATATTGAGAGAAAAATGTAATCGGATCGCTTTTTCTTCTCACTTATCTTTTCAATTGGTTCACTTTGTCACTCAAGAAATAGACAATAGGCATATTTTTTTTTATTCTGGGTTTCTTATTATTTTGGTACGAAAAAATCCGAGTTGTGGCTGCGGCCTAAGCTCTGGTAACCGGTTTCCAACCAGATTCGGGAAAATTCCGGAGCAGAAATGGCTAGATCTGGTTAGAAAATTGTCCGAATCAGGTTGGGAAATTAGCTTTCTCGGTCGGATCTGGTCAGAAAATCACCAGACCTGGTCAGAAAATCGCCAGATCTGGTCGGAAAATAAAAACTTTCCGAATCTGGTTGTAAAATGCGCGTTCCCGAATCTGGTTGGAAAATTGCCCGAAACTGGTTAGAAACCGATTACCAGAGAGGTCCCACAACGAAAACTACCGTATCCTAAAAATAATTATATTTTCCGGATTGGTTATTATTCTGGTCTAGTTTCAACGCGCGTTAATTCGACGATGGGCGGAGCTTAGGTTCCAGCGAAATCTTTAAAGGAGCATTTATTCTTCGTAGTTATTGCTTGACCTATTTTTTGTCGATTTCTTTACTTTTTTCTCGCAAAAATCGGAAAAAAGACAAAAAATCACCTTGAAACAATTTTTTTTTTCAATTTTTCAGCGAATTTCATTGATTTGGACTCTTTTTAAAACAACCGACATAAATCGCATAAAAACAATAAAAACATTCGAAAAAATAGGCCAGAAAATAATTACGAAAACACGCGATGCTTTAAATGCGCTTTTAAGAATTTCGCTACCGAACGTAAGCTCCGCCCATTATCGAACTTCCGGCTGGAACGCATTAGACCTGACTAGGGAACTATCTGCGCGGGATTCTAAGTTACACTTCATGACCTATATCATTAGAAAGCCCATAAAAAAACCGTCACGTCGATTTTAAAAAAACCGTCACGTCGATTTTAAATGAAAAATCAACATGTTTAAACAGCACTAAAATGTCTTGTAACCTAATTTTCTCGAAGCTCACCGCCGATTCGCAAAAACAGAAAACTTATTCCGAATCAGAATTTTATGGGCTTTCTAATAATATAGGTCATAAAGTGTAACTTGGAATCCCGTGCAGATAGTTCCCTAGTGAGTTATACAGAAAACAAAATTTTTTTAGGTTACTGTAGTTGTCGTTGTGGGACCTTCGGCCGCTGCCACGTTTCTCTTCCACATCCCTTTTCCACGTATTACCCAAATCATAATAATGCAAATTAGATTCGCTTTCACTTTAGCAAGTCGAACACATATCATTACATTTCGTCAATCGCTTCCTATCCTTTTTTTCAATAAAACAAATTCCTAACCATCTGGCGGAAGCTTATAAAAAAGAATCACAATAGAATCGCTTTATTTGAAAAAAAAAGGGGGAAGAAGGTGTAGGAGGATTCTCATAGGAAATGTGTTTTTTCCAGTTTTTCAAAGGTTTTATGTGGTTGAAAAGGGGAAGGAAAAGAGAAAGTACATTTTTGTGAATATAGAAGTGGAATAGGAGCTATATTTTTCGGATTACTGTAGTTTTCCAAAGTTTAAAATTTTCAAGGTGTGCTTAACTTTCATAGATATGCCGTAGCACCTCAAATAACAGGAGAGAAAGCCTAGCTTTTAACTTTGAGCCAATTTATCTCGGCTCCTGTCAAAGATATGAAAAAGTTGTCAACTGATAAATTGTTTATCATAATATCAGAAATGTTTTGTCATTTGACACATTTTTGATATCTTGCATGGGAATCGAGATAATTGAGCTCAGTGTGGGGCCCTTCTATTACATGTGTTACGGTAGTTTTTGAAGAGTTTGATAATCCATCTTTCCAGTTTTTTCTAGATTAAAGTCTTCGAAATTTCAATTTTTAGAAATTTCCGAACATTATTTTCAGTTTTGAAGTTTCCCCATTTTCCTCTTTTCAATTCCTGATTATCCAGATATTTAGTTTCAAAAATTTTAGGATCTTGAATTTCGAAATTTTGAAGTTTCCAGATTCCCAGTTAATATTATCCGTGATATCAAAGTTTTGGTGATTGTGATTTGTCAGGTACAGTAATCCGGAAGAATTAAATTCCGTAAACACTCTAATAGAATGGCCCCTAACTTTCCGATTTTAGGTATCTGTCAAGGTATCTGAAAAATCTACCGTAAAATCTATAATAGAAGTGCCCCAAAGTGTCAACTTTGAGCCCAATTATCTCGGTTCCAATATGAGATATCAAAAAGTGATTAACTGACCAAATATTTTTCGTATTATGATAAGCATTTTGTCAGTTGACCACTTTTTTTTCCAAATTTTTTACCTTGAAAATTCTCGAATTTCGTTCTTGAAAATTCCATCCATTTTTTCTCCCTAAAATCCCATTACCTTTGGTCTTTTCTGTCTCTGATTTAGCCATCAATCAGTCACAAATACGGTCATCATCATTCTCTTCCCATCTTTTTCCAATCTATTCTTCTTTTTCTCCTTCTTCTTCTTACCGGTCATAAATCCGCCAACTTTTTCTCTTCCTCTTCTTTTTCTTCTTTTTCCTCTGATACCCATTTCTGATAACCTAACCACTCAACAGTTCTCCTTCTCCTCCTTTTCTCACTAAAAAAATTGTCAATTACATTGCAAATATAGTGTTCTCTAATGTCTCTTCGTCTTCTACACTGTTTCCTCCCAATACTTCTCCATATTTTGGTTGCCCCCCGTACCCATAGTATTGCTTGTTGTGTTTGTGAGATTCAAAAATCAATTCTCGACCCCGAACACTATCTGCGTGTCTGATCCCTCTCTGATCCGAGTACTCTTTCGCTTCCTTCTGATGCTTCGTGTTCCTTTTTCCCGTCGCCGAAGAGAGCTCAAAAACGCCGATCTTCCTCTTCTTTTCCTCTTTTCTCTAATTCTCTTCTTTCTTTTCGGAAAGAATAAGAAGAAGATCTTTTCTTTCCGAAGGTTGTTTCTTATTGTTCTTGTTCGCATTCCGTGTTTTCCTTCTTTTCCAAGCAATCACTCAATTTGTCTAGACCTTCTCTCTTTTTGTGATTTTTGTTGTTATTTTTTGATAGAGAATGATTGGAAAATAGTTTTGAGAGCAATTTCAGATCGATATTACTGTAGGTTTCTGTATTTCTGTAGGCTTATTGTAAGTGATTTCTCTAATTGTAAGAACTACCGTAAACACTCTAGAAGGCTCGCCTAAAGCGTAAACTTCAAGTTCAATTATCTCGGTTCCTGTGAAAGATATAAACAATTTGTCAACTAATAAAATGTTGGTGATAATATGATAAACATTCTATTAGTTGACAATTTTTTGATATCCCTCATAGAAACAGAGATAATTGAGCTCAAAATGGACGTATAGGGTAGACTTCTATTACAAGAAACACGGTATGTTGATCCTTGGTATAACAGACATCTAGAAAAAAACGATTCGCTTTTAGATTCAAAATGTTTTATAGATCTAACAATTTAAAACTTTTATGCACTTTTTAAATCTGACTTTTAAAGAAATTTTGATTTAAAATGTTGAGTTCCAACTACTAAAATTATTTTTTAAACAACTTTCAAACAAAAATTTTCCGAATCCATAACACTTTTTCAACATAATTTCCTGCAAATTTGGGCAAAATTTGGAGCCTGCATTGTTTTTTGAATCTAGCTGATAGCTCTTTTCATCTGGAAACCTGTAGAACTTTCAAATTAAAATTTTCCAAGATACCGTAAATGCTCTACTAGAAGATTTCTTTCGCTTCCATCTCAATTATCTCGGTTCCTTCAAAAGATATCAAAATTTTGCTAATTTATAAAATGTGCTTCGTAAGATTACCAAAATTTTATTAGTCGACAACTTTTTGATATCTCTCACAGGAACCGAGATAATTGAGCTCAATTTTTACATACTGGGTATTTACAGTATTTTAGGATTGGGATGAGTTTCCACCAAAACAGTTGTTAGCTTCCAAAATGAATTTCTATTCTTCAAATGTCCGCTGAAAATTTAAGAGCATCCCATCAATTTTTGAATTGATTTTCCGGGCTTCCGGGTACTGTGAACGATACCGTTCAATCTCTAATATAATGTTCTCCAAACCATCTACTTTAAGCTCATATATCTCATTCCCTGTAGGAGATATTAAAACAATATCAACTGATAAAATTTTCATCATATTATCAAAAATATTTTGCCAGTTTACCACTTTTCGATATCTTTTATGGGAACCAAAATAATTGAGCTCAAAGTTGACAAGTCGGCTCTCGTCGGCTAAGTTACGCTGTCCGCTACCGAGTTGTTCACTTTGAGCTCAATTATTTCATTTCCTGCAAAAGATATCAAAAAGATGTCAACTGATAAAATGTTTATTATATTATCAAAAATGTTTTGTCGGTTTTCAACTTTTTGATATTTTTTACAGGAGCTGAGATAAATTGGCTCATAGTTAAAAGTTAATGAAGGTCATTTTACTTCTGTTCCCGGTATGTACATTCTCGTCGTTTCCAAAATTGACAAAGCTTGATTCTACTATTTCCTTACACGTAATCAAACACATAGTACATATTGTTGATTCAGTCCATGGATTGTAAATACGAGTGAAGCGTAAAAAGAAATAGACCCAAAGAGAAATAGAGATGATGGCATAATTCGAATCTAAAAGATGAAGATCTTCTCGAACACACAAAAAGATAATGATCAGAATTTAGTCATTTCGTGTACTTTTTTATTTTCCAAGGCCTAACTTTCCTGTATTGTAAATTCTAGGCCAAACAACCTTTCTCCATTTATAATCAAAACGGTAAACAGTTCACACTGTCGACTTGATAAGTGTCTCTGTCTCGTCTCTTTTTTTCGCTATCACTGATAAGCCCAAAAAGTTTCGAAAGAACACAGTGTTCAGAGACAATATATACATTTCTTCTTCTTTTTTCCGCCTAAATTAGTCAGAAGCTACACCAAAACTTTATACAATTCTTCTCTTCCTCTCTTCCTGTCCGTAACTGTTCCGATCACTCTGATCGTAATTCTTTTCGACATTCTCTTATTCCCCCTATTATATTGTAGTTATCCCTCTTGTCTCTTTTTGGTCAATTACAACGTATTATATCGTTTTGCTAGTAGTACTTGTAAGTCTGAATATTCAGGGTATGATTGAATCTACAACTTCGCATCAAGATTTTCAACAAAGGTCAGTTTTTGAATTATGTAGTTTGTAGTTTTGGGCGTCAAAAAGTGGCGGAAGGTCCCAGGACGACAACTACCGTAACCCAAAAATTTTTGTCATTTTCCGGATTTATTATCTTGAAATTTTGTGAGTTTCCAGTCATTTTTTTTCACAGTCAAAAATTTGTATTATCCGCCTTGTTTGAGGTAAAATGACAGAAAAGTCGACGAATTTATTGGGTTACGGTATTTGTCGCTGTGGGACCTTCTGAGTTTTTTTGTACCTGAATAATATAAATTGACGAACTACAAAACGAAAAATAAAATTTGCAGATCCATGACAGGGTACGCCCTGGAACATCCATCCTATCGGGTCCGAGGCGCTCTATTTCGACACCAGGACGATGGACGCCTTCTTTCAGGTACGTCTTCTAATGTTCTGAACCTTTAGAAATTCTAAGTTTAAAATATTTCAAAAAAGCAGCTAGGAATTTGTATGATTCGAAAAGAAATGCTCCAGTAAAACTGCCACTGTGCACTTTGAGCTCAATTATCTCGGTTCCTATAAAATATATCAAATTTTGATTAACTAATAAAATGTTGGGGATAATAATATTATGATGATCAATTTATTAGTTGACAGTTTTTGATATCTCGCATAGGCACCATATTTGATCTTGCATAAGAACCGAGATAATCGAGCTTCAACGTATTAGGTGTTAGAGCATTTACAGTAGGATAGTTCTTCCATGTTCGGTCAAGTTCAAAAATTACAGGTTGTGGTGGTGACCTGGAAGTAATCCATGCTCTGGAACTGGAAAGATCCCAACACACTGGTCTTCCAGTCCGAGTAACCAATGTCGTGGTGTTCGGTTCGAACGACGTTGTCCGATTGATTCAACCAATCGAAGGAACTGAAGACGTCATCGTCAATGGTGATTACCACGTGTCGATTGTTCAATCTGTTGAACTATTCGAAAGTTCGACAGTTTCGAAAAGTCGAATTCTGAAACTTCCTGGAAAAATTGTAGCTGTCAATGCAGAGAAGCATTCGAACACTGAGGTGAGAGCCAGAGAGCCAGTTGAAAATAATTTTATTTTAAAAATGTGATTTTCAGCTTCTTCTGGTATTTCTCCTGGAAACCGGTTTGTATCATTACTCATTTTGTGCGCAGACATCCGACCACTTTCAGTGTATTCAAGCATTCCGATGCAAGTGAGTTACTGTAATCTGAAAGATTATAATCCAAATTAAAATTATTCCAGCCGTCCCATTACCAGTGGCTTACTCTGGAGAGATTCTGGACTTCTCCACGTGGCATATTACGATGGGTTCGTAAGAGTTGGAGTGGTTCATGAGCAATACGACGATATGCTTTTGGTGAAACGTGTAGCAGTGAATCGTAACAATTTGAGTGTCTTGCTGGATGTTGTTTTCGAGGAGATTGGCAGGATTCAGAAGTTTGAAGATACTGAAAAACAGAGAAGAGAAGATATGCTGACGACGTCAAAGTGTCTATCGGATAAGTTGGTTTCGGAGGAGGAAGTCGTGGAAGGAGATACTGCTACCGAGGATTTTGCAAAACTTAAAGTTGATTTCAAAAATCAGTCGGTGAGCATTAACTTTTTGAGTTAGGAAACCAAATACACCCTATATGCTCTAATAGAACCCCATACAGTTCAAGCTTAATCATCTCGGTTCCTATGCTAGATTTCAAAAATTTGTCAACTGATAAAATGTTTTTCATACTATCCCCAACATTTTAACAGTTAACATAAATTTGATATCACTCAAACGAGCTGATATAATTGAGCTCAAAGTGTGTGAGCAAAAACGGTAAGTTTCGATCTTCCTGCTTAACCTAAAATGATTCCAGATCCGATGTGAACGAGTATCCCAACGCCTAATCTCTCTTCGAAAACTGATCACAATTATAAAATCATACATGGATATGAATGATCAAATCGAGCAAATGATCGCACTTCTCGTAGATCAATTAGAAGAATTGGAGAAATTGGAACAGCTTTGCGATGAAGTTCAAAAGACTGGAAATCAGAATTTAATCGGGAAAAGTTGGATTGCAGTAGAGGAAAAAAGAATGGTGGTGGATGAATTGATAGCCAAAGTGAATAGTGATCAAATCAAGAAACATTCCGCCGAATGGGGAAATAAAATCGATCAGATTATCGATCAATTGAATGGGTGTTCTGAGAGTGCAAAGGATATGAGAATGATCATTAGTCAGAATATATTCGAGCATCGAGGAGATAAAAAGGATGTATACACTCATTTCGTTTTGGATTCACAGAGCAGAGATATCACTTTGTACTGTCTTTCTGGTCTGACTACATTGGCTATTTATCCGAGAAAGGGAAAAAGGCATGTGGGATATTTTCAGTTAAATCTCCCTAGTTGAGAGCTTCAAAATGAGTGTAAACATGCCAATATTTGGGTGTATTTGAAAATTTCAAAAGTCTTAGGTACCTCGACCAAATCTAATCATGTTTCATTTTTAAGCTAAATTCCAGTCAAATTTTATGGTTTTGTTTTCTTTAAAGTTTGCTCAAAACTGGCCAAGATACGGTAATTTCAGCTTTCAAAAATAAAATTGGAAATTTTGAGGTTTCGAAATAAAATATAATCAGAATTTGTACGGTGGCTCTGTGAATTTCTCTAAATATTAAGTAGAGTTTCAGTTTCAAATATTTTTAGACTGTACGGACCAATCGATACCGATTTTTTAGCTTTAAGAAGCTACCGTATTCCATATAATTAAAGTGAACCAGAACCATCCGCTTTGAGCTTAATTATCTCGATTCCTGTGAAAGATATCAAAAATGTGTCAACTGATAATGTGTTGGTGCTATTATGATAAACGGTTTATCAGTTGACAAAATTTTGATATCTTTCACAGAAATCTAGATAAATGAGCTCAAACTTAGCAGGTTGGGAGCTGACAGCTCAGCCAACGCGGGTCGACTTGTCAACTTTGAGCCTAATAATCTCGGTTCCTGCAAGAGATGCAAGAGAAAAGTTTTTCAATTAATAAAATGTTGGTGATAATATGATAAAAATGTTATTAGTTCACAGATTGTTGCTAACTTTTACAGAAATCGAGATCATTGAGCTCAAAGTTTGGGTGGGTTTCTTTGAGAGCAAATACGATAGTTTTAAAAACAACCTGTTTTGCTTCTAAAAAGTAGTTATTGCTTTTTATGAGACATCAAAAACTACAAACATTCGAAAATCCCAAATCTTCAGAGTCGCCTCCATCTCCCTGGACGCCTCATTTGCCACGTGTCTCACCGCCGCATGTGCCATGAAATCTGCAGAAGGCGTCTATGTAGCAGATCAGAATGCCGTATTTCCAATCTACTTTTATAGGTTTGAATCTTTTTTTGATCGAAAAGACTCTAAGAACTTTAAAAACCTTTCAGAAATCGTTCAAAAGCAGGAAAAGGGTAGGAAAATTGAATCGACATGCTATTTTTTATCCGCCCCTCACTTCTCTATCACTAAGTTAATGTACCTCTTCCCTCTCAATCTAGCACGGGTTTTAATTTATCATTAATTTCTGACCTATATTTGGAATACGGTGTTTCGAAAGGTTTCGATTTTCAGCGAAAAACGCTACTTGGACGCTGGTAATCAACTACAAATTCCGGCATTTGACAGCATTTCATCGATTCTCATTGAACCGCATCAAATGGTAAGGCATTTGAAAATTTGAGAAAAACAAGTCGGAAATTGGTTACTAAAAATTCTGTTATATTTTGAATTTCTCAATATCTGACTTTCCGAATTTTTGAATATCCGAATTTTTTAGATTCAGAGTTTTTAAAATTCCAAATTTCTGAATTTATTAAGATCCTCGGAAGTGTCACCGGTGGACTTCTCCACCTCTCCTTCGATTTCGCATCCAACTATGAGCATTTCGTAGTTGCCAGCAGTATGTTAGCCCATCCAATTTCATCTGGAGCTGTCAATTGTATCAAACTCCTGGCCACCGGAGAATCCCTCCTCGCTC
The DNA here is from genome assembly GCF_000004555.2 of Caenorhabditis briggsae. Taxonomy (NCBI): domain Eukaryota; kingdom Metazoa; phylum Nematoda; class Chromadorea; order Rhabditida; family Rhabditidae; genus Caenorhabditis; species Caenorhabditis briggsae. The sequence continues at coordinate 4,204,526 of NC_013490.2, forward strand.
TTCATTGTACTGATGCAGAAGTCGTCGTTTCTGAGAAGGATCAGGATAGATGGCATCGTGTGACACATCATACAGGAGGAGCTCATTCCATTGCAGTCACCCCGTTTTCTGTTGATGAGAGAGGATCTTTTGCTGTCGTTGCTAGTGACACTTTTGTCAGATTGAAAGCGTTACAGTATGCTGAAGGTGAGGCTCTGAACCTTTTCGAACTTTTTTGTTTTCCACCCACCAGACGACTGAAAATCCCAATCAATTTCTATAAACTTTTCCAGAAAGCCTAATCGGTCTTCACGATCTTGGAGAATCCCGAGCTGAAGATGAAAACGGTCATCCTATAGAAGTCTTGAACGTCAGTCTGGATCCAAGTATGCAGTATCGTCAACTTCCGTGCAAACTTCGTTACGCCGTCGGATTCTCTGATAAAGCCATCCGAACCTATGTTGCACTTCTCACCGGACAACACGATTTCACCGTCACTGAAAAGTTCATCGCACAGATCGAGCCGCTATTCAGTGTACAGAATGTAGGCGTCACATCTTCTGATTTTAAAAATGACACTTAAAAAATTCAGATGATCTGCTTCCACGGTCGTCCAATGGGATGCTACGTGAGCTGCGCAAAGACTCTTCAAATCTGGAATGATCTGGATCGTCATCAACAGAAAAAGCTGAAAAGTGAACGAATGCAACTTCTGAAGTTATCATCTTCAGTGACGTCAATGGAAAGGACGGAAGGATTTCTTCTTGTTGGATTCGCCGATGATCGTTTGTCGATTTACGAAGAGAAGGGAAATGGAGCTGTGGATTTAGTGGGAACTATAGAGAATTGGCATACAGGCCTCAATGATAGAAGTGTTTTGGGACTTCGAACAAGGATATCAAAGACATCTTGCGGCACTCGACTGTTCATTCATTCACTAACTGCACATCATATTGTTATTCATACTGTACTTGTGACATCTTCCAAAATTGAACAGGTGAGTGAAAAAAGTTTTTTTTGAATTTTCCTAGAAATTTACTTATGGCGAAGCAGAAACTGCTGGAGTTATCTAGGCCATTTGCTTGTCCGAGTGTACTCCACGGCCAGCCAAGCGACACCCTCGCAGGAAATTACATGCGCCTTTAATTTTGAGCTCGTAAATCGCTTCTCGCTTGCCAGCCCGTGGAGTCCACTTAGACAAGCAAGTGGCCTAGAAAACTACAGTATTTTTGGCTGCCGCAGCAATTAGCTGATTGTGATTCCCTCTAAATAACCGCATTACAGTAAGGCCTATTATCCTGGCCTAGAAATCTCACAAATTCAAAATTTATTCCATTATTTTTATTTCCCCAATTCCAGCACGACTTCATTGTGGCTCACGAACACTCGATGAGCCAACCGATTGGATTCGAATTCGTCTCATATAAATATTTCGAATTTCTCGTCTACGGACGAGGAATTTCCAACGAGAAACTATCAATTGAAGATCGAAAACGAATGGATTGCTTCAGAGATTTCGAGTTCAATTAAAATCAGAATATTTAATTTCGCTTAATTACCGTAATTTAGGCTTCTCTCATTTTATTTGTTCAGTTATTTTTCAGTTTTTTTTTGCTAGCTATTCGGGTCAGTGTGGGATCACAAACGTGTATAGATAACTCTAAACATCCTCGCTATTTTCAGTTGAAAACCATTTTGTGATAACATTTTCTATATCATTTTCAGATTTCTATTAATTAAGTTTTTTTTGAAATTGCATTTTTTCCGTTGTGAATAAAATTATTTTTTTCTTACTTGATGAAACTTTTTCTGAATTGTTTTTTTTTTGAAAATTTGATAACTTTGAAGTCCGGCTGCCGTATTGGCTCTTATAGAAGCCCATCCAAAACATTAACTTTGAGCTCAAATATCTCGTTTCCTACGAGAGATATCAAAAAATGTACAACTGATGTAATTTTTATCATAATATTGTTATAATTTCATTAGTTGACAATTTTTTGATAGCTTGCATAGAAATTGAGTTAATTGAGCTCAAAGTTGAAATGTCGGCCCTTGTCGACTGGCTACGCTGTCGGCTAACGCCGTAATATCACCAATATTTTATCAGTTGGTAGATTTTTGATATTTCGCATAGAAACCGAGATAATTAGGTTCGAAGTTTGTATTAATCTTGTATCACTTAAAATAATTATTTAAAGAGTTCTGAGATTACTGTAGATAACTCCAGTTTTGACGTTTTCAGCAACTTTAGAGCTTTAAAATAAACTGAAAAGTGTCTTGCTTTGGATTTTTCATCGGAAACTTCCACTTTGACTAAATATGGTCATGATTAGGCTCATTCTAAAGCTTGCCAAAGTCAAATTTTCCAATTGTAATTTTACTTTCTTACAAACATTAGTGTGATCAGCTTGAAAAGAGCTTTGAAATGAATTCAATTCGGTTAGATGAAGGTCATTTTTCAAATGGTCCATGAGCCTTTAAACTCTAGTTTTCCAATTTGAGCGATTTTTAGCGGATTTAAAAGACGTGGGCTTATTACAAAGCGGGTTTTTGAGCTTATAATAGCTTCTATTGAGACAAATACGGTATTTAAAAGTCTGAAAACACCATAAAACCTGTAATAGAAGGACCCACATTCTTAAAGGTGGGGGGACATGAGAAAAATAATGTTGTCGAAATTTCGTTTAAATATGCTCCTCGAGGAGTTGAACTTGTCGAGGCGAGTGTTGAAGGTGCGGCGCCGCTACCGACTGAGCTACGCGTGCAAAGAGAAAGCCGCAGCACGATTGCATACATAAAGGCGAGGGCGACAGCTGTACGCAGAGTGACATTAAGCGTTGTACACCGTGACGGTAGAATGCATACTCTGGCCCCAAAAATCCCTCGTAAAATCTCCTGTCCCCCCACCTTTAAGTTCAAAATAGATTGTCTCGATTTCTGTGAAAAGATATCAAAAATATGTCAACTGAGTTAAAAAAAATTGAAAATTTGATAAAAATTTTATCAATTACCAACTTTTTAATATGTTTGACAGGGACCGAGATAAATTGGCTCAAAGTTAAAAATTATGGAGATATGTACTTTGGTTTATCCGGATGTCTTGATACAAATAAAAAATCTTTCTGGTCACTCTCTGGAAATCCCCGGGTGCACTCGATTTGTGTTGTTTTTTGATTGGTGGTTTTTGAGTGCAACCCGTCGGGGATAATCCAGTCTCTTTCCTCCTTCAAAATTGTCTGTTTGTCTTCTTTCTCTCCTCCAAAAATCTCCTATTTTCTCTCTTCCCCCGTACACAAACAGTGCCATTTTTCGTCGTCGTCCCGAGCACATTTTCTCAATTTTCTTCTTCTTCGGTCGTTTCCCTTTTCCCCGAAAACCTTTCCGATCAATTGGCTTTCTTCTGTACTTTGTCGCCTTTTTCTTCTTCCTGAATTTAAATGGAATGTTTCCTTTTCCCTCTTCCTGATAGATTATGATAAATCGAGAGACACAAAGATATCAGATATCTCCGAATATTTACTAATTGGAACCAGACTGTGTGGATTTGACCCTCTCTTCCTACTCTTCTCCTCCCGCTTTTATTACATTTTTGTGTGACCTACCCGAAAAGTTGTACACAATTGATTCGAGGACCTTTTCGACTTTACACTTTTACTTTTGGGAGTCTGGAGTATTTACCACAATTTTACTTTACAATATATTTTTCGAGCGGTCACTAAATCCGATGAAATCGTTTTGTTTTAGCACTGGAAAATGAAAAAGCGATTTAGCTGAAATTATTAGAACTGCAAAAAATTCAACGGAATTCTTGCATTTGAAATTCTAGAAAACCAATTTTCACCCGGTTTTGAATTTTGAATTTTTTCTCGACTCTTGGGAAAGATATTTTTTGCAAATTATTATGTAATTTTTAGATTTCGAGATTCTGGCATTCTGGAATTCTGAAAATTTGAGAATCTAGATTTTGAGGTTCTGGTGTTTTTAGATTATGGAATTTGGAAATTCAAGCATTTCGAAATTCTCAAATTTTGAAATCCTTTTTTCTTATCCTGGAATTCTGTAGTTCTGAAATTCTTAAATTCTAAGATTCCAAGATTCCGAGATTATGATATTCTGAGATTCTGAAATTCTGAGAATCTGAGATTCTGAAATTCCGGGATTCGGAAGTTCTGGAATTCGGAGAATGTGATAATCCAAGATTTTGGATTTCTGGAATTTTGGAATTTCAATATTCTCAAATTCTGAAATGCTGAAGCACTGAAGTTTTGGAATTTTGGATGTCTGAAATTCTGGAATTCTTTGTTTATTCTAGATTCATCTTTTAATTATAACCACAAAATATCCAGAATTGTTATTTTCTTCATTCTCTCTCAAAGTTGACTCCATTTTGTCAGTTGTTCTTTTTCCTCTTCTTTGATTTCCACATCCATCCGTTCGTCACCTTCTTTTCCTACATTTTCTCCTTCTTCGCCCCCTTACTCATAGGCCCTTCTCTTACTTTTTGTGTAAAATCTACCAACTGTCCGCTCTCTCTTTTCTATCTCTTTTCATTTCACATTTCGCTACTTCCAAATCACTTCGTACTCTTTTAAATACCCAAGGAGCTCATCTATTGTGTGCCATTCAATTTCGAAAGTTCCAGTATTTAGAATAGTTAGATTTTGAAATTCAGAATTCTGAGAATTCCGAGATTCTGAAAGGTTCTCATATCTCCTAATTTGCCTATGTCTTCTAATAGAAATCCACCCTATTCGTGCACTTTGAACCAATTGATCTCAGTTCAACTGATAAATATTGATGATATTATGATAAATAATTTATCAGCTGACAAAAATTTGATATCTTTCACAGGAAATTAGATAATTGAGTTCAAATTTGAGTAGGCTTCTATTAGAGGAAACGGTATGTGTTCCTGGAAAATCTTCAATTTTCCAAACTCTAGAGTTAAACTCTTAGGGATTCAAAAGTTTTCGAAATCATGATTCTAGAACTTTCCCCATCCTTATCCTTATCAGCTTCCGATTTTATTGTTCCTCCTACACAAAAATCCTTCCTACCTTTTCCAGATTCGTCATTCCAAAAACAATTCTTCCCTTTTTTGTATCATCAAAAAAAAATACAATACCATTTTCTATTAAAAAAGCCCCACAATACAATTCCTTTTGTTTTTTCTTCTTCCATTTCTTTTTTGATGATTAAAAATGTACCGAAAGAAAAAGAAACATGGGCGGTTCCATTTTTGTTAGTTTTCCCCCGTCCTCCGCCTCCGAAAAGCGCCTTTCTGAAATAATAAATAGAACAAATAGGCCTGTGTGTTGTACATATGCTCTCTTAGCTCTTAGTTTGTTCATTTTCTCTTTTAAAAAAGAATTTTCCAGAAGATTTTACATGCATTAATCAGATGGAAAGTTTAGCTGATTTCTTGATGTTTGGTTAGGAGGGAAAACGAGGAAAGGATTTCCTGATCCAAAAAGTAAATATCGTATACACATTTCAAAAATTTAGGGAGTCTGAAGTCAAGAACTAACAAAAACTGTTTGTAGTATTCAAAATGCTTTTTTAGTTAACTTAAATATCAGGTTTCTCTAAGTTAGCAAAGACTACAAAATGCGTTACTACCGTATTTGCTCTAAAAGAAGCCCAACCAAACCGCCAACCAACTTTGAGCTCATATTTCTTGTAAAATACATTTCTTGTAAAATATATCAAAACATTTTCAACTTAGAAAATGTTGCTGATGTTGTATAAAACATTTTATCAGTTGACATACTTTTGGTATCTCTTACAGGAATCGAGATAATTGAGCTCAAAGTTGACAAGTCGGAGTTACCGACCTTATACATTGAGCTCAATTATTTCAACTCTTGTATAAGATATCAAAAAATTGTCAACTGATAAAATATTGGTGATATCATAATAAATAAATTATCAGTTGACAATTTTTTTGATATCTTTCACAGGAACCGAGATAACTGAGATCAAAGATGGCTTTTTTTGTGGACTTGCTTCTATTAGAGGACTTTCTGAAATCACTTTTTAGATAACCCATTAGGCTAGGAGCCAATTTCAAAAGATAAATGACGTGGTTTTGGCCATATGTCGACCAGATTCTAACATTTGCCCCTATCCCTTCCTCTTTTACTTCTTCTAAAATCTTCCTCATTGTTTTCTTTGTAACAAAAAAGTGACGAAACATCAGGGGACTCCGCCCATAACTGACTCACCATTTCTCCTTCCACGTCTTCCATTTTCTCTTCTTCATGTTCTCCTTGAATCCTTCCGTCAATCTGAAAAGTCCAGAATGCCATTCAAGCCTGTCGAGCATCCAAAGTGCCCGAAATGCGGCAAAAGTGTGTACGCTGCTGAGGAGATGAGTGCCGGCGGATACAAATGGCACAAATTCTGCTTCAAGTGCAGTGAGTTTTCTGCAATTATTTCTGGAAAAACGAAAGAGAAAAAAGGCTCTGTTTATATCCTTGTCCTATGTGCTTTTGTCCTAGTCCCTCTGCTTCTTTGTACTTCTTCTTGTCCAATTTAGGTATGTGTAACAAATTATTGGATTCAATGTCTTGCTGTGAGCATCAGGCCCAACTTTTCTGCAAGCAGTGTCATTGTAGGCGATACGGACCAAAGGTAAGGATCGCCGTTGAACTATTGATAAAATATGACTGGGAAAAATGAGTTAAATTTTGAAAGTTGTCGTATAAAAATCAACACCGTTTTTCCGGTAATAGAAGCCCACCCAAACCGTCAACTTTGAGCTCGATTATCTCTATTTCTGTGACAGCTATCAAAGTTTTGTCAATTGATAAAATATTTATCATAATATCATCAATATTTTATTAGTTTACAGCTATTTGATTTCTCTTACAGGAACCGAGATTATTGAGCTATATGGTGGGCTTCTAGCTTTTACGATGTCCGATTTGAAACTGGAGGGTGGGCGGAGCTTAGGTTCAATACTTGATGGCGCAATTAAAGAAAGCTTTTTCTAAATATTTTCTGACCTTTTTCCCAATTTCATAATGATTTTGCGCTATTTTATAAACCGTAATCTGTCAAATCGCAATAATTGCATAAAACAATAGGAATCATTGAAATATCGATAGAATAGGCCAGAAAATACTTACGAAAATATATGCTCTTCAAATGCACCTTTAAGATTTAGCTACCGGATCTAAGCTCCGCTCACTTTCCACAACCGGCATTGAATTTAGACCAGACTAACCGAACTTTCAGCTCAATTATCTCGATTCATGGTAGAGATGGTAAAACAATGTAAACTAATAAATTGCGTATCATAATATCATAAATATTTCATCAGTTGACAGATTGTTGATATCTTTTATAGGAACCGAGATAATTGAGCTCAATGTGCACATATTGGGTGGACTTCTATTAGAATAAACACGGTTTTTTTTTGAAAAATGTAATACTACAAAAATTAAATTATTTTTTTGAAATTATCTGAAATATTTAAAAGTTTGAATCATTTTTTCAATTTATGATTATCGCTAGATTTATGATATCTAACCTAAAGTTTTCGATTCTAAAACAATTTTTTTTCAAAAAAAAACCTTCCAGGGTGTCGGATTCGGAATCGGAGCAGGATCTCTCACTATGGACACTGGAGAGCAATTTGGAAATACAGAAGTTGATATGACGTTCGTAAACAACTATTTTATATGTTATCTGTCTGTATGTCTGTTTGTCCTCCTGTGCAACTAACATTGTCCTCCCAACGCAGAGCCACAATTCCTCTTTTTTCGTTTTTCTCTTTTTCAAAACAAAATTTCCCACGTCTTCTTCTGAATTCACAAAAATTCTCCAGACATGTGCAACAAACTTCTCGACTCGTGTACTGTTGCTCCTCATGAGGCCGAACTCTACTGCAAACAGTGTCACGGACGAAAATTCGGACCAAAAGGAGTCGGATTCGGATTGGGAGCCGGATGTTTGACCACGGACTCTGGAGAGAAGTTTGGCGGATCCAAGCAGACGTAATCAATTGATAAGAAAAATAATAATGAGGACAAGGTGCCGATAAGAGAGATGTGGTGGCATGGTGTGCAACTAACCCTACAGGCATCCGGATACATAGAAAAACAGACATACTACGAAATTTTGAATAATTATATTTTGAAAACCTGCAATTCTCAATATACAATAACCTAACCAATTCACCACCATTTAACCCGAAATCTCCGACTAACCAAAAAACTACTGTAACCCATTTATTTCTCCAAGATCAAGATATTTTCAGCAACCGCCCAATGACTGCCGAAGCTTTCACCGCACCGATCAACCCTTCCCATAGCTGAACATTTTCACTTTTCCAATAAAAAAATTTGCATTTTTGAAATTTTCAAATTATTTGTCTTTTACTATTGTTCGGTACTATTTTTCGTCCTACTAATAAACTATTTTTGCTCGGTAATTGTGGTTGATACTCTGGCCTAATTTCAATGCGCCTTGAAATTCGAGAGTGGGCGGAGCTCCGATAGCGAAATCCTTAAAGGCGCGTGAATTTTCGTAATTATTTTCAGGCCTATTTTTCGATTTTTCGACGAATTTTACAGATCTGTAACTTTATTGTCACAAAAATCGAAAAAATCACGAAAAATTGCATTAAAAGGGCCCAGAAAACTAAAAAACTGGGAAAATTTTAGGTGTTTTCTCAAGTTTTCTTTGATTTCGTTGGACTTTTTTAAAACAAAAATCGGAAAAATTGCAGAAAATCACATAGAAACTATGAAAATTATCGAAAAATCAATACAATTTGTCGTTAAATTGAAAAAATTGCCCATTTTTTCTTGCAATTTTTCCGGATTTTCGTTTTAAACAAGTCCGAAATCTATGAAATTCGAGAAAAAAATCGTTTTCTTAATGCAATTTTTCGTGACTTTTAAGACAAAAAAGTTAAAGACGAAGTTCATTTCGCTACCGGACCTGAGCTCCGCCCACCCTCGGATTCCCGGCCGCACGGTGTTTTTTTCGTAACGTATTTTTTTGCAATGTAAATGCGCTCGGACGCTAACAGGGATGCTGTAGTAAAATTATCGTTAGTCTCGACGCGATATCTTAAAATTGAACTGCTGAGTCTTACGGTTTTGGACCTGCATTCCATAAAAAAAACGCGCGAAAAAAATATTTCAAAAAACGTTCCGGAAAAAACACCGTGCGGCCGCAACGCGCATTGAAATCAGACCAGAATAATATTATTGCTGAAAAATCTTAAAAAAAAGGAAAAACACTTTCATTTAATGAAAAATTGGCTGAAACACACAAAAGAATATGTTTTAAAATACATCAAAAATCAGTTACAATCCTTCTTTGATGTTGCATTGGTGGTACGATTCGTGATGGTATCGCACATCCGTTTTGCGAGAATTTTCGAGAATCCTGAAACCTTTTTTTAATTTGAAAACCGCTTCAAAATTTCCTGAAACTCACATCAAAATGATTCTGCATTCGGACAGCTGGCTGTGGTGGTTGTGAATACTTTCTGGGGTCTGTCGAACTGCTCATTCTGGGAATTTTTGAAGAAGACTGATGAGCTGGAAGTGGTGGTGGATGGGAGAATGAGGAGGATCCAGAGACAACTGGACGTGGAATATAAGATGATGATGGAGACGTTTCAGATGTTCCTCCTCCGATAGTTCCGACTGTGATTTTTGTGACGTGGGATGGGGATGAAGAGGAAGAAGATGATGGGATAGATGGGTCACCGATGAATGGATTATTATTGTTGATCAATGGTTTTTTGAGATTTGGAGATGATGGGATTGGAAGATTTGATACTGGAGGAAGGGGTGGAAGTGGGTCAGACTGGGCATGGGATCTTTGTTGTTGCTGCTGTTGTTCGTTGGCTCGTTGTTGCTCCAGAATCTGAAAATTCAATGTTTTCGTGTATAAATCAGATAAAAAGACATCGTAATTTGACTGTTTCAGATAATTGAGCTCAAAGTTAACAGGTCCGTAGCGACCACGTAGCTCAGCTGACAAGGGCCGACTTGTGAACTTTGAGCTCAATTAAATCGGTTCCTGTAAAAGATATCAAAAAGTTGGCAACTGATGAAACATTAATCATAATATCACCAATATTTCGTCAGTTGACAGGTTTTGGATATCTTTCTCAGGAATCGAGATAATCAAGTTGAAAGTTAGGGGTAGTGTCTATTACAGGTTTTATGTATGACATCTTTTTTGCCCGATACTGTAGCTTTTCTGGGAGTTGCCATTTAAGAAACGTATCTCACCTGTTGCCTCATCTCCTGCCGTTTAGCATCCCTCATTTGTGCGTTCGTCACATGACTCTGCCTTGGACCATATCTTTGTGAAGGTCTTCTTTCAAAACTACAAGATTGTCTTCTGGATAATCTCGCTCCTTCCTTATGAATAGTTTCATATTCAGTCCGTCCTCTATACTTAAATGTGCTTCCTAATCGGAAGAATTGCATTTTTCGATTTGGTTGAACTGGACGGGATTTCAAACGGAAGAAGGCGTGCTGTTCGATTGCACATTTCCAGAAATGTTTGGCTGCTTTTTCAGACGTTAGATGGAATACGAAAGTGTGAAGTTGTATTTGCCCATTGTTCTGGAAAAGGTTAAGATTACGGATTTGGAAGGTTTAAGATGTTGATACTAGAAATTGATATATAGAGTCCTTGGACTTTTGAATCTTGGCATTCAAAATCTATCCGATATTTTCAATTTTTGATTTTTTGGAATTCTGATTCTTGACTGCCAGTTTTCAGCTTTTCCGAAAAAACTCACCGATTGATCCGCATCCTCCTCCACCACCAGCGTGATTTTCTTATTCTTAAAATCCAACTTCTGAAGCTTCTCCCATAAGAACAATCCAATTTTCTGCGGTCCATCAAACACCAACATTCCCTGTGGTGTCAATCCCAATCGATACGTATTCCCATCTTTTCCCTCGACAATGTGCATATCCACTCCATACATTTCAATCCAACGTGCCTTGTTTAGGTAGTTCAACTCCGCTTGAGCAGGAGTTTGTCCACTGGAAATATTAGCTTAATTATTTGGGTCAAAATGCACTGAAAACCGGAATTCAAGAAAGCGTCTAATCCTAAAAAATGTTTAAAATCGCTCACCGACACGCCTTGTACTTCTCCAATATCTCGATTTCCATTTTTTCATCTTGCTCCGGATGAAATCGGAATTCTGAGATAAAGAGAGCAGTATGTTGTTCTGGATTGTAGTCTCCTAGTTCTGCTGAAAAAATGAAAAGTTACGATAATTTTAAATTTTAAAGTTTTCAGAAAGTTCTGGTAATTTTTTTCTAATTCAGAGCTACCGTAAACTATTTATCTAATAGACTGACTTTCCGACTTCCAACTTTGTGCAAATTTATCTCGGTTCCTGTGAAAGATATCAAAAAAATTGTCAACTGATAATTTATTTATTATGATATTACCAATATTTTATCAGTTGACAATTTTTTGATATCTTATACAAGAGTTGAAATAATTGAGCTCAATGAATAAGGTCGGTTGTCAACTGACAAAATGTTAATCGTAATATCAGCAACATTTTATCAGTTGACCATTTTTCGATATCTTTTACAGAAATTGAGCTATATAAGATCAAAGTGGACGGCTTGACTTCTTGGAAATCATCAGATGGTCTCTTCTAGGAAACTATTTTTATAAAAATCTCACACTGCAAAGCCAACGCAGCCAATTCGATTCCCAATGGATGTGGACATTGAAGTCTTCCAGAGGAAATGTCTTGTTTGATTTGCAAGAAAAATTGATATCTTGTCAGTTCCTCTTTCAAATTACTCGATGGTTCAGAAGTGAAGAATTTCACTCGGAATCGAAGAGTAAATGGTGGTCCAATGGCTACCTGTTTAGCTACTTTTTTGCAAGGATCTAGCCAGTGCTGAAAAAAAGGAGTTTCTCGCTAAAAAATTAGAAAATAGGAAAATACCTGAACATTGAACTGATCTGTGAATTGGAGCCCAAAATAATCTCTTTCTTCTAGGTCCAATGAGTAGAAAACCTCTTCGTGAAGTTCACTTCCAATTGCGTTTCTCTGAAATTTGAAACTTTTGAGTATGAGTTTTCATAGAAAAATCATGAAATAGACTTCTTTGTCAGTTTTTTAACAGTTAGTTATCATAAAACATGTATTAGAAGGGCCCCTAAACTATACATTTTGAGCGCAATTAGATCAATTCCTATGAGAGATATCGAAAAGTGGTCAACTGACAGAAAACTTCTGATATTAAGATAAACAATTTATCAGTTGACAACTTTTTGATATCATCGTCAGGAATCGAGAAAAATTAGCTCAAAGTTAAAAGTTAGGGGCTCTTCTATTACAGGTTCTACGGCATTCATTCAAAATGTCAAAATTTTTGTAAATTCAAAAAAAACATGAATGGATTTCATTGAGACCTTGAGATAAAAAAAAACGATAAGGGTAACAACTGGAAACGGATAATTTTTTTTCACTTTATATGGGAAATTAAGTACTGCTAAATATCTCTCATAGTCAGAGTACCGGTGTACGCAACTTTCAACGTTGAACTCAATTATCTCGATTCCTATAAGAGTTATAACAACTATGTCAACTAATTAAAAGTTGTTGATAATTGGTAAACAATTTATCAGTTGATATCTTATTTATATCTTTCACAGGAATCGAGATAATCGAGCTCAAAATGCACGTAAAGGATGGTCTTCTATTGAAGTCCTCACTAGAAAAATTTCGAAAGATCTCACCGGTACGACAATATTCAAATGGGCTCCATCTAGTAGAAGCACTTTGCATTGTACAAACTTTTTCGTATCGAAACTGGCATCCTGTGACTGATTTTTCTGTTGTGGCTGCGTTCGATTCCGTGAGAATCTGGCGGACAGACTTCGTAACATCCAGGACATCTGGAATTTAAGATTGTGTTTATTCTGGGATAACAATGTTAGAAACTTGTTATTCTTAATGAATGTTCGGGTCGTAAGGATCTAGTTGGACTACTTTGAGCTTTCGAAATATCATAGATTCAAACAGAGAAAAATTGATTAAAATGATTTTGATATCTTCTACTTTGCTCCTGATAAAGGTATTACTGTATCTTACCAAATCATGGAAGCTAAAATTAAAGCTCCGAAGAAGAAATACAGAATAATAATTTGACTCTTTTCAACGGTTTGGTGCGAGCCGGCTGGTTGCCCGGTACCTCAATGTCTGCGTCTCTTCTATGGCTCAGTACTATTTCTCTCTATATTGCCGGTTACGGTTTTCGAAAGAGAGACAGAGAGAGGGATGAAGAGCAAACGTAAATAAAAAGAGATGAGAAGAAGAAGCAGAGAGAGTGAGAGAGAAAGAGAGACGCAGAGAAGGGATGCGTATATTATTAACTTGAGGTTTGGTACACCGGTGTGTTTGTTGTCTGTTTTGGTAGAGGAATCTGAATTATTCTTGCCACGTAGATGGAGCAAAAGAATCGGTCAGATGGTAATGAAAAGAAACATGTGGAACATCTGTTGTTCCGAAATCATTCGAACGAATAGGTGCCAGATGTTCCTCCTGACCACTGGGAAAAAGAGCACACCGACTGCTCCGGGGAATCTATAGCGGCAAAAAGAACGAAAAAGAGATGCATAGGTAAAAGTTTGGATGACGCATTATGATATGGGCATAGAGGAGTTGGAAGAGGGGTTACAACTTCTGATTATTTGTTTTTTTTTAGTTGAAGTACTCTTGTAGGTACAAGACACACAGAGAAAAAAAAATCAAAATACAAAAGAGCAAAAAATCGACATCGCGGATTTTCTCTCAGTATAAAAGAATCTGAATTTCTACAAATTCAGATATCGTAGATTCTTAGATTTCAAGGTTTTGGGAAGCATAAGTTACTAGAAGAGAATACGAGATTCTGGGATTCTGTAAATCTTTGAAAATCCTTTTATTCATAATCTCAAACATCAGCATCCCAAAAATAAGCAACATTCACCACAGAATTTTAAAATCCGAGAACTTTTGGAATTCTTGAAAGAGAAGAATGTTTCAATTTGGGACCAGAAAACCTTGCAAGCTCAGAAATTAAATTCAAAAATTAAATTCAAAAAATTCAAATTCGAATAAAATTCAGAATATTCCAAATGTTCATTTTTCCAGAATCTTCCAGATTTTAGGCCATTTTCTGACATTTTTTGCTTCTTTATCTTTGCATAAAAAAATAATTTTTGAATATCAGAATCTCAGAATCTCAGAATTCCAGAATTCCAGAATTCCAGAATCCCAGAATCCCAGAATCTCAGAATCTCAGAATCTCAGAATCTCAGAATCTCAGAATCTCAGAATCTCAAAATCTCAGAATCCAAGAATCCAAGAATCCCAGAAACCCAAAATCCCAGAATCTTCGAATCTCAGAACTAGTGAAATCTGAAAAAAAAACTTTTTAGAAACTTCTAGAATCGTCTGAAACTATTAGAAACCTTCAAATTCACATTTGTACCTTTCTACTTTTAAATTTAAAAACCTTCATAACTAAAATACTCTCTCCTAATATGACGAAATCCAATTATTTAAGTTTCCAGAACAAAAAATCATACTCTGTGTCCATCTCGTTTTGTGCAAAAGACACATTTCTGTGTTTGTGTGCTATTCCATTTCCATTTGTTTTAATTCCAGAAACTCACATCTTTGGCTTCAACAGCCCCAGAAGCGTCTTCCTCGTCGCTACTCATTTTTTAATTATTTGGAATTGTTAAAAATTCGGAATACTCGAGAAATAGGAAGAAAATATCGAAGAGCACCACAAAATGGACAGTAGAGAGAGGCGAATGGTGTGCTGATAGTATCAGCTGCTGCCCTCCGATTTCCAGTCCCTTATCAATAATTTCCTCTTTTTCTCTGATCCTCTATGTCTCTCGTCTCTTCTTTTTCTCGTTCATATTTTCAGAAGAAAGTTCACACCAACCTATATTTTACGACCGTGTTTTGTGTATTTTTGTGTTGTACATACAAACTTGAATGTGTCCAAAAATTGTATTTGATTTTTTTTGCTGAGGAGGGTAAGAAGAACGGGGTGATAAGATGATAAGCGAGGTGATATAATCACCGGGCAAAACGACGATGACTGATGACTTTTAGATGGAAAAGAAGAAGAAGAAAAAGAGGAAGAAATGATTGATTTGGAAAGGAATAGGAATGAAAACTGTTTGTGGCCAAAGAAATATTGAAAACTAAAATTTTAATAATCATCAAAATCTTTGAAAAAATCTGAAATTCGTACATTTTTTCTGTGATTTGCACATTCTGGGGTCCCCCAAATAAGAAGTTTCCAAATTTTCGGATTTTAAAAAATCGGAGAATCTGAGATTTTGATAATTTAAGATTTCCGAATTTTGAGCTACGAAATCCTGGAAATTTTTAGAATTCCGTTTTATCAAATTTTTGAAAATAGTTTTCGAGAGTTCCGAAAATTCTAAAATGTTGAAATTTTTTAAAGTATTGACCATAACTCGGCTCAGAATCTTATTAAACCATCCAATCTCTAAGTGTTTCGAATGATTTTTTTTCGATTTTTAGAAACATTTGAATTAGAACAATTAACAAAAAATTTCCTTTAAAATACTCTAAAAAGGAGCATTCCACGACAGTTTTGAGCCAAAATATGGCGATTTCAAAAATTTAGGTTAGAGACGGAGAGAAACGAGACACGCTGCGTCTCTGACCCGAAACTTCAAATCGCCTTAACTTACTATTAGCTCAAAGTTGTCGTAGAAGCTTGGTTTTTAGTGGGTTTTGTAGGAAATTTCATTTAAATCTGAAAAAAAATCAATGTGAAAGTTAAGAAAATTTCAAGAAAGTTTTTTTCAGTTTTGGAGTCCAAGGATTCAAGAACTTGGCTCTCCAGATTTCAAATGAAAGAGCAAACTATGAAATCCTATTCCTATGAATATTCTGAACCAGAAGTAACATGCCAAAACTAGATTTCATAACTCAACTCTGTGAAAATGTTTAGAACAAAACTCACTTTTCTCGAAATATTCAAATTCAGATGTTAGATTTGTTGCTCGGTGAGCCCTCGCTCACCGGGGAATAATCGTTCGTTTCTGCAAATTAAATAAATTAAGATCAAACAGTTGAATAAACATAAAAGCAGCTAAATAAGTAACATAAATTTCGAAACAACCGGAAATCGGAATCAGAAATCGGAATTAGAAGAAATTAGACAAGATAAATATATCATAATAAGAATAAACGAACATGAGGAGAAAAGGAATAAAGACAACTTGGCCGAGTTAATCGAATCAAGTGGAACGGTTCACACTGATCAGAGAGCATGGGAAATAGAGAGACGCAGAGAAGGGATCAGCCAAAAAATGGCCTTGAAAGGGGAGGAGACAAAATGAAAGATGCGTGAGGGGAGACAGGCGGGTGGTTATAGGAGAAGGTCAGAAAAATAGTATAGGAAGGTGAAGAGGTTCAGAGAAATTAGAAGTAGGGACCCTCGAAACGGAAATTGAGTAGGTGGGAAGGAAGGAAGAAAAGGAGGCGGAGGTACCAATAATAAAGGAACAGACTGTGTGCGAAATCGTTGAGTGCAAATGATGGTGGGATGACTGTGAAAACAAATGGTAAATAAGTTTTAGAGAGGGCATGGAAATAGTGTAGAGTAGTGGAGAGACGCAGAGATTTTGAAGAATAGTAGAAACTCTGTCTCAAGAAATAATATAACAACCAAGTGTATTTACTATTTGAATGAGTAGTAAGATCATACAAACCCATGGCCATGGTAGAAAGAAGTACCGTAACTCTCAGACCGCCAATTTTGGTCCCACAGATCTCGATTCCTGTGGAAGATATCAAAAAGTAGTAAACTGAGAGAATATTTTTGATGTTATGATGAACGCTTTGTTAGTTTTTTTACCATTTTTGAATAAATTCCACAGGAACCAAGATAAATTGGCTCAAAGATAATTTGGGTGCAATAATATTAGGGATTTCGCGGTATCCTAAATTTGTGATTCATGGTTTTCTGTATACCGTAAAACCTCTAATAGAACGACACCCGGATCGTCCACTTTGAGCCTATATCTCACTTCTTTTGAAAGATATCAAAAAGTGGTTAACTAGTAAAATGTTTATCAGGATATCAGCAACATTTTACTAGTTAGCCACGTTTTGATATCTTTTACAGAAAATGAGATATATAGGCTCAAAGTGGACGATCCGGGTGTCGTTCTATTAGAGGTTTTACGGTAATTTAGTTTCGGATGTCTGCGTTTTTTAAGTATGAATTTCTAAAAATTAGATTAACGCTTAAAATTCATAATTTCTAAATGTCATCAATCTCAAAGTTTTCCAGAATTTCAGAATCTCAGAATCTCAGAATCTCAGAATCTCAGAATCTCAGAAACTCAGAATCTCAGAATATCAGAATCTCAAAATCTCAGAAACCCAAAATCCCAGAATCTCAAAATTTCAAAATCTCAAAATATCAAAATCTCAGAATCTCAGAATCTCAGAATCTCAAATTTTCAGAATCTCAAAATTAAAGAATTACAGAATTACAGGATTTTGAAATCCCGGAACCCCAGGATTAACAGAATTTCAAAATCTCAGTATCTCAGAATCTCAGAATCTCAGAATCTCAGAATCTTAGAATCTTAGAATTTCAGATTCCCAGAATCTCAGAATTTCAAAATCTCGAAATCCCAGGATTTCAGAATCTCTAGAATTTTGGAAATAATACATCTCAAATCACAAAAACCCCAGCAATTCCAATAAAAACAATTTCAACGAATCTGAAGTGTTTTCTTGTAATTACTTAGACTTTCCGGTGATATTCTGAGCATCCAAAACTCGGAAATCTTCAATCACCCTGAATTCTTCAGACTTGGAAAACAAGAAAATTTTAAAAGTGGTAGAATTTCAAAAAATCAAGAGCCTTGCTATTTGAAATATTTGAAGTTCTGAAATTCTTTAACAGAAGATCTGCTCAGAATCTTAGAAGTAAAGATTCTCAGGATCTCAAAACTTTCCTCACAGGAAAGAAGGTTCGAGAAGCCTGGTAATCCTGTACCTCTCAACCCTCTTCTAATGAGCCAAAAGCCTACAAGCTCCTACTTGAACCTATCCTAATGAAGCCTTATTCGAAAAAAAGCAATAAATATTTCTGGACCCAAAAAGGACAAAAAAACAGTCGCAGACAGACACCAGCAATCCAATTTATGCGGGTAAATGAGTAGGTAGAGAGAGAGAGAAATGAGACAGAAATGAATCCAAAATGAATGAGATTCTGGGCTGCTTTCGGTCCGATTCCGAATGACCAGGTATTATAATTAGAGAGAATGGAAAAGAAAAGGGCAGGTGGTTTGGATAGAAAACAGATGGGAATGGTTTGTGGACCGGTCACGACATAACACAGCCAACAAACAGGAGACTGACTGAGACATGGGGGCTTTTTTGAATATAAAAAGGTAGAGATCAAAGAGAATGCGCCCAAAAGGTAACATATGGAAGTAAAATTGGACTGGGGAATGGAAGAAATAATTTAGGGATCGGAAGCGTTTGAAAATAATTAGGTGATTATCAGGATACAGCAGTTGAAGAACCAAAGATTCGAAGATTTAGACAGAGAGAGATTTAGGGTATGATCACGATTTTTTAAAATGTTACCTATAGGTAAGCAGAACTCCAGCATCTCAGAAATTCAGAATCTCAGAATTTCAGAATTTCAGAATTTCAGACTTTTAGACTTTCAGGATTACAAAATTTCAAAATTTCAGGATCTGGGAGTTTCCGAGATTCGAAATTTCAGACTTCCGAAATTTCAGAATTCAGAACCTCAAAATCTGAAAATTTCAGAATTTCAGATTTTAGATTTTTCGACTTTCAGAAGTTTATAATTCCATAATATCAGAATCTCTAAATTTCGGAATTTCAGAGTTTTATAATTTCAAAGTTTCAGAATCTCACGCGAAACTTGAAAACCTATTCGTTTCAAGAAATTCCGGAATTTTCAAAAATTCCAACAAAATGGAAGATTTTGCCCTCCCACTTTTATACCTGCTCTAAAAAGAAAGTCTATGAACCCATATACCGTATTTTCTGCATAACCCAAACCGTCAACTTCGAATTTATCTCAGTTCCTTCAAAAGATATCAAGAAATGTACAACTAATGAAGTGTTTATCATATCATGACCAATATTTTATCAGTTGATAAATTTTTGATAAATCTTCTAGGAACCAAGAAAATTGAGATCACAGTAGAGTGGGTGGGCTTCTATTAAAATAAATACGGTTTAAAAAAAAAAGAAAACTCCAGCAAAAATTCAATTCTGAAATTTCCAAAGAGAGACTGACTCACAATTCCAAATAGAATACACAAAAAATAATTCCAAATCAAATAGTTCTCTTCTCAATAAAAGTCGTCTCCATTAAAAAGGAGACTCCAAGAAAGAAGAATTCGTTTTTGAATCGTTGTTGAATATTTCGGAGGGGAGAAATGGAAGAAGGAGGAGTTTGATTTGATATGAATTTATTTGGGTGTGGTCTTTAGAGGAGAGAGAAGAGGGATAAAATCAAAAAAGGAGGGAAGAGAAATTAAATTTATGGATTCCTTCTCTCTATTCTAATGAACAGGAAAACGAAGATAATAAATAGCTTCTTTTCTCCCTTTTTTTGGCAAAAGATACCGTGAATTTTTTAATTAGGCTTCTTCTAAGAGGGAGTGGTTCCATATAAGCATAAGACAGAGAGGCAAAAAAATTAAAGAATTAAAAGATTTGGGAGTATTCAAAAAACGAACTGGAACTGACTAGAAGTGTAATCTTGTAATCTACATAATACAAATTAATTAATCCCCTGATACAGTTGTACGAGTATTGCTTAGAAATGGGTATTTTAAATAACGTAAGACCTGTAATATAAGGGCCCACAACTTTTAACTTTGAGCTCATTTTTTCCTGTTAAAGATATCAAAAAGTGGTAAATTGATAAACTGTTTATTATAATAAAAGCTATATTTTATTAGTTGACCACTTTTTGATATCTCGCATAGGAATCGAGATAAGGGAGCTCAAACTTGACAGTGTGGGGGCCCTAATATTACAGGTTTTTCGGTATTACCTAATTTTTCAGAAGCATCCGAAAGCTGAAAAAACGGGAATTTTACTAAAATCTTGTATATTTTAAAACCTTTTTATGGAAATGTTCAAAATTGCAAATCCAATCTGACCAAAAAGCCAGAGAAGTTTCAAATCAGAAAATCTGAGAATTCATCTGAACCTTCAAAGCTTAGAATCTCAAGATTTCAACTTTTCAGACTTTTCAAAGTTTAAAATGTTCATAGTTAATTAACTAGTTCACCTTACTGTTAGTTGGAAGAATTTCTGAATAAAGTTGAATCTGAATATTCAAAAAAAAAAATTTGAAATAAATTGCATATCCCCGCTAAAAGAATCTCATCCAACTTTGAGCCCATTTGTCTCGGTTCCTTCAAAAGATATCAAAAAGTAATTAACTAACAAAATATTTATCATAATTTCACCAATACTTTATCAGTTGACATGTTTTTGATATCTCTCATGGGAATCGAGATAATTGAGCTCAAACTTGACGGTTCGGGTGGGCTTCTGTTAGATGAAATACGGTAGCTAAAAGAATTGAAGGCCTCCACTGAAGTACAGATTTTAAGGAAGGCAACATAAGAATTCATCCAGAAACATAAAGTTTTAGAATGGTATGGCACGTCAGAAGCAATGAGGAAATGCTCTGCGTGCGGGAAGAGCAACAGAAGTAAACGAACAAGCGGAACGACGGATAGAAAAGACAATTGAATCGAATGAGGGTAGAACAATGCCGAATGACTATCCAAACAGGCTCTTTTCTGTCAGTCTCCGTGAGAATTGGATGGCACAAAAAAGGAGGGGGGGGCCAAAACAATGGAAATTTGTAGAAAAAGAAGAAGAAGAAGGGAAAAGAGATGTGCAAACAAGGAAGAAATTGGAGACGACTAGGAAGAACGATTCCCAGGTGATTTCACCGATTCTACACTTTGCAATTCATTCCTTCTCCCAACCTATTCATTGATTTCAACCCAAAAAAGGTTATTCGGGCAATAAAAATTGGAATTTTTGGGTCGAAGAAAAGAGAAGAAGAAGGAAAAGGGAGAGATTCGTTGGTGGCAAACGACGCGGAATGACGCCGGCGCCAAGTGGCCGCGCGGAAACAAATATTTGAGAGAGAAAAAGAAATTAAATGAGTGATCAAATGAAAGAATAGAGAGCATTCGGATGGAGATTGATAGTCATGGAGGTAGAGACAAAGAGAAAAGGATCATCTTTTGAAGTAGTCAGCATGATCATCATGGATATTGGGGGCTTTTTTTGTTTGTAGGATGGTGGAAAGAGCCGAGCGTGGATAAAGAGCAAAAACTACAGTGCACGTCTTAAAAGACTAGAACATGCAAAATAGCAGATTCTGAAGGATTGAGAAATTCTGATACCGTATTCTCTCTAATTGAAGCCCACCCAAGCCGTCATCTTTGAGCTCAATTATCTCGGTTCCTGTCTAAGATATCAGAAAGTGGTCAACTGATAAATTGCTTCTCATAATATCAAAAACATTTAATCCGTTGTTAACTTTTTGATATCTTTTATAGGAATCGAGATAATTGAGCTCAAAGTTGACGATTTGGGTGCTTTTATGAGACGGTATGGACCAGATTATTGTGAAATTTCAAGTTTTCAGATTAGCCTTGTTTTCAGCATTTTTATGACATTTTGAGGTTCTAAGCTTATGGAATTTTCAGGACATGCTTTTCAGATTTTGATGCTCAATTTCGAAGTTTACAGTTTTTTTTGGAAACTTTGATTTTGAACTTTATATTTTTATAATTTTAAAGAAATTGTAAAAGTTCAAAGCTGCTAGTATGTGAGATTCTGGGAATTAGAGTTTTTTTTTTCAAATTCTGGAAAATATTGAAACTTTGAGATCATGTGATATTTGGATTTAAGGTTTAAGATTCAGAGAATTGGGTAATCTGGGATATGAGACCTTGATGTTCGAGACTTTGATAAGTCTTATATTTCTAGTAACATTAGTTTTGGAAAGAAATACACATTAAGAAGTTTCTGGATTTTGATTATCAGACTATAAGATTCTGAAAATTTGAAAAGCCGGGACTCTCACGATTCGTGGTTTTGAGATGGTCAAACGATATTCTGATATTCTGAATTCTGTAAAAATTCTTCTGTAATTCTTATAAAATATTCTGATTTTTTTGAGAATTTAAGTTTCTGGGATTCTTGGATTATAATATTCTGACAAATCTTAAGATTTAAGGAAGATACTGAAGTTATGATACAACAAGTAGTGATTTTCAAAAGTTTTAATTATGGGAAAAATATTCAGAAAGTGTATTTCTGTTATATTTGTTGAAATTTCTGTTATATTTGTTGAAAAAACGAGTTGCTCCCAAAAACTTAACGGTCCATCTTTTGGGAGATTCAAAAGATTCACGTGGCTCCCAAAAATTTTTGAAATTTCAGTACTTTGACGTGAAAATTAAAACTTTTGAAATTCACTACTTGTTATACCGTAAAACCTGTAGTAGAAGTGCCCCCTGATGGTCAACTTTGAGCTCAATTATCTCGATTCCTATGAAGGATATCAACAACTTGTCAACTAATAAATTGCTTATCATGCTAATACTAACATTTTATCGATTGACACATTTTTAATATCTTTCACAGGAATCGAGATAATTGAGCTCGAAGTTAACGGTTTTGGTGGGCATTTATTAGAGGAAATACGGTATCCTGTCAAGAAGGATTCAGGTTCTAAGAGTCTGAAATTTATAAAATTGTAATTTTTACAAGCTTGAGGTTTGAATTTAGAAACTTTCGTGTTCCGTATTTTTGAGATTCGGTGATTCTAGGATTACCTCAGGGCTTTCCAACCCAAGTTGAAAAATGAAACATCAGGACCAAAAGCTTCCAATCAGTTAAAAGTCTAACACTTATTGGGATAAATAATAGGAAAACAGTTAGACGGAATTTACCGAAAGTATCCTATAATCCTATTCATTTTCAGCACTCTCTACCTCTATGATCTCTCTCAAATCGATCAGCAAAAAAAAAAGAACTGCTATACCATCTAGTTTGTGTCCCTTTTCTCTTCCACTCATTGTTTACACACGATGATCATTTTCTCTTCTTTTTTATTCTCCACCTCCTTTACTCTATGTTCATAAATCCGATATAATGATCGGAGGGGTCGTTTCAGGTGAATCTCGGAAGGGTATTAGCCTATACCTCTTCTTCTCGAAAAACCAGTACGCACATAGTGAAATCATCCTAACCGTTTGGCGCCTACTCTTCAATTCCATTTCTCTATTCGACCCGAAACAAGAAGTTTATGGAGATAGTGTAGAGATAAGAGAGACGCAGAGAAGGTTTGGCCTTATTATGTCATTTCGGACGGTGTTCAATGTGTCTATTTCAACTGTATTACATCTCTCACTATGTTCGTCGTTTTATAGCATTTTTTACGTTTTTTTTTTTCTGATAAAACCTGCTGGGTGGGTGATCCTTGTCTCTAACTGATCGCTTTGACCTAAATTTTCAAGTGTTCCATGTCGCGTGGGTTTTGATTACTCGATCGAGATTGGAATGTTTGCTTTGATACATCTTACTACCATACTTGCAAAATCAGGGCCCGGCGGGCCCGGGTTTTCAGAATTTGAAAAAATTTTTGAAATTTCAGACATTTTTTCAAATTTTTTTGTGAAAAAACTATTTTTTATGGACACTTTTATCTTGAAAAGTTTTTTACTTGACAGAAAATCGTCCATTTTTTCAGTTGACCCCGAAAAATTTTTTTGAAAAGACAGGAAAAATTTGTTCCTGAAAACCCGGGCCGAGACGGGCCGGGCCGGGTCTTGGAAATTCTGAAAAAAGCCCGGCCCGTTGCATGTATGCTTACTACTATATAAAAAGCATAGAATCGAAAATCTTAATTCTGAAAACAAAAGAAATCCGCTAACACGCACTTCTTCTTCTTCTCATCACAACGTCGCGTTGTTGCATTCCATTGATTCTGTGCGAGCCCTCGAAGCCCTCCCCTTTTTTGCATGTCAGTCTGCGTTTCTCTTGCTGGAACTATATTTTTTCCAGCCATCGTCTTTCTTGTTCATCATCTTCAGCGCCACGCCCCACGCGTTTTTTCTACGACATCTGGAGCTTTTTTCGGACTTTAGCAAAGCTTTGCTGCTTAATGACCGTGATCTTCAGAATTAGATTCGGAAAACTGTGATTATCTAAAAGCAGGAGACAATGAATCTAATATATATCTATCCGAAGCCTCGTTTCCTAAATTTTCGAAAACAAAATTCAAATTTCTTGCTTGCGAAACCGTAGTACAATTTAAAGGAACATTGAGAATATTGGTATTTCACTGCGAGAGTTTTACAAATTTATTAAAAGTACGGTAAAGAGCCGTTTTCTGTGTAGATTTACGAAGCTAACTATTTTTGGCGAACATTTTTTTCTTTTTTTGCTCAACTATTTTGAAAACTACTAGACATTTTTGTGTTTTGCGGCGATAAACCGATAAAAGTTTTATCACTTTCGCGTCGGCATTAAGTCAACACTCGATGCCGTTAAAGACGAAACGTGGAAAACCCAATCAGATGGGTAGTTATAATCTGTATAGGATATAGGAAAGCAGCTTTCTTGACATATTTCTCTATTTCCTTTTCTCCTGATAGTTTGTTTGATCAATTTCGACCCTGCTGTTCATTCCCTTGTCGCCGCAGACCGTTTATCAGCAGCTGCAGCAGCACCCAACACCATACAGCTGAACTATTCGAGGGGAGCCTGTCGAACTGTCTGCGCCTTCTTCTGTCTCCTTCCCTATACTTTCTTTTCTTTTTTTTCAATATTTTGCGTCGTCTTCTTCTCATCATCCTAAAAATTCGACTCTGCCTCTTTTCTCGAAAAAGAGCCCCCAATTGTTTGTTTTCGCATACTGCCCGGGCTTTGAGAGCCATGTCTGCGCCTCGTTTTCTCTTTTTTTTTCGCTGACAAGTCGCCATTTGTCAACTTGTTATGTATGTCCATCAGTGTCGCCGTCGTAGAGTCTTGTCACTAACAACTGACCACCAACACCGCCGCCGACGTCCTGTACCTCTCTCTTTTCGCCGTCTCGTTTAAATCTCGCCGTTTCGCGCGCACACGGCCTAGCTGATTTTTTTTCTAGGCCATGGTCTCTGTGTGACGTCTTGCTGAAACTGGTTTAATCTCCAAGGATTAAATTTGGAAAACAAATTTGTTTGAAAGTTCTAGAACTGCCAACGACCACCTTTGGTACTTATTCATGGATCTATTTTCTATCAGAGAATTTTTAAAATTTTGAACTTTTTCTGACTCCTACAGTAAGATGACCTCATTGAAAACTGTTTCTGATGAATTTTTCTTGCATAAAAAATATGAATCGGAATATTTTCGAAAAACGGAAAAATTCTGATTGGAAAATAAGTTTCGTGTGGAGAGGCATGGCAAAGTGCACTTTCCGTTGTGTTGAATGGAAAAAAGTAGAGAGAAAAAATATTGCGGAGGCTGGAAAGATGAAAAGAAGAATTTTCTTTTTCCTCTTGTTTTTTTCTTCCTCGAAACGCAAAAAATATTCTGAACGTCATCATTCCGATGTGTGTGTACATTTGCATGTTCGATGCCTTCTCCTGAATACTCGACTAACAAGAAGAAGAGAAGAACGGCACGAATCGAAATGTTTACGTTTCTGGGTCGTCCCCTCTTCTTTCCACACTCCATTTCCAACCGATCCCGCTATACCATTGTTCTTTCTATGGCACCATCGGCGAGAGGATGCTCTTTTGCTCCGAACACATCAAACAGGAGGCTTACCGTTCAGCGCGAAAAAAACGGTTGTTTGATGTGTAAAAGTTGTCGGTACTGGTGTTCCTGAGCTCCGAGACTTTTGAAGACACCTCGAATGTTTTCAAAATCCTCTTTTTGTAGACATGTCGTTTGGCAGAAAAAATATTGAAGTCTGAACTCAAAATTTATTATTAGGACTTCTCATGTTCGGAATGACCTTGTCGAAAATTCCGATTTTCAAAAATTCGGATTTTTTTTCAGAATGTCGAAAATTCCGATTTTCAAATATTTGCATTTTTTCAGAATGTCGAAATTCCGATTTTCAAAAATTCGGATTTTTTCAGAATGTCGAAAATTCCGATTTTCAAATATTTGCAGTTTTTCAGAATGTCGAAAATTCCGATTTTCAAAAATTCGGATTTTTTCAGAATTTCGAAAATTCCGATTTTTTTCGGAATGCCGAAAATTCCGATTTTTTTTTCGGAATGCCGAAAATTCCGATTTTCAAAATTTCGGATTTTTTCGGAATGTCGAAAATTCCGATTTTCAAAAATTCGCATCTTTTCGGAATGTCGAAAATTCAAAATCCCAAAAAATTATTTGAAAATCGAAAAAAAAACCGATTTCGACAAAGCAAAAAAAAATCAAAGTAATTAAGCTCGAAACCCACAAGCGAACTTTTCGTGTGCACCTTTGAGGTACTGTAGTCCAAAAATATTTATGTTCAGAAAAAAATCGGTTTTTTTTCAAAAATGGTCGGAATTCTCGGAATTTCGTTTCCAACATCCTTGTTCATTATGACTAATTTTAACTGTTTACAGTTCTACTCGTTTGAAAAAATAAGAAAAAATTACTGTAAAAAATACCTCTGACCCACATTTTTATTTGATTAGTGAGTAATGAAATTCTTAAGACATTCATCCTCTTGCTTCAGTTTAAACTTTTTTTCGTTGCAATTGACATGCCCATCCCCTTTCCTCTCTGTGCACTTTACGCCCAACCTTATCGCTCTTTTCCACAACACGTGATGGTCATTCAGGTTGAACGACAAAAAAAAACTTCTGAGTCTTCTGATTTCAACGTCTTCTTCTTTTTCTACATATTTTCCCCAACATCATCATCGTTATCGGACCACTTCATCAGCAGGTCTCTCTCTCTCACTCTCTCTCTCTCTGGCGCACTTTTGTGTGACGCAGATTGATGAAGGTCCTGGTCACCCAGAAATGTTTCATAATCGGAGCTTAGTTTCCATTGGTTGTTCAGACTGAAAACCAAATGAAACAATCGATTATTAGTCATTTCCGGGGGGAAAAGGGGGCGTGGCTTCGATTGTTCTGGAAAATTTCATTCACTGAATGATGCCTATTGTTTTTGATTCTTTTTTGTCTAGCGGGTCGGAAATTCCTCGAATTATTATTATACGAAAAACAGCGGTGAATGTGGTCGAGGGTCCCGCAACGACATCTACCGTAACCTAAAAATATTTTTAGGTTACTGTAGTTGTCGTTGTGGGACCTTTGGCCACCGGCGTTTCTCTTCCACAGCACAGACTGTGATGGCTTTTTGAATTTTAACATTTCTTCTAGAGTAGTCCTGTTGAAACATTGCTCATCGTTCCCATTTGTTACTTCTTCTTCTTCTTTTTTCACATCTCTTTCTCTTCAATTTTTTTCCTCGGACCCATCTCTTCCGCATGTGACGTCGTCAACTTCTTCTTCTTCTTCTCCTGCTCCTTCTATTCCTTCGTCGGCCGTCTTCATCCATCTACCCCTTCATGACTAATAGAAGATTCTGACGCTATATCGATGATGTTCAGAATCAGAACTTCTGAAGTCGAAGAAGAAGTGTTGTCAAGTGTTTCTTTTAGATATCTTCTGAAGAGTGTTTGTATGCTACGAGAAGAGCGGAGCAAAGAAGAAGAAGGACTGCTTCTTCTTCTTCTCCACCCTTCTTTGCTTATTCCTCTTCTTCTTCTGGCCCTCCCCATATATACTCATTCCCCCCGGAGAATTGTTCTTTTCCGCATTGCTGCATCCCCTCGCCGTTGTCGTCGACATTGTCGTCTTGGTCGTTTTCGATCGTCGGATCGAGACAAGTTCCAGACGGCAAGAGTCGTCATCTTCGGCAACGCCTTCTGGAGCAAAAAGCTAGAAAAATGACGAATTTCGGAGTCGTCGTCGTCCTTCTACACCCTTCTCCCCTAGGCCACAACACAAATAACGCGATAACTTTGTTTCGGCTCCTATACAAATTCGGTTATTTTTGCCGGGGGCTCCAACATTGCTCCTTCTTCTTCTTCTTCTTGTTTTTTCTATTTTTCTTTTTTCCATTCATCTACTTTTTTAAAAAGCAATCCTTATCATTATTCCTCACTTGGTCTTCTGGAGCATAGAAAGAAGAAGAAGCAACACAAGAAGCTACTGCTCCTCGCTTCTTCTTCTTTATGAGTCGGGTTAGAGCTCTCTTCGAAAATTGTTTCCGCTCGGTTGCCTTCGTGTTTTCGACGTGCCGCGCCTCGAACTTGTTGCTCCAGAAGAGATTCTGAAGACGAAGAAGAAGAAGAAGAAGTATCACGCATCGTTAGGTATCCATCGTGATTCTTATCTTCTTCTTCTTCTTATCCTGCTTTTCGCCACGCCAATTCCTCCGGATGTGTTGATTCCCGGCGACGATAGGATTTATGTAGGTCAAGACGGGATGTTGCATACAGTTATTCTAAGCTGAGCAATCCTATCCTTCTCCTCTACTTATTAGAATCATGTAGCAGATATATAGGATACTCAAAAGATTCGTCACCCTTCTTCTTCTTCTTTCCTCTACTCCTCAAGTATCAAGTTTCTTCTTCTTCTTCTACTTCTCCTCATCATCATCTCTTCTCCGAGTTTTGTCCTTCTTCTTCTTCTTTTCTTTCTTCTTCTTCTTCTTTTTAATCGTCATTGCTTTACTCCTCATCCTTCTTATCCTGCAGTGCGTTTTCAGAAAAGAATGTCTTAGAATTTTTTTTCATTTTAAGAATTTCTTGTTTGTCCATTCATCTCTTTCTCGTGATGCTCTTCTTCTTCCTTCGTTTTATTTGATCTAGATCCTTTTTACAAAAAGAAGAAGTTTCCAGAACATCTCAATCCAAAGCAGTCCAGTAGACGAATAGGTAGTCTCGGGACTTCGGAACGAGAGCGCAAATGGTGTTACGGGCGCTCGAATTCTCGGATTCGATATCGGATTCGCCGTGGTTCCGGCAGAACTTGCACGATCATGAAGTGGCACTGGACGACGCGTTCAAGAACATCAAACTCATTGAGAATCAATGCAAGGATCTGATTGCGTGCACAAAAAGTGGGTATCTCTTTTCGTTTTTAGCTAGGAAGCCTAACTTAAGAAGCCCGGCCTCGCGTGGAATCAGTAACGAAACGGAAATCTTGTTTCAGAGCTCTCAACGGCACAGCGGGCATTTGCGAAGACGCTCAGCGAGTTTAAAATTGAAACTGTTGGAACGAATCAGACGGACGACGAGCGATTCATTGGTGAGAGAACGAATCTGGGAAATAAGAAGCATGTTAATTGAGAGTTGCAAGATTTTCAAAAAATACTATTGTATTCCTCTAATAGAAGCCCACCCAAACCCTCAACGTTGAGCTCGATTATCTCGGATCCTTTGAGAGATGTTAAAAATGTGCCAACTGATGAATTGCTTATCATAATATCAACAATATTTTATCAATTGACAAATTACTGATATCTTTCACAGGAATCGAGATAATTCAGCTCAAAGTTGAGGGTCTTGGGGCCGTTCTATTACAAGGTTTATGGTAAAGTATCCTTCAAAAAATATCGAAAAAATCTCGATTCATTTTCCGAGATCATTATTTTTCTTCTAGATGCCAAATGTGACGTCTTCTGACGACGTCATCCTCTTAAAATCTTGAAATTACATATTGGACAATCTCAGATGCTTTTTTCGACATTAAAATTCTCGAATTTCAGTCTTAAAATAGCCCAAAATCGACTGAGATAGGCCTGAATCGTCTAGAAATCGGTTTAGTCCGAAATTCTCCCATTTTTATGAAAATTGGTTTTTCGAAAAATACCAATTATTGATGTGCGATGCTTTTATGATATTCAATATTATCCTGGTACAAAAGCTGGAATAAAAACGCAGGTAGCCGAAGGTCTCAAAACGACAGCTACAGTAACCTAAAAGTATATTTATTTTTCAAATGGTTTTCATCGATTTTCTTGCGTTTTCAGATAATTTGTGTATTAAAACAAGGAAAAATCTACGAAAATCCGTTTAAAAAAATCCTGAAAATTAGAGTAGTTTTAGGTTACTGTAGTTTTCGTCGTGGGAGCTTCGGCCACGGCCGCAGGCTTTCTCTTACATAGTTCCAGCGTTTTTTTTATCAGAATAACATGTTAACATAAATATTGAGCTCTGAAAACTAGTCTTGCCCTAGTAAACACTACTGTAATCCCGATGAAAACCATTATTTTTCCAGCAACATGTCTCAAAGAGTTCGCCAGCCTTATCAACCAAGTCGAAGATGAACGTATGAAACTAGTGGGCCAAGCCGAAGAAAGTTACCTAGAACCGATCAAGAAGTTTCGAACTGAAGCGATTGGTAAAACTTTAAAAGAAGAGAAGAATAAATATGATAAGGAGAGCAGCAAATTCTACTCGACGCTCGAAAAACACCTCCATCTGAGTACTCTTCGGAATAACGATTTCCGAGCGGCCGATGCTCAATTGGAGACACAACAGAAGAATTTCTTTCAGGCTTCGCTTCAGGTGAAACTTTAAAAATTCTATTCACACATTATTGTTACAGTATGTGGCAGAAGTGCAATCGGTTCAAGAGCGAATGCGATTTGAATTCGTTGAAACGTTAGGTTCATATGTATACTCTTGGTTATCGTTTTTCCATGTTGGTAAGAATTTTTTATTGCTACTGCTCGTCAAAAAAAACAAATTTTTCCAGGTAGTGTAATTCATCAAGACTTCAAACCCTTTTTAGACAATGTACAAACAAAAGTTCTCAAGGTAAAACTCTATAAAATCCTTCCTTCCCGTAAAATTTTCACTGTTTCAGACAAAAGAAAACTACATGGCAACGAATGCGGAAGCTGAGGAGCTGAAGCGAAAATTGTTAGCTTCGCACACAAAAGTCTGTTTCTAGATTCAATTCCCTAACCTGAAATTGTTCTTTACCTGAAATTTCCAGCCCGGATCCGAAGAGCGACGACCAACGCCTTCGATTAAGCAGGGATATGTGTACATGCAGGAGAAGAGCAAAATTCCCAGTAAGCGTTTTTTTGGAGGAAAAATTTCTGATTCAAAAATCTATAAAAAATAGAAAAGAAAACTCCCGAATCTCCGTAAAACCTGTATTAGAAGGACAGGCCATTCTGTTGTCCCAGGATCTCTCAGGAGTGCCCCTCTATTGCAGGGGCCCTTCTAATACAGGTTTTACGGTATTTTCCCGGACGTCTCTTCACCTATTTTAAAATTATCTCTCTTTTTTTCAGAGACAATCGGACGAGATGTACTACTCGGTAGATGGACCAAATACTACTGTGTCTATTCACGAGAAACCCGAATCTTCACGATGGTCAGCGCGAATTCGGCAACAAAAACTGACATGAAAAGTGCGGTGGCACAAACGGCGACGTTCAAATTCAAGTCGTGCTCTAGAAGATCGGTGGACAGTATTGATAAGAGGTGAGCATTCGTTTTGCCGTCTAAAAATTCCGAAAATGCCCTTCCTGTGTTGCTCATTCGATGAAGGAGGAGGAGATGAGGAGGCGCGAAAAACAACAAAAATGATGGAATTCGTCTCATAAATTTGAAACGAGAGGAAGAGAAAGAGCAGGAGGAGGAGGATGAGCAGGAGAAGCAGAAAAATCTGGAATCTCCAGGGATCGCGAACAAAAAAGTTTTTGCACTGCCAAACACACACACGGAAATAAGCGAATCTCGAAGCGAGATCTTTTGCACATGCTCCTCCACATACTTTTCGCCTTTTGTTTCATCTCTATCATTAGCTGCAAACGTATAGAAAGTTTACCAGAAAAAAGGGATATTTTGATTTTTTTTTTAATGCCTAAAATGCCTGACAGTGCTATTTTGGTATGAAGCCGAAGGTCCCACAACGACAATTACCGTAATCTAAGAATAATTGTATAATCCGGATTGATTATCTCAATTTTCGTGCATTTTCAGCCAATTTTCTCAATGTCAGCAGTGTCAATTTTCCGACTTTTTGGGGGAAAATGCCGTAAAGCCTGTATTAGAAGGGCCCCTTTAATAGAAGGACCTTCTGAGAGAGGCTTGAAACAATAAAAGGGCATGCTCAATTTCAGTGAAATCGATAGATTTTCATAAAATTTGAACGCGAATTCGCCGAATTTTCCGATGAAAAATTTCGGAAAAAATGATTCACTTCCACAGTTTCGATTTTTCGTACCAAAATAATCCATCTTTGCCTTTTTGAATTTTTCTGATAATGTCGAAAATTATGAAAACCTGTCGAATATTTCGTGAAGTAAAACCTCAACGTAAAGCCTGTAATAGAAGGTCCCCCACTCTGTCAAGATTGAGCTGATTTCTCTTGGCTCCTGTGAAAGATATCAAAAATTGGTCAACTGATAAATTGTTCATAATAATATCACCAAAATGTCATCAGTTGACAACTTTTTTTATATCTTCGACAGGAACAAAGAGAAATTGGCTCAACGTTTACAGTTAGGGAGCCCTTCTATTACGGGTTCTACGGTAATTCTTGATCCCCTTTCTTTTTCTTTCATCCCTCTTCTCCTTATTAACCATCATTCTTCAGATTCTGCTTCGACGTGTGTGTGGAAGAGAAGAACGACGTGATGACGATGCAAGCGCTCTCCGAGAAAGATCTCTGCGAATGGATCGACGCGATGGACGGTGCGAAGCAGAACTCCTACACAGCTGGCGAGAATCCGTCGTGTTCCACATACCAAAAGAGTGAGTCTCTACCGATTTCACAGAAAATTTGTGTCTCTCTTGGACACGACGACGACGACGCCCACACTGTTTTCCTGTTTTTGCTATCTGCCAAATACAAAACTGGCGGGGCTCCAATTGTGAGCCGAATACATTTATCTTTTCCTCTTCTCGCCTCCCATTCCTCGTTGAGAAGAAAAAAACCATGAAAGAGTCAGAATGAGAAGAATTCTTTCTCCTCTGTTGTTTTGAGTTCCAGCTCTTCTTCTTCTTCTTTTCCTACTGCTGCTGCTTCTGTCGCCCCGTTTCCGTGAATCGTTTGTCGCCCCAGAAGCGGCAAACTCAGCAGATGCAGCCAGTAGTGGTGGTAGTCTCTAGTATATCAGTAATCCTTTTTTCGGCGCCTTCCCCACCCCTCTATGTCTTTCCCTTCTTCTTCGACCCCCTTTCGGCGGCGGTTCAACACCAATTTTCGTGTCAAACTGCTTTTGACGACTACAAGTTTTCTCTACGAGTTCACTTTTTTCAGCTATATAGGTTATGAAAAATGAGAAAGGCTGGTTTTCTACTTTTGTAAAATGGTATTCCTTGAATTTAGCTACGGTGGAAATTCCATGATCCCCAAGGCTTCCAATTCGCGTCGAGACCAACGAATAATTTGCGCGGCAAATTTACAATTTTTAAAATTCCTCGTAATATGGTACTAATTTTTGTAGGTCTCGACACTGTAGGGGTGTACTGTAGCACTGGTTTCAACTGCCATTTACAGAAAACTTGGAGATCTGAGCCCAGAAACCCCAGATTTAGAATTTCGGAACTTCTGAATTCCTGAATTTCTGATTTTCTGAATTTTAGGATTTCCGAATTTCTGATTTTCAGATTTCCTGAATTTCTCGGTATTCCGAATTTTGAAGTTCTGATTTTCTGGTTTTCTGAATTTTTGAATTTCTGAAATTCTGAATTCCTGAATTTCTGAACTTCTGAATTGCTGAATTTCGGGGCTTGACGGTCTAGGGGTGTACTGTCTCAATGGTTACGAGTTACGAATTGGAAACCTGGGGAACCGGGCACAGAAATTCAAAAATCCTCGTAAGACAGTACTACTAATTTTCGTTCGTCTCGACACTCTAGGGGTTGTACTGTAGCACTGGTTTCAACTGTGCTAATTAGAACTCTAGGAGATCTGAACCCTGAAATCCCAGAATCTAATATTTTGGACGCGGCAAAACAATTTCCATACTTGTGTCCAATTCTGCTCTGAATACATTCTTTCTGTGCTTTGATGTGACTTCCAATTTCCGCAGAATCTCCCCCTTCGTCCACACGCCATCTATTTTTTGTAGTCCCTTCATATCCACCTTCCCACTAAAATTTGACCGCCCCCCCCTTAGAGGAGCTCCGCCTCTTTTCCAAGTATCCATATCTTCGAAGACTCCCAGATTTTCCCATCCACGTGAACACTTTGATCATCGGAATCAGATGATCTGATGAAGATTGATAGTAGGTTGAAGAGCAGAAACCTTCCGATGTTCCCATCGGCCTTTTTTCCTCTCTCTCTCTCTCAAACAACAAAAAGAGATTTGGATTTTCGATAAAAAAGTGTTTTGGAAAAATCTGAACCAGAGGTTGTTACTCTTTTTTAGTCGATTTTTTCTCCAACCCCATAAATAGGACCTATATGTGTGCTCTTCGACTTTCTTCTTCTTCTTCCCGTGAGCCGGTGTGGGAGAGTGACGAGAAGATTTCTGAGAGCTGTGAGGAGTGGAAAGTCACGGAATGCCAAATTAGGTCAGGTGATTGGAGGAAAAAAGAAGGAAAAGAAGAAGAAGAAGCGCCAACAACACAAAAATGAATAACGAAGAAGAAGTGAGAGAAAATGACGTTTTCGAATTTAACGGAAGTAACTTTCTTTCTTTCTCTGTCTAAACACTACACGTTTTGTCGATGGTCCCAACAGGTTCACTGTTCAGAAGGTTCTCAGAATCTTGAATTAAGAACTTTTGCAATTTTAGAAAATTCAGCTTTTAGATTTTGGTCTCTAAAGTCAGTTTTCTCTCAAAATTTTTTTCTATGAATCTACCGTACTTCCTCTAATAGAAGCCCACCCAAACCGTCAACTTTGAGCTCAATTATCTCGATTACTGTGAAAGATGTCAAGAATTTGTCAACTGATAAAATATTGGGGATATTATGATAAGGAATTTATCGGTCGACAATATTTTGATATCTTTCCCAAAAATCGAGATAATTCAGCCCAAAGTTGACAGTTAAGGTGGGCTTCTATTAAAGGCTTTTCGTCTTTTACAATTCTCGTTTGCTGACTTTCCAATATGGCTCCTTGACGTTTCAGAACCAGGCGTTTTGGAACCACGACCGTTCATAATTCGAGATTTCAGAATCATAATTGAATGTACGGTAGATGAGAACGAATAAAAAAGCAGAAAAGTTCTGAAACGTCGGGTTCTGAAACGTAGAAGAGCCTCCATTATTCGTTTGCTGAGTTTTCCGATTCACAGGATTCCTCTGGGTCTCTTTTAATTCTATCAAATATGAATGCTGATTCATTTTTTCTCAGAATTTCCTTTTCCTTATTAATCTCATTCCTTTCCGAACGCCTCCGCTCGATGTTCCAGAAGCCCCACTCCCTCCATGAACGTCATGTAGTTCGGTCACAACCCCCTTCTTCATTTTTCGAATGGAAAAAAAGGGGCTTCGTGCACAAATGTGACTTTTTGCAAGAGATCGTTTCTCATTGTTTTCCTCCCAATAACGACCTTTTTCGTTGACCCAGAAGTTCATTTTGCTGATTCACACGTTTCCCCAAAAGAGAGCATATTTAATTAAATTTTCTTCTCCTTCTCATGATCTGGAAAAAAGAGGATCAGGTCCCCTCCCCCTCGAAATGAAGCGACGCCGCAACTAACATAATAGTGATAATGGATGTACCTCTCTGCTACTCCACCACTCGGACATTCCAAAAAATTTCCATCCGATGCATATCCTCACACATGGATAGCCTAGAAAAAAAGAAAAGTGTTTTGAAACCGAAGAAGAGGAATAAGAGGCGACGGAAGAGAAATTGCATCTGGAAGAGATAAACAAACGAAGAAGAAAAATGGGAGGGGAGAAAAGAAGAAGAAGACACACACACAAAACAGCTCAGAATCAGCTCAATTCTGCGACGACCCGCTTGACGTCATTCGGAAGAATATGTCGCAGAAGAGAAGAAGGAGTATAGACTTTGCTCGCAGACGAAGAAGAAGAAAAAAGCGTCAGGAAGGAAGAAAGGCGTGAAGTTACTATAGAAGAATATGTCTTCTGAGAAATATCATGTTCGGGAACTAGATTCACGATTCTAGACAGCCTTTGGAAGCCCGAAAAATCGATATTTTCGGCTCTTGTTGTTAGCTCTTCCACGTCCCAGCTCTCCGGAATGACCTATGCCTCTTCTCATCCCTACCAAGATCAACCCATTGGTCTTCTCATCAAACATTAATTCATTCGGTCCCCCCAGGCTCCGCCCCCTTTTTCTCTCTATGCTCTTTGTTTTCGTTGTTTCGACTCGAAGAAAAAACAGCTCAGCTCCAGCTCAATTGGGTTTTTTCTTGTGTCCCTGGGGAAATTTCTCGACACCTTCTTCAGAAATTCTCTCTACTTTAACAGATCATGTTTCTTCTTGGACCAAGAATCTTGGCGTCACTTTGTTTCTTCTGATATAATAAATCCCATCGAAGATTACCTATCTCGTGATAAATTGTTGATTCTATTGTTCTGAATAAAAGAGACAAGAGATGGATGGATGGATTAAATCGAATCCCCGCCTCCAGAATTTTTCCTCATTTTGTTGATGGAGAGACTAAGGGAAAATTAACTGAAATTTGTGTGAATTTCAGCCAATCGCGAAGAGTACATATTCTTTGTTTTCTTGCTCGCTCTCTCAGTCTTGTTGGTTCATTAGAATTCTTGTTTTTAGAGGATTTTTTCTGGAAATGTAGATGTGTCTAGACGGACTACGAATTCCTTGAGAATTTCTCGAAAATTCTGAATTCATAAAGATCCAATGAAGGATTCTAGAAGGTCTGTTCAGAAATCAAGCTTCAGCGAATGACCGGACCTTTTTGGAACCCATTTGCATTTCTCTTCGTTCCGCTTGATTACCTCCGAACCCCCTGCTCCTCAAAAAGCTCCAAAAAAGCTACTACCAGTCCACCACAAAATTTCATAAACGGGCCCATCGTCCATCCTTGTCTCTTCTTCTTCTTTTCCTATATTCCCCTCCATTTATTCCTCCTCCCCTCCTACATAATTTTTTGTCCATCCATTCCTTCCTCATGCTCTATGGATCGGCTGCTTTTCTAGGTGTATTATGCTCTTTGATTTTTTCGAATGTCCCCGCCCACTTTTTTTTTGGCTCCGCCTCTCTCTCTTTCGTCAAGCACCACCAGATTCATTAACTTTTCACGCGTACATCGCGTGATTAGAATCAGAAGAATCTTGAGAATTTCAACGATTTCCGAGGGCATCTCATCTAAAGAAGTTTCCTTTTTTAGAAGACGTTGTTGGTCTTCTGTGTTTCTTTTCACTTTACACCCCCGATTTGAATTGGTCCCCTGAGAGAAACGTTGAATGATCAGTAGGGCGGAGTTTCTAATCAATCTTTTTACGCTTAGGTCCTAAGGAATCAGAGAATAGATAGAAAAAGATTTTATTTAAGACCCCAATCCTTCCGAAGTCTCATATTCCTAAAATGTTCTTCTCCAACTTTTTCCTCCTTTCCCCATCTTCTTCTGCCTCTTCCTCGTATTCTTCCTCCTCTACACCTCATCCATTAAGTAATCAGACGGAGGAAAAAAAGAAGACGATGAGTGTGTACGAAAAGCAACGAAGTTCATCGTTTGGCGACAACTCGCAGCCAATCTTTGCCATGGCTCAACACCATCAGCAGGCGATTTCCTCCCCCCATAAATTCAATATCACTGATGGCCTACGCTCGTTTCATAAGGCGTCGGCGTTTTTGCCAGGATTTGTAGTCGATAATTGTAACGGTAAGATAGTATTCTGCTAGCGAAAAAAATTGGAGCTCCGAAGGTCCCCAACTACCGTAACCTAAAATTTTTTCTGGGCGTTCTCAGCCCAATGGTAATAAATCCGCAAAATACAAATATTTTCTAGGTTACGGTAGCCCCAATTTTTTGTATTTAGCAGAATAATAGCTCGTCCTTCTCCTCGAAATTCTTCCCGAAATTCATAGAAAAATGGCGAAAACAAACTG
Source organism: Caenorhabditis briggsae (assembly GCF_000004555.2). Classification (NCBI taxonomy): domain Eukaryota; kingdom Metazoa; phylum Nematoda; class Chromadorea; order Rhabditida; family Rhabditidae; genus Caenorhabditis; species Caenorhabditis briggsae. The sequence goes on from NC_013490.2 coordinate 4,242,632, forward strand.
CGTCGCCGTTGTCCAAAAAAGAGACAAAGAGGGAGAGATCCCTAATTGATGTGTGGAGCCAACAAGAAAAAAAATAGCAAGAATTTATTTTTTCCAGCACAACTGGATGACATTGGATTCGAGTTTGTACAGCAATGCATCGACATTCTCGAGGAGAGCGGGATTCATGAGCAGGGCGTCTATCGGAATTGCGGTGTGACGTCGAAGGTGCAGAAGCTGATGCAGTTGGGACTGGATAGGAGAAAAGCCAGCGAGAAGGGCGGTTTGAATTTGAGAGATGAGGAATGGGAGACGAAGACGATTAGTAGTGCAGTGAAGACGTTTTTGAGGTAAGTCCTAGCTCATTTGATTCAGAAATCAAGAAACCTTTTTTCAGGAATCTCCCGGAACCTCTGATGACGTTTGAGCTCCACAATGTATTCATAAACGCGGCAAAGATGGGTGACGCCACTATGCGCATTGATCATATCCACTTCTATGTTCATCAACTACCACCACAACACCTTCGAATGTTGGAGACCGTCGTACGTCATCTGACACGTGTCGCCGATTTATCCAACGAGAATTTGATGACTGTGAGCAACTTGGGTGTCTGCTTTGGACCGACGTTGTTGCGTCCGAAAGAGGAGACGGTAGCTGCTATCATGGATATCAAGTTTTGTAATGTGGTGGTGGAAGTGTTGATTTCAAACTATGACAAGATTTTCAAGACGAAGCCAAAGTCAAGCTTCGGATCGGCAGTTCCACCGAAGCCCGATCATCATAATGTCAACGACAACGGACGTCCATTGGCAACTCGATCTTTCGGTACGTCTGTTCAATCCCCGATTACTCATCGTTCACGTTCACCTAAAACACCAGGATCCGGATCGAAAATCGTCAGAAGCACCCAGGTGGTATCCAGCTCGTATTCACGTGGGATGCAGAAGCGGGACGCAATGTTTCCATCTGAAATTGCTCGATACGGCGCCGGATTCGATGTCTCTCAATTGTCGGACTTCTCCAATGATGCAGACAAGTCTCCACTGACGTCTCCAACAACAGTCGCACCACTAGCCAGTGGGAGTATAGAGGAGATTGATGAAGTATCCAAAAAGGAGAGAAACAGTTCAGATTCCTTGAATTCGTTAGGATCACTAGGATCAGTAGGTGATGAATCGACGGCGACAGTGGTGGCGGCTCCAGATGTATTTGAGAAATCTAATGTAAAACGTAAGTTTGAATTGAAAGAAATACAATTAATAGGATTATTTTCAGCCAAGTATAGTGTCTCCTACGCTTCCACCTACAACCGGATCCCTGCTGACTCGTGAGTTCCTTTTTCTACTTTTCCCCCCTGATCCCCCTGCTTGTCCCTTGTGCATGGTTTCGTTTTCAGCTTGTCGTGCTTTTTTGATTCGTCTCTTGTTCTGATTTTCTGTTCTTTCCCCTTCTCGATTTCTTTCTCTATCCCTTTCTTTCTACTATTCCTTTAGATCCAAACTCACCTCATCGATATCGTGCACTACTGTCGATACTACAGGCGTTGTGGAGACATCGTTCACCTCGCTGACACGACAGAACTATCTACGTGGCACATTGAACAACTCCTCTTCGTCGCCGATGGGACCGACGTATAAGTATTTGAGGTATCATAGAAGACCCCCCGCATTGTTATATATATAGCTCTATTTCTTTTCTCTTTCCATTCTTTTTCTTTCACTATCATCTCTTACAACCAACACTTTCGTCATGTGACAATATCCTTTAGATATTCAAACGTGACGTGGCATGAGCATCGCGACACAGACAATATTTAACACAGAATTACCAAAGTTTCTATGTAAACACCTGGAATTTTCAGCCGACGTGTCAAAACGCTGTATGCCTGCACACCCGATCATCATTCAGAACTCTCGTTCGAGCCAGGACAGATTATCACCAATGGTACTGTAACAGTATTACCTTTAGTCTGACGGCAATGCGCGTTGCTACCGAAAATACAGTTTAAAGGCGCATCTTCGACCCAGGAGCAAAAAGTCATGTTTCTAAGTGCATGCGCCTTTAATACCGTATCTCTCAATTCATTTATTCTGGAACCTAATAATTCTGAGATACGCTATTGAAGGCGCATGCACTTAAGTATTCAAAAATTGCACTTATTCGCTGTTGGACCGACGATGCGCCTTTAAACTGTATTTTCGGACGCATCGCCGTCAGAGTAATAAACAGTCCACCTATCTGAATTCTAATGTTTTCAGTGTATGAATCTAACGAAGATGGTTGGCTAGTGGGGACACTCAACGGCAAGACTGGTCTCATTCCCTCGAATTATGTGGAGCCGTTGCCTTAACCCCAATTTTTTTATCCATCACGGCCTCGCGAAGGGAACCTAGATTTAAAAATTGGAAAGCGCGCCAAGTTTGGACGAGTTGCGCGGTCGCGTCGCGGCTTTTCGGTGAGTAGCGACTCAACAACGCTTAACTTCACGTATTTTTCAAAACACGTTTTGAAATTTTCGAATCTGTCATGCAGCCAACTTTTGTGCGCGACGAAGCGCGCTTTTTTCAGGTTCCCAACCGCGATGCCGTGATCCATTTGTATTTTTTGCTTTGTTTCTTTTTCTCCGGCCAGTTCACTTTGTGATCCAATCTCTTTCTTTCCATGATTCGAACTCTTTCTTTTTTCTCTCGATTCGATTTTTCCCCCATTCAAAGTTCTGGTTTGATGTTATAGACCAATTATTTTCCAATTTCTGTGTCCCGAATACGAGGTCTCTTCGTTTTCTTTTCCCCACCCAAACTATGATTCTCCCTCTCTCTTGATTGTTTCTAATTTTTATAATATTTATATTTCAAAAGCAGTCCCAACCAACATTTTCGAACGAATTACGAGTCTCTCCTGATTCTAGTATTTTTACTGTGAGACACTTCTCTCTTCTCCTTCTTCTTCTACACACTTTTTAAGATTAATTTATCTTAGCCTCTCTGCTCTTTCCAATTGCAACGAACATAATTTATTTTGTTTTTCAAAAAACCCCTACCAAGAAGTGTCTACTGGAGGTGAAATAAATAGATATTTATTGGGTTGTGTTAAAGAAAAGAATTTGACTCGTTTTGAAATGGAATCATACAAACAATATTAAAGAAAAAAAAGAATATCCGGCTAGAATAGTTGACTCTGTGAGAGCGATGATAGTGTTAAGAATAAATAAATGCAAAGAATTGCATGGTACAAATTAGAGAGTTGGTCTAACATTTCTTTCATTGGTTATTCCTTTCATTGAATTCTTTCAAAAGTATCTCGATAACTTCGGAATGCTTCAGCCCAGCGTCACTGTAATCCCAGTAGTGCTTCTCGGAGAATTCTCGGAATCCTTCTGGATGCTTCGTGAAGTTACGACGGACGGCTGGAGGTGATGTTGTTAGTTTCGAGGCAGTGGCTGACACAGATTTGTTCCTATTCGGATCTTCGATACGGATTCTCGAATTGGTTTTGCGACAGTAGCGATAGAGAATGAAGCGCCCGAGACATCTTCCACAAGCCTTTCGAGAAGTATCCAGAGATTTTGACTGTCGTTTTATTCTGAAAAAAATTGTCATCCACAACACGATTTCTCAATTACACAACTCACTCCACAGTACATGTATCATTCTCACAGACGTAGTAGAACTTGGCTTCAATCTCATAATCATGACATCTTTCGATAAACGGCAATGACTTGAAAGTAGACGAGCATCGAGCTCCCCATCGTTTCCAACCAGGTCCATGTCCTTCTTTGTGCAGTTTGTCGACTACCCACACAGCCGCATGGCACATCTCATGAATAAAAGTGTCTCGAACTCGTTCAGCTGTTGTACAAACTACTGAAGACATCTCGACGGTACTTTTTCCGTTACGATGGTTACGACACTGGCCTGCTGATTTTCGAAGACGTGGATTCCATGTAACAACAAGTTCGTCAGATGGGATCGCTGAGAAGATCCGGCGAAGAAGTATGTCCTGAAGACGAGTCAGAAGAGATTCCCGATGCTTCTTCAAACGAAGAGCACCGTCTTTGACGTATACTTTCGCATCGTTATGACTGAAAATAGCGGATGTTTTTAGAATCGGATGCCTAAATCAAACATACATTTCTCCGGAGTAATTCTCCGTGAGTGAAACCAAGAACCATTCTTCGTCATCCGAAGGACGTTTCTTCTTGCTCTTCACTTTTGGCACAACGACTTCTGGACTGAATTCCCTGAACTCCTCATCAGACACTTCTTCTTCTTCTTCTTCAGAAGCATCTGAACTTCCACCTGAATCCTCTTCACTGATGTAGTCGTCTTCTACTACAAACTTTTTCTGGGTGGTTCGGGCTTTTCGTTCAGCTTTTGGCGGTTTAGATGGCTCTTTTCGAAGATTTTTGAGATCTAGAACATAAAAATGTATTTAGTCTGAAGATCTGGAATTATTACACTCATCGAATTCGCCTTCATCCTCTGAATCCGAAGAAATTACGATTTTCCTAGATCTTTGCTTTTTGACTTCTTTCTCTGCTCCCCAAGGAGGTCGGTTTTCCTTGTTAGCATCTTCATCGTCAGTCATTGGCTCTATTTTCTGTAGAACGTTCATATAAAAACATCATATGTGTTATAAAGAAAGTACCAGTTCTTTCTTGATATTTTTCGGCCTTTGTGGTGGTGGCTGTGAGGCATCCTGAAACATTTCAGGGTAGAGTTGCTTCAAAAGTTCTTTCTCTTGATTCGTTTCCACTTTTTGTAAAATCCGTTCTCCTGGTGTCATTGGAGCTTCCCTTGCCGGTTTCCTAGCCGGAGTTCGATACCCCGGGGAGATTGGAGAGCTTACGGACATCATTGAAATATTGTTTTCTAAGTTTGAAATGCTTTCATCTAGATCTATTTCTGGCTCATCTTTCTGGAAATAATGTCATCGTTTTGCCATTTAGAACTCGCAAAACTCACAATTGGTTTCATACCCAGGCTGCTATCATTGTTAATTGACTTTCTGTTACTGAAACTACTACTCCACGCTGTTCTGGAAGAGAAACCCGATTGACCGACTAAAGGTTGAGATTGAACTTACTCATATGATGATGCTGATGTATTACTGTTGTTATGAAGCTCACGGAACGGCTAGGCATTGTGGATGCTAGTGGACTAGAATTAAAAATAGCGAGACAAGAAAAAAGTTTGAATTTCGATTGGCGCCGAATTCGATGCTTTGTGTGCACACTGCGGACCCGACAACTAACTTTACGCGCAAAAATTAGCTTTAAAAGCTTTTTCAGCCTTATTTCCAGTCTCTGTTCTAGTTTTTGCATGTAGAGTATTTAGAGTTGCTTGTGAATTCCTGCGCTGCAATTATTCTCAGAGAATCAAGCTGTTTCTGTGTCTTTTTCTGTCTTTGAGACCCCGCAAATTCCGGGGAAAGAAAAAACCGGGGAAAAAAATCGGGGAAAAGTGGGCGGAGTCGGGGGGGGGGGGGGGGCGGAGCCTAAAATGCAACTCCGCCCACTTTCCCCGGTTTTTTTTCCCCGATTTTCTCCCCGGAATTTGCGGGGTCTCCTGTCTTTGAATCGATTGAGTAACGGCGCTCCACTGTTCACATCGAAGAGCGATTTTCGAAAACGAGTATCGAACCCTGAAAATGCGACTGTACATTGATTTCTAGAGTAGCTCTCATTCTAAAACTTTCTACTAGAAATTTTAGTTGTGAATAAACTGTTTGGTTTTCCTCAGATATTTCTCTCTCATTGACTATATCGCCTCTTTAGGACAGAAGTCCTATATTTCGTTCCTAAACACGATTCTTCAATCTTCATGATCTGTAAATTGTGATTTTAGACCGAAGATCCTCAAACGATGGATTCTGATCTTTACGACGAGTTCGGTAACTACATCGGTCCCGAGTTGGACTCGGACGACGATGTAGGGGATATGGACGACAATGTTGAAGACGACGATCGCAGCGATGCTGATGAAAACGAAGAACCGGATCGAATGGAGGAGGATGAGGCGGAAGAGATTCCACAGAACCAAGTGGTGCTCCACGAAGACAAGAAGTACTACGCTTCGGCGCTGGAAGTGTACGGAGAAAATGTCGAGACGTTGGTGCAGGAAGAGGATGCCCAACCTCTGACTGAACCGATTGTCAAGCCAGTCTCAAAAAAGAAGTTCCAAGCTGCGGAACACAGACTCCCAGAGACCGTCTACAAAAAGGAGTATCTCGCAGACTTGATGGATTGCCCTCATATCATGAGAAACGTCGCCATTGCTGGCCATTTGCATCACGGAAAGACGACGTTCTTGGATTGCCTAATGGAGCAGACACATCCAGAATTCTACAGAGCCGAAGACGCAGACACTCGTTTCACCGACACTCTTTTCATCGAACAGCAAAGAGGATGCTCGATCAAGTCGCAACCGGTAAGCATTGTAGCTCAGGATAGTCGCAGCAAAAGCTATTTGCTAAACGTTATTGACACTCCGGGACACGTCAACTTTTCTGATGAAATGACTGCTGCGTACCGCTTGTCAGATGGAGTCGTCATTCTGGTTGACGCTCATGAAGGAGTCATGATGAACACGGAAAGAGCGATTCGTCATGCTATCCAAGAACGACTATCAGTGACGCTCTGTATCTCGAAGATCGATCGTCTTCTGTTGGAATTGAAGCTGCCACCTGCAGATGCCTACTTCAAACTTCGACTCATCATCGACCAAGTGAACAATATTCTCAGCACGTTTGCTGAGGAAGACGTTCCAGTACTCTCGCCTCTGAACGGTAACGTCATCTTTGCTTCCGGTCGTTACAACGTGTGCTTCTCACTCCTCTCTTTCGCAAACATCTACGCCAAGCAGCATGGTAAGAATCAGCAACTAATTTTTGATTTTCAATTATTTTTTACAGGTGATTCATTCAATTCAAAGGAGTTTGCTCGTCGCCTCTGGGGAGATATCTATCTGGATAAGAAGACTCGAAAGTTCGTGAAGAAAGCTCCATCGCATGAAGCGCCGCGAACATTCGTGCAGTACATACTGGAGCCGATGTACAAAATCTTTTCGCAAGTTGTCGGAGATGTCGACACATGTCTGCCGGATGTCATGGCTGAGCTGGGGATTCGTTTGTCCAAAGAGGAGCAAAAGATGAACGTCCGCCCGTTGATCGCTCTTATTTGCAAGAGATTCTTCGGAGATTTCAGCGCATTCGTCGATTTGGTTGTTCAGAACATCAAGTCGCCACTGGATAATGCGAAAACCAAGGTCGAACAAACGTACTTGGGTCCAGCTGATTCTCAATTAGCTATCGAAATGCACAAATGTAATGCCGAAGGACCATTGATGGTGCACACCACGAAGAACTACCCAGTTGCCGATGCCACTCAGTTCAGAGTGTTCGGAAGAGTTATGAGTGGAACATTAGAAGCCAACTCAGACGTTCGTGTTCTTGGAGAAAACTACAGTATCCAAGATGAAGAGGATTGTCGGCGAATGACAGTGGGACGTCTGTTTGTACACGTCGCCAGATACCAAATCGAAGTCTCGCGGGTTCCAGCTGGTTGTTGGGTTTTGATCGAAGGAATCGATCAACCAATCGTGAAAACCGCTACGATCGCTGAACTTGAGTACGAAGACGACGTTTACATTTTCCGGCCACTGAAATTCAACACTCGCAGTTGTGTCAAGCTGGCTGTTGAACCGATCAATCCATCAGAACTGCCGAAGATGTTGGATGGATTGAGAAAAGTGAACAAGTCCTATCCATTGCTGACAACACGAGTCGAAGAATCCGGAGAGCATGTTCTACTCGGAACTGGAGAGTTGTACATGGATTGTGTTATGCACGATATGAGAAAAGTCTTCTCAGAAATTGATATCAAGGTCGCAGATCCTGTGGTCACATTCAATGAAACAGTTATCGAAACAAGTACACTGAAGTGCTTCGCAGAGACACCAAACAAGAAGTGAGTTCTATTGAAAGATTCAGTCAAGAATCTATGTTTTTTTCCAGGAACAAGATCACAATGATGGCCGAGCCATTAGAAAAACAATTGGACGAAGACATCGAGAATGAGGTTGTCCAAATCGGCTGGAACCGACGGCGTCTAGGAGAATTCTTCCAAACCAAATACAATTGGGATTTGCTCGCGGCTCGTTCCATCTGGGCGTTCGGACCTGACACGACAGGTCCCAACATTCTTCTCGACGACACATTGCCATCAGAAGTCGACAAACATCTTCTATCGACTGTCAGAGAGTCATTGGTTCAAGGATTCCAATGGGCCACCAGAGAAGGTCCCCTCTGTGAAGAACGTAAGAGTTTTTGGTTTTCAATATTTTTCCTATTATTTAATTTTCAGCAATCCGTCAAGTGAAGTTTAAACTTCTGGATGCCACGATCGCATCTGAGCCATTGTACCGTGGAGGAGGTCAAATGATTCCAACTGCCCGTCGTTGCGCATACTCAGCATTCTTGATGGCTACACCTAGGTTAATGGAGCCATACTATTCCGTCGAAGTTGTCGCTCCGGCAGATTGCGTTGCCGCCGTCTACACAGTGCTCGCTAAACGACGTGGTCACGTCACCACAGATGCTCCAATGCCAGGATCACCGATGTACACGATCAGTGTAAGTATTCCATGATAAATGATGTTTTTATGAACGTTTCTTTTTCCAGGCTTACATTCCAGTCATGGACTCGTTCGGATTCGAGACCGACTACGTATTCACACCCAAGGACAAGCATTCTGCATGTCAGCATTCCATCACTGGCAACTTGTTCCAGGAGACCCGCTTGACAAGTCAATCATCATTAAGACATTGGATGTGCAGCCGACTCCCCATCTCGCCAGAGAATTCATGATCAAAACCAGAAGACGTAAGGGACTTTCCGAGGACGTTTCTGTCAACAAGTTCTTCGACGACCCGATGCTCCTCGAGCTGGCCAAGCAACAAGATTATGCCGGATTCTAAATTCTTCTGTTGAATATCTAAATACCCATTTTTAACTTATTATTTTCTCTCTTGTTTCACACTTTTCATTTATCATCGTTCGGTGGGCTGAGACACTGATCTCAATCGTAAAATGAACCTGATTTCTATATTCACTCCATCATTGAAAACATTCATATATCATAAATAGTAAGAAAAAGACGAACGGGGAAGAAAGGAGAAGACATGGAAAACAAATTGTGAATATAATTAGGAGGGATGGAAACAGGATAGTTTTAAAAATTAAAAAGGAAAGGACATTCATAAAAATCTAATCAAAGTCAATGGTGAAGCGCTCGATGCCCCACGAGGAACGATCGCGGAAAATTTTGAATAGTTGACGATGTCCGAGAAGTTTTGTCCATTCTGGAAGGGTGTTCTTGTCGGCACGGTATTCAAAGAGAAGACGTCCGATTGTTTGTAGAGACAGTCTGAAAATTGATCATATTATGGGAGCTATTTATATCCTCCTTCTTACTTTTGAATAGTGTTTTTGCTGAATGTAGGCGCATGAAGTCGGGTTTCAAGGCTTTCCAGTGTTTCTTGCATGTGTTGTTCGTCCACATCATTCTCGATCAAATCAACTAGGCGACAGTAGTCCATGTACACCATTCCAGTCGCTCCCCATTCCGGAATCTGATTTTCGAAAGGATGAAGCAGTATACACGCCGATTTCAGAGCTTCGTGATCACCAGCTACTACAGCGGTTGGTGCGATTTCATCAACGAACAATCGTCGCATCTCCATATAGTTTTTGGCAGCAACAGCCAATTCGAAGAGCTGGGTGGCATCGTTATCTGCCTTGGCGATTGAGAATTGAGCCTCTGCAATCCACTCGGGTGGAATATCGAACTGTCCCGAGATTCCTTCAAAGGGGTAGTTGACGCCAAAGCAGCCAAAGCGATTCAGAAGAGAACGAACTGCCGTTGCTCGTCTGTAACATTACTTGGTTATTCATTTCACTTTCTACTTAAACTCACTCTTCGTCGTCCTCGATATGCTGAAGAATGAACATGGCATAGTTATTCAGCTTCAAAGCTTCCAATTGTGCAGCGTAGCCTCTATGAACTCGAGTTTCCGCCGTTTTCGACATTGTTCTAAAGCCAACAGAATGAAGAACACTCCAGACGTGCCATTGAAGGAAATGATCGTGTGGGTTTTCTCCAGCAGCACAGTCAAGAACGACTTCCACAGAGTGTTGAGATTCACAAGCCAACTTGATGAGCTCTCCATACAGATCACCACGATTTGACGCTGCGCGTTCGGCGTTGACGTCCTTCTGATAAGCATCATATGCCTCCTCGAGTCCACCCCATTGGCGGAGATACCATACATGAAGACCGAGAGCTTGAACCCAGCTGAGACCCTCCATACAGTTGATTGAATGGGATTGTCCTTCGTGAGTCCATTGATAATGGGATAATCCAGCCATCAAGATGTAGCATTTGAGAGTTGATTTTGGAATCAAATGAAGGATATCACACTTCTTCCAGTTCTCGATTTGTGCCTTGAAACAATGAATGGTGGCCTCCGGGCAGACAATAGAGGATTGAAGAATTGAGGCCAGTTGAGGTTGATTGGTGTCAATTGCTAAATGGAACGCCTTCTCCACGTCTCCAACACAAATCTGATTCCATACAGCAGTCGATGGGGAATCACGAGAAACACCTCTCTCTTCTGGAGCATTCTTAATAGCCTCATTCTTGAGCCACTCCGAAATCTGCTCTCCTCGTTCGAAAGACCATCCTTCTTGACGTTCAGCTGGGAATAATGCCAGAAGAAGCTTCCAAACAGATACATGCCCATCGTATCCACCGGATTGAGCAATATCAATGTATTGTCTGAACATTTGAGAGTAGGTGTCAGTGTAGGTGGCGAATGTGGAAGTGAGCGCGGAGACAGTAGCTTCGGAAGATTGAGAGGAAGGTCCTTTTCGGGAGGTCTCTGCATGATCAATATTGACGTCGAGCATCGAGATCAATGTATCCTGAAAATTATATTTTGCTCTCTGGCTTCTTAGAACTATTTTACCTCATTAACATCAGACGCTCTATCAATCGTTCCGAAGAGAATTTCGTTGTGAATCGGCTGGGAAGACCAAACAAGACTTCCAGTCTCACTCCAGCCAATTCGAGAATTTCTTCCTTTCACAACAGCTAGATCTATCAATTTACTTTTTCCATATCCAATCATTTTGGTTTCACGAGCACCTCCATTGAATCGATGTGCTGGTTCTTTTGGTTTTGGCATCACTTTGAGCTCTTGCATGTTACGAATGAATCGACTACTCTCGTATTCCAAATCGTTTAGCAACTCGAGTTTCGGCTTCTTCTCTGGCTGTTGACCTTCTTCTAGAGTCAACGACTCATCATCCTCGAACTCATTTGCCATAGTTGAAATGTTGTTCTCTTCACGACCGATATCAACACCACCACCACCGAGTCCAGGAACATTTCTGCGGCGGACAATGGTAACAACGTCTCCCAATGGAACAGGAGCTGGCACAATTTCAAGAACAGTCTGAAAAGAAAGAAAAGTGTGTATTCAAATAGTGCAGTTGCTTTGCTGTTTGCCAATACCATTTGAGGGCTTTTAAAGAACACGTTTATTGCGTAAAACTGCAGAAAATTTAATAATTGGTGACGATGATTCTTGGAATATCAGCCTGCCTTCGATGGTATTGGCAAGCAGAGTGTGAAGTGAAATGATAAGTAACAATTGAAGTGATCAAAGAGAAAAATAAGAATACCAGGAAAAATTAGACAGAGAAAGGAAACACGAAACACGATGAGTGAGAAATGAATACTTAAAAACGGACCTCTCGTTGTTGAGCAGCATCCGGTGTCAGATGAATTTTCTTTCTTTGCACTTGATTGTTGACGTCTCTTACAGAGGTGTTCATGTCGAGCTGTAATTTGTTATACAGTTAAAATCGAAGTTTTGGATCAAAAAAACTCACAGTTTGAAGTGGAGCAGCCTTTTGCCCTTGTGGAGGGGCGACTTCCATCGGTTCGTCATCATCATCAGCCAAACCATATTTACTGAAGTGTTCCACTCGGAACACCCAGCTTCCAGTCTCTGCACGATAGTCCTTGAACGATGCTCCCATGCGAATCGTTTGTCTTTCGAGATGTTCTCTCCATCCAACTTCAGCTAGTTTCACAACATCACGAACCTCCTTTTTAGTTTTCTTGTCCGTATACCAGATTCTTTCCAATGTCACTTCGGCTGGTCTATTCAATTCTTGGCCTTCATCGGGTTTCTTCTCTTCATTCGGATAAACAGTAACTTCGCGATGACGGAACACGACGATCTCGTCAAGAACAAGATCTTTGAGTTCCAGCTTGCCGGGCCAGTAGACACTTCCATACGATGATCTTCCGATGGTCAATCCATCTTCTAGAACAACACGTCCATTCTTCACCATTGACTTCATCTCGTTGATAGTTGGAAGTGAAAAATAATCTGGTTTGCTGAGTTTCACTCCAGCTGCGGCGTTGTCGGTTGAGTTTTCCTCTGATGGTGTTGAAACAACAGAAGTAGCAGAGCTTGCCGTGGAAACTGGTTCCAAACCAGTGTGCTCATCGCAAGTTGTATCCAGATTCAACGATGGTGGATCTCTGTTTCTATCCTGATGACGTTGCATGACAGCTTGCACTGGATCAACAGATGGGGTTGATGTGACGATGTCACTTCTTCTATCGTTTTCAGAGATTCTTGGCAATGCATCAGGGTCTGCGACACGGGAATCTCTTCCGATGGATCCGTTTCTGGACGAATCACCGAGAACGGACAAATCCAGTTGCTTCAAATTTGACTTCCTAGTCGATCCTCGAATTCCCAGCCGGTTTCCAGTTCCATTAATGGATGCATCCAGTGTAGAATCGATAGTTCTGTTGAGAGCACTGGACTCATGGACACTCTGGTTGGCCACAGAGTGATTTGGATTGAATGTACTATTTCTGAGCCCTCTTCCAAGAGAAGGTGGAGCTTCTTTCGAAGTATAATTAAGATCCTTCGTCACCTCAGAAGTTCTGGATAGTGCTGGAGATAAATCACTCATGACCTTGCTGATAGGAGGAACGATGAATGACGACTCTTGACTTGGAGACAGAAGAGATCCTTTCTTGGCTGCAAGAAGACGGAGTTGGCGTTGTTGGGCGCTCATTGGGGAGTCTTTTGCGTTTGTTTCACTGTTATTGTACTTGAGAAGCGAAGAATCTCCATATGGTGCATAAGTCAACTGTGACTGCAATGACTTCATGTTTGCTTGCATTTGCAAAACATCAGCTGTAACTCCAATTACAGGAATTGGTGCAACTTGTTGTTGAACAACGACTTGTGGTTGTGCCACATTTCCAAATCCAGTGTTTAATGGCTGCGTGGTTTGGGCGTTTGAACCGAAAAGTCCTCCCGATGTGGCTTGAGGTTGCGAGCCGAAAAGACCACCTCCAGTAGTGCCAGTAGTAGTTGAACCGAAAAGGCCTCCTGGCTTGGCAGCATTGTTTCCGAAAAGACCACCACCAGTGTTGTTCGTGGAACCAAATGCATTCGTAGTAGTTGGTTGACTGCCGCCAAAGTTGAATCCCGTGCTTGTGGCTGGTTTTGATCCAAACAAGGAACCACCAGTGGTATTCGTTGCTGTGTTTCCGAATAAACTTCCTCCGGTACCAGCGGGTTGGCCGAAAGCATTGTTTGTAGTCTGCTAAACAATCGAATATTTTTAGATATTTAGAAAAAGAAACACTTACCGTATTATTGCCGCCGAAGTTGAATCCACTTGCTTGTTGTTGCTGCGTGTTCTGCCCGAAAAGACCACTGCCGGTTGTTGTATTAGAGTTGCCGAAGAGCGATCCTCCGGCTGGTTGCTGTTGCTGAGGCTGGCCGAATAAAGAAGTGGATGCTCCCTGTTGCTGCTGATTCCCGAACAAAGACGATCCTGTGGTTTGACCAAATGTCGATCCTCCTGTAGTGGCTAATTCTTTGATTATAAATTTTTATGGTTTTAAATCTTACCTGTGTTGTTGTTCCCGAAAAGAGAATTTGTAGCTGGCTTGCTTCCGAACAACGAGTTACTAGCTGCAGAAGTGTTCGCGTTACTTCCGAAAAGTCCTGATCCAGTTGTTGTGGCGTTGTTATTTGCACCAAACGGAGATGCAGTAGACGTTGATCCGAACAGGCCAGTCTTTTGTTGGGTGTTGTTTCCGAACAGCCCACCACCAGTTTGATTTGTGGTTGTGTTGGAACCACCGAATAAATTGTTACCAGTTGTCGTGGTTCCTGCTGCCGGAGCTTTTCGGTTGGCCATGTAGTCCTCCACTCTCAACTCATCCATACTCTTGTCGATATACTTATTCATTGCGGAGATGCACATGTGTTTTGTGGAAATGTTTTGAGTTGTTCCGTTCCGCATCATAGTATCCGAAGCGATCGGTGGATCGAACTTGACTGTTGTACCTGTCATAGCTGATCCTGTAGCTGAGGAAAACATACATATTATTACTACTTTCAGTTTGAAACTAACCTCCAAAAAGACCTCCACCTGATGTGTTGTTGCTGGAACCAAAAATACTCGAAGTTCCTGCATTTCCAGCTGTATTGCCACCGAACAAAGAGCTACTATTTTGTGTTGTAGTCGTTGAAGCTCCGAATAGAGATCTGTTGGCATTGCTCTGGGCTCCAAATAGTGAACTTTGGTTGCTTTGCGTTTGTGGAGAGCCTGAAACTATTTAATGAAAATAATTCGAAAAAACCTATCCTTACCGAAAAGATTAGATGTGTTGTTTGTAGTATTGCCGAAAAGTGAGCCTGCGGGCTTCTGTGCATTTCCGAATAAACTAGAGGAGGTGGTTTGCTGGTTTGCATTTTGTCCGAACAGGCCTTTGTTTTGATTATTTTGCCCGAAGAGCCCACTCCCGCTACTGGATCCAAAACTCGAAGAACCGAATGACTTGTTCTGACCGAACATTTTGGCTGAAAGAATTAACTCAATGAGAAACGATCGGACATAAAAATTACAAAAAAACAGCCTTCCAGCCAGTTATTCGATAAACTTGAAGAAAAATGAGACAAACGAGTTGGCGGCTGATTGGGAAACAAAATAATTCAAACTTCGAAAAAAGACGGAACGAGGGAATCCAAAAATTGGCATCGGAGCGCGCTTACAACACTACATCACGGTTGCTCTGCGTCCCTTCGTTTAGCACACTCTCTCGCTGCGCAGCCGACTTTGGACAGCTCGCTTCGTCTCTATTTTCCCGCAATTTCGTGGCCTTTCCTGGCTTTTATGTACAAACCAGCTTTGCGAACTTGTTACGATTCATATTACGAATAACCCAAAACTATTTGTTTCACACAATTTTTCTATTTAGACATTCTTGAAATGACATAACAAGTATGGGTAACACAATACTGACAGGACGCTCGAATGCGATTGCTCCGATAATTAGTGCAGAAGACGCCAGAACTCATAGTAAAACTGAAAAACAATGGTTGAAATTATGATGTTTGAATTTTCAGTAACCGAAGAAGAGTATCGACGGATTCGGCAGGCATTCCAGAGATTTAAGAATGGCTGTATCAACTACGATGTAAGAATTTCAATTTTAATTTTTTTTCCTCAATGTTAAAATTCAGGAATTTTGCTACCATGTCCTCGGAGGAGCACAAATTCCAGAAGACAAACGACGTCTTCTGTTCAGCTTCTTCTCTCATGGTGCCGAGACGATTTCTTTCGATAATCTCCTATCCTCGCTCGTCGGATTATGTAGAGTAGAAGAAGTGCAATCGAGTAAGGGGTTCCTGAATTTTTCAACGAATTCTTTTTTTTCAGGATTCATTGAAGAATATCATGAATTCGCTTCGTGGGGATTGAGTCCGCCTAAGCTCACGATTCCACTCAACGACTCCTACATCTCGTTTTATGAAGTAATGTCTTATGTGACTCATTGTAGGTTCCAACTATCTCATTATTTTTAAAAACTTAATTTCAGTATCTGTAAAAGAAGTGATAGAGTTGGAGAAGGTTTTCGCCACGATCAGTGACCGCGCCGTCTGCAAATTGAACGTAGAAAAGTGGAAACAAGCACTCGGAGGATGCTTCCCGGACACTTATGCCGAAAGACTATTCGCCGTTTTTGATGAGAATCGGGATTGTCAAATTGACTTCAGGGAACTTGTCTGCACACTTTCTGCACTATGTAGAGGTCCCCATCCTGGAAGGATATCCCGTAAGAATTTAATCTAAAAAATTGACAAGTTAATTTTTGGTTTTGAACTTAAGAGCTCGCAAGAATCTGGGATGTAGATTGCGACAAGCTGCTTTCCGATGAAGAGCTTTCTAACATGTATGCCGATTTGGGAGTTCCTGTGGAGCATCAAACTGTAACGAAATCAGCGAATGGGAAAGCGGCACTGGTAGATTTTGGAATATGGGCACAAGAGAACGAAAGATACATCGCTAAATACTACTCGATGGCTCTTCAAATTGGACACATCTGTCTCGGTTTGAGGCCTGAATCCAAGAAGATGGAACTTCAAGTTGTCAATGAATTCGAATCTCGTGCATCGGAACTGCCGCTCTCTGAATGGAATATTGTTGCATCTGGATGGCATTCTGAATATCGAACATTACTAGAAGCTGAGAGAACTCCAAATCCTATTGACAATTCAGGAATCAAAGGAACAAGAGAAGACAGTTGGACCAGTAGAGTGAGTTTCTAAAACCCAACACGCTGCCTATATCGATCGGAAAGTTGCTTCAGGTTGCTTGTATCTCTGCCGAATCTGCTCGACTCAAACCTGACCTACTCCCTATGGACTATATCCGTGTGCCTGTTCCTCTATGGAGAGCTTGGCTGCGATGGCACGGGTGTGCGTTAACAGTGGATTCGCAATTCACTCGGAAGTATCTGGATGGCGAATTCTTTGAAGACAACAAACCCTCTCTTGAGCTCTATCCGTTAGAGATTCTCTTTCTTGGTCATGATCGCAAGAAAAGTCACGATGGAACGGAAACAACTCCTCGATCATTGACACCATGGGCGTGTGCACAAGTATCTCGAAGCATGACAGTGGCGAACTTTTGGCTTTGTGTAAGACAGAACTACGATTGGGAGATGGTGATGCACGTTTATGGCAAGTGGTCAAAGAGAATGAGGAAGGAAATGTTCTTCTGGATGATGGAAATCAAAACTTACACCAGCTGTATACGGCACTCGGAAAGACGAAGAAAGTGAATAAAATGAAGTTGCTTCTAGAAGTCCGAGAAAGAGGAACAGGAGTTTGGCCAGAGGAATTGAGAGCTTCTCTTTCCGGGAAACAAATCACTGCGGCTTCCACACTATCTTCTTCAAATGCACAGTTGTCAGGTAATTTTTTTCGTAAAATTTTGCCCTCAACCCCAGAAAGATGATTATACAGGTCGTCCAGGAGCTGTTGGTCTCGTGAATTACGGTAACTTCTGCTATCGAAACGCTGGAATCCAGTGCCTCGCGAGAGTGTCTCCATTGACACAATACTTGCTGGAAGATGAGCATTTGGATGAGTTGAAGAAGGCAAATACGAAAAGAAGGGATGCTGTGGAGACAACGATTGAGTATGCGAAGCTGTTGAGAGAGATGTGGGCGGCGAAGAAGAAGAACATCGCTCCGAACGATTTCAATGACGCCATCCGAATGAACTCGGACATGTTCGAGTGTAGTGAGCAGCATGACTGTCAGGAGTTCGTCGCATTCCTTCTCGATCAGCTTCATACTTCAATGTATGAAGCCAATAAAACTCTCCATCCTCCACCACCTGCAAAAGACCCCAAGAAAGAAGAGGAAAATCATGAAATAGAAGAAACTGACGAAGAAAAAGCAGAAAGATCATGGACAGAGTATGAAAAACAGAACGAATCTCTTGTCACACAACTCTTCACCGGACAGCTACGCTCTCGTCTAGTCTGCAGAACATGTCAATCCAGTTCGAGCGTCTTTGAGCCATTTACCTCACTTTCGCTGCCAATTGGGTTTGAAGATGTCGACTTGTATCAAGTTATTGGTAAGATTTCATATAGCAGCTTATATCAATTCATTGTTTCTCCAGTCGTCCATCGAGATGGTAGGATTCCTCGTCGATATGGTTTCAGACTGTCTCGTGACTCCAAAATCGGACATCTTCGAGAAGTGGTAGCAGCTTCCAGTGGAATATCGATGTCACATATCACGATTCAATGCATGTCAAGTAAAGGAACATTGATGAGTCGATCACCGAACCATCGAAGTTCGAACTTGAGAGATGAACTTCCGTTGAGCTCATTCCCGTCTGGAGCTCGGCTTTATGCACTTGAGCTACCGGAAAGTACGGGAGAAGATGAGTGGAGAGTGGCTATGCATAGGAAGTTACAGTATAACCATGAACCTCACATTCTCGGATCCACCGCAGGCTTTATAGTTTCCCGATTCGGACTGCCGTTGATTGTTGGTCTAGATGAACATGTAACAGGAAAGAAGCTCTACGAAGACGTCATGTATCAAATGCATCGATTTATGGAGCATTCGGTGAATTCCTTCTCGAGCAGAGCTCACGATCCTTGTGAGGATGATGCATCCGGCTTCCCATTCACTTTGTGTCTCGTCGATCAGAATTATGAGTGGTGTGGACAGTGCCCTGCACTCAGATTCTGTAGAGGTTGTCCAATCCGACCGGATGATAACAAAGTCTTCATTCCTGCAAACAGCCCAATTGCCGTGGATTGGTTCCCGATTGCTCTTTATCTTCGATACAACCATTCTGAAGAGCAAGCGTGTGAAGATGATCCATCGGTTGCTGAAACATGGTCGAGGCACTTTGCACCTAGCTCTCTTGAGCACTGCATTGAAAAGTTCTCTTGTCCGGAGACACTCGACGCCGCGATTCAATGTGATCGATGTGAGAAGAAGACAACTAGAGACAAGGTTATGACAATATGGAAGCTTCCTAAATATCTGGTAGGTGAAAATTTCCTAAATATTTGGTAGGTAATTGTTCCTTTTCTAGATCATCCATTTGAAACGATTCGAGTTTCTCCGCGAGCAAGGTAGGATGGGCAAGTGTAAGAGAACAGTCAACTTCCCACTAAAACATTTCGATCCAGCTCCATTTGTTGATAAACCGGATGGCAATACTTATGAATGTATTGCACTTGCTGTGCGTTTCTAGTTGAGATTTTTAATTTTTTAATTTGAATTTCAGAATCACTATGGTCAATTGTCATGTGGTCACTTCATCGCATATGCGAAAAGTAACGAAGACAAATGGTTACTTCTGAACGATTGTTCCGTTAGAGTAAGTTCATTTTCCAAATGTTTTAATATTATCTTTTTTTCAGGAAGTATCCGAAGAAGAAGTCGACAAGCAAGGTGCATATCTTCTGTTCTACGAAAGAAAAGATGTCAAATAACAATAATCTTAAATATTTATATACTTTGAAACAAATAATATTAGCTCAAGCATGCTGGCCATTTATTCCTTCTCCCTTTCCTTGACAAAATTCTACGATGATTCTATTTTTTTGGTTTCCTAATATGTTCATTTTTCTCTCTTATCCTTGTGTACATATTTTCTTCACTTGCTAGTCAACCTCAAATTCTTTCCCACCTATTTCACTTTTTTACGTACTGGATGAATTTTAATGCATTTTTCCCCTCACGTGAATGACGTGTAAGAACAGCGTGTGATCTTGGAGGCTTGGATGGTTGTTTAGGTCCCTTGTAACCCTCCAATATGAGCCATGATGTTCTGACGCCTGACGACGCGCTTAGCGAACCACAAGAGGTAATTAAGCGCCGCGCCAGCAATCAACGCCCCTGCCTGTTTCCAGCAAAACACGCAACCTTTGAGCGAAGATTATAAATCGGATCGTACACAAGTGGAAACTGAAAAATCTCCACCCAAATCAACGGATAAAGAGAGAATCGAACTGCCGAAAGAGCCACTTCTGAAGCCGTACGTTCAGAAGGAAAATGTACACGCGCAGATTGTAGAAGATGATTTGGAAGAGGCTCAGAACAGATTCCGAGTTGATTCCACACAAACTTACACAGTTGCAGAGGACTTTAAGGCTTTAGAAGATATTGGGAAGGATAAGAAAAATAGGGAAAAGAGTTCTGAAGGGAAGAGAGAGAGAGATCGAGTGTTGAGATGGAAAGGGATTACGGTAGAGGAGATGAAGAAGAAGAGGGTGGAAAGAACGATTTTGGATGATAGTATGGATAAGAATGGAAATTTCTTAATGCATTTGGTTTTTAGTAAGTGGTCATGCGTTCGGTGGAGAGTTGACATTCATAATGGGATCGTCGGGTGCTGGAAAAACTACACTTTTGAATGTGCTAACTGGAAGAAATAAGGGAAGTTTGAGAACGAATGGAGAGATCTCTTTGAATGGGTAATTTTTTGTTCAATTTTGTAACTTTTCATTGCATAAAAATGTTCCCAAAGTGGTGGATTTTCATGTTTCTGCTTCGATAAAACTCAGAAATGTTTGAAATCCCTGACAAACGCCGCGAAGCGCGCTCAGTCTCGTCCAAATTGTTTTCATGTAATTTTTGAGCCATTTGTGAGGTCAACGAGACTTTCTTGTCCTTATTGTCGAGTTTTCAATTAAATAATTCAATTTTTCTGAAAAAAAGAGAATCATGACCGAAAACGGCGTCATTTTGAAGGGTTTTGAATTTTTTAAAAGTAAGATTAGGAAAATTCATAACTCTGGGAGCATATTAAACCAAAAACATATATGAAATTTTGGTTAAAGTCCCCTTCAATCAAATTTAACCTAAATACTAGGTAAGATTTCCAGACGTAAGATGACGTCTTCTGGAATGAAACAACTCAGCGCTTATGTTCAACAAGAAGATGTTTTCATGGCGAGTCAAACAGTTTCAGAAGTTCTTCATTTTGCTGTCAAAATGAGAAGTCCGGAGAGGTTGAGCAAGAAGAAAAGAAAGAATTTAGTAGAGAGTATGTTGACGACTTTTGGATTGAAGAATTGTGAGAATACCCGAGTAGGATCAGTAAAAGAGAAGGGAATATCGAGAGGGGAGAAGAAAAGATTGACGATTGCTTGTGAGGTTAGAATTACTAGAAACCAGAGATTTCCGAATTTTGGATTCTCAGATTCCAGATTTCGTACTCCGGATTCCGAATTTCGGATTCTGGATTCCAAATTCCAGACTCCAGATTCCAGATTCTGAGATTATGAGGTTCTGAGATTCTGAGATTCTGAGACTCTGAGACTTTGAGATTCTGAGATTCTGAGACTCTGAGACTCTGAGACTCTGAGATTCTGAGATTCTGAGATTCTGAGACTCTGAGATTCTGAGATTCTGAGATTCTAAGATTCTGAGGTTTTGAGATTCTGAGATTCTGAGATTTTGAGGTTCTGAGATTCTGAGATTCTGAGACTCTGAGACTCTGAGATTCTGAGACTCTGAGACTCTGAGATTCTGAGATTCTGAGATTCTGAGACTCTGAGATTCTGAGATTCTGAGATTCTGAGATTCTGAGGTTTTGAGATTCTGAGATTCTGAGATTCTGAGATTCTGATATTTTGAGATTCTGAGATTCTGAGATTCTGAGATTCTGAGATTTTGAGATTCTGAGATTCTGAGATTCTGGATTCCGGATTCCAGATTCCGGATTCCAGATTCCAGATTCCAGATTCCGAAACACTGCCTACTTTTCAGATCCTCACAGATCCTCCAGTCTTATTCTGCGATGAGCCAACATCAGGACTAGATTCTTTTATGTCTCATCAAGTGATGAAATGTCTCAAGGATCTTGCCAAAGAAGGAAAGATCGTGATCTGCACCATTCATCAACCTAGCACATGGGTATATCAGATGGCTGATCGACTAGTGGTCCTGTGTCTTGGAAAAGTTGCTTTTGAAGGTCGAACCAAAAATGTGGAGGCATTTTTGTAAAGTTGGGATCACCGGTCCCAGATCATGCCAGTGTCAGTGACCGTTTTGTTCGGGTACTGTCTAGAAATGTTCGTGAGCAGCAAACGGATTATGAGGCTAGGATGCAGGTAATAGTTGTAAATTTTCAAGCAAAAAAAATCTCGGGCTTTCAGAAAATTCTAAAAACCCAACTGTCCAAAGATCGTCTGACACTGTCGGAATCCGTTAGGTATCAGAAATCAAAAGATGAAAACTTGAGAAAGAAAATTCACCGGAGTTGGTGTTTTCAGTTTTTTGCTTTGATCGGGAGAGGATTAGTTCAAATAACCAGAAGGAAGAAATATATTTTAGCACGGTTGATTTTGACAGTGGTAGGCAGGGGTGGGCGTGGCGGAGGGTCCCACAACGATAACTACCATAATCTAAAAATTATATATAAAAGTTTCATTTTCCGTATTTATTTTCTCGATTTTCGGGCGTTTTCAGGAATTTTTCAACTATCAAAAAACATTATTTTTAGGCACAAAAAGCATTAAAACGAAAAAAAAAAATGAATGCAAAAAAGTTGAATATTTTCAGGTTACGGTAATTGTCGTTGTGGGACCTTTTTTCTCTTCCGCATCTCCAATTTTTCAGCTAGTCTCCTGGTTCCTCGGAATGGTATATCTTCAAATTCCAATCAACAGAGACAATCTTCTTGGCATCAAAGGTGTCATTTTTGCAACTCTCCAGATGAACAACATTCTCTATATGATGCCTAGTCTTATTGTAAATGAGATCCTCGATTGAGCTTAATTTAGATGAAAAAATTTTCAGTCATTCTGGGAAGACTATGCCGTTGTTGTGAGGGAATATCAGTCGAATATGTACTCTCCTAGTGCCTACTTCATGGCGAGATCATTCACTGATGTAAGTTGTCAACTTTGAGCTCATATATCTCAATTCCTGTAAAAGATATCAAAAATTTGAGAACAAAAAAATGTTTCTGATATCATAATAAATTTTTATCAGTTGTTTACTTTTTGATAACATTCACAGAAGTTGAGATAATTGAATTCAAAGTTGATAGTTCGCTAAAATCTAAAGTTTCCAGTCTCTCCTCCATCTATTCTATCCAATCATCTTTTTCTCGATTATCTATTTCATGACTGGTCTTCCAATCACTATCATCGGAATGTCTACTTTCCTGACAATGTGTATCGCTATGTCCATGATTATCACCTCCCTTTGTAAGATTCTGAACTTTTAGTCTTGATTTCTTTATTTCAAAAATTTTGCAGCTCATGCTGTAGTTTCTCTCTGTGGAAATGCTACAATCTCTTTGACAGTTGCCCCATTGATATCAGTTCCCGTAATGGTTTTTGGCGGATTTTTGATTACGGTAAAAGCGATACCAATTTATTACAAACCATTGAGCTATGTTTCGTGGTATCACTACGCATTTGAGGCCAATATGATAGCTCTTTTCAAGGATCATGGAGTCATTGAAGGTGGTTTTCCTGTCATGAAGATTTTTCATCTATCATTGGAAATTGTAGGTTGTAATCAAACTTCGATTATCACATCTGCCATGAATATGGAGTGCTCAACTGGATTAAAGTTGATAGAAGATCAAGATTTTGATGTAGATCATTTCTGGATGGATTTTGTAGCGGTCGGAGCAATTTTAATTTTCTGGAAAGTCTTTGGTCTGATTGCTTTTGTTTGGAGAATTCGGAGTACTACATAACTGCGAACTGTTTGTTTTGTTTATGATTTCAATAAAACATTTTCAAGTTTTTCGTTTTTGAAGTTAACGACAAAGTTGACGGTTTGGTGCACATCTATTCTATTTGAGAAAATATCTTTCCCAGAAATTGTTTCAAAATAATATTTTTGTCCTCCTGTATTTCAAAAGATATGTTCAGAACTTAAACAATTATTATAATAGCATCATCTCCTTAATTGACCCTCTAATAGATGTATTTGGTGAACAAATGGATCGGTATCTCAAATTACAAAAAAACACAGTTTACCCTGTTAATCACAGGTTATGGCTCATTAACGAGAATGATGGTTGGGAAATTTGAGATATTTAGAATTATTACGAAAGAATGCAATATACCGTAAACACTCTGATAGAAGGCCACCAAATACTTTTAACTTTGAGCCTATTTGTCTCAGTTCGTGTAAAAGATATCATATAATGTCAACTGATAAAATGTTGCTGATATTATGATAAATATTTTGTCAGTGACCACCTTTTGATATCTGTTAAAAAACATGACATAGATGTGCTTAAAGTGAACGGTTTAGGTGACCTTCTATTAGAGTACTTAGGACAGGTGTTGATTAAAATGGAAACGGTCAAAAGGGAATTTAATTTCACACTCAATTTCGGGTCAGCATCCTTCCCTTTATCCCTAAATAAACAACCACCTCCCACTGATTTCCTAACCCCGTAAACGGATATAAAATAGAGATTATCCTCGAAATCAGTAGGTCAGTGGACACGTGGATATCGAGTTACACAATTTGTATGGAGAGTAGGAGAGAGGAGGTAATGAGACACTGTAGTTGGATAACTATTACGTAAGTATGAGCGATAACGTGCTGGTAGGGCAAACAAACTTCATGAGGTGCAGAAAATAAGAAGAACTCCATGGCCTAGGAAAATGAAAAAAAGAAAAACTAGTCCACATTGTTAATACAAAATCACTTCATTTTATATTCAATTTTCAAGCTTTTCAAGAATTTGTTTATAAAGTTAAAAACAAACAGATAACATTTATTATAACAGTTTCTAAAAGATCAGAACATTGAAAATAGAGACTTCAGGAAGCGATTTTTGAAGTCGGAAGCGGACATTCTCGGAAGTCGGATATCGGAAAGCTAAGCGTACACTATTAATTGCTTTTCATTTTCTTAAAAAAATTGATTTCGGTCATTTGGTAAAAGGGGGACGTTCAGTGATAAACACCTAGCCATGAACCCCAAACAATGGCGACCCGAGGCCTTTTAGTACTTTTTTTACTTCCATGACGTCAGTCTTCTAAAAAAATGAATAGCAACGAGTAGCGCATGCGTAGCTTCCGAGCATCCGTCCTCCAACCATCATCCTGTGTTGCTGACTCATTCCGTGATCCAACCAGATTGACTGCTCTCCTGCTTGCTTTTTATCGTTGATCATCTCCCATCAATTGAACCATAAAAGCTTCCCTGGAATCACGTTTCAACTCGGACTCCTCATCGACTCCTCTGTCCGACTTCTTGTTGAATTCTCCAGCTTATATAGCCCCTGTAAATCAGATCTGAAGATAAAATAAGAAAAGATTTCATGAAAGTAGCACGCGGAAATGTTGTAACTTTTTTTTAGATTACTGTAGTTTTCGACTATAATCAGTTGCAATCACCACGCTGAAAATTTTGCATATTAATTTTTTGGTGGTACCAGGGATGAGAACTCGGAAAATGAGAACTGCTACATATGAGAACTCGTACGAATAAGAACTCGGAGAGTACATGGCAAACACGGATTTTTTTTGGAAAATCTTGAAGTATTGTGAAGAACAAGACCATTTCGAAAATATTTTTCAAAAAGATTGGATCCTGAGCCTGAAATTAGAGCCGGAAAACGAGTTCTTATTTTTCTAGTTCTCATATGTAGCAGTTCTCATTTTCCGAGTTCTCATCCCTGGTACCACCAATTTTTTTCATCCAATTCTGAATTTGTCTTTTTTTTCTCAAATTTTCCGACAGCATTATTTGAATTCCAGAACTACAGATTTTTTTCAATTCATTCAAAATTTTCGGT
Source organism: Caenorhabditis briggsae (assembly GCF_000004555.2). NCBI lineage: Eukaryota > Metazoa > Nematoda > Chromadorea > Rhabditida > Rhabditidae > Caenorhabditis > Caenorhabditis briggsae. The sequence goes on from NC_013490.2 coordinate 4,268,321, forward strand.
TTTTATGGTTTTTTTTATTTCGACACCCGTTAACCCTCTTAATAGTTTATTCTAAACACTCTCTGGTGTCAAAATAAATGGCCTGCACGTAATCGGACACTGTTGTTGAATGAGTATTGCGTAAGAAGGGAAACGATAAAGTGCTAAACAAAAGTATGAGGTTAGCACTATGAGGGAGGGAGGTTAGGTGCCTTGTTAAAGTAGGAATGGGGATTTGTAATACAGACATTCGAGAATTTCGGCGTTATCTGAAATTTTTCAATTTTTTGAATTTTATCAAAAATGTTCAAAATACGATAGAGAAACTCGCATACTGGCTACAGTACAGTAGCTATAGTAGTCCTTTTGATTTTCGAGATTCTGAGATTCTGAGACTCTGAGATTCTGAGATTCTGAGATTATGAGATTCTGAGATTCTGAGATTCTGAGATTCTGAGATTCTGAGATTCTGAGATTCTGAGATTCTGAGATTCTGAGATTCTGAGATTCTGAGATTATGAGATTCTGAGATTCTGAGGTTTTGAGATTCTGAGATTCTGAGATTTTGAGATTTTGAGATTTTGAGATTTTGAGATTCTGAGATTCTGAGATTCTGAGATGCAGCACCTCATGAAGTTTGTTTGATAATCCAGAGGTCATATTCATGAACAGTTTCCTTTAGAGAACTAGTTCTCTCCATAAATCATAAACCCAGATTTTGTATTCTTGATCACATTGAAAGATTATCAGTTAAACACTCATTGAGTACAATTTTCTTCTTTCAGTTTGTTTCACTTCACGTCTCCTGGATCCGTTACTCAACATCCCAAGGAAGCTTTGTAGTATTCCCAAACTTCCTATCTTGATCTTACCACAGCTATTATCCCCCTTGCAAATTATTGTTTCTTACCCATTTCCTCCTCTTCCGTCACAATTACCGCCATCGTATCCCACGAAAGATACCATCTTATAAAAACTGACGAGGTGTGACCAATTCGATGTTTATCTGTGTGTAGTTGTAGTACTGTGCCGGAAAAAAAGCCAGTGTACAACTCAATGATTTCTCATTTCCGCTTCTTTAGCCAAAAAACAATAGTTTCCATTGATTATGACTCATGAAATATAGTAAAAAGGAGGGAACCAGACAAGTGGAGGAGGAAAACAAAATTTTACGACTTTTGCAAATTTATAAAAACTTTTTAATATTCAGAATATGGAACAGAGTTTGAGAGATGTTCGAGAAAATCCTGAAACATCACATCATGGTGTAAATCAAAGTTGAAAAATACCGTAAACGCTCTTACAGAAGACCACCATATACTTGAAATTTAAACTCTTATACCTCGCTTCTTGTAACAGATATCAAAAAGCAATCAACTGACAAAATATTCCTTATAATGTCAAAAACATTTTGTTAGTTAACAAATTTTTGATATCTTTTACAGGAACTTAGATAAATTGTCTCAAAGTTGAAAGTCAGCCAATAGGAGGTAACCACTAGGGTCTAAAAGTGTCAGAAAGGCTGAACCTCCCGCTTCAAAGCTATCAAGATTTCAGGTCCACGAATGTTTTTTCTGAATACAAAAGCTTGTAGTTTCTTTAATCGGATCCAGGCCAACCGTAATTTTTGATAAACACACCGTAAACACTAAAATAAAACGCTACGACAGCTTTCAACTTTGAGCCCATGTATCTCATTTTCTGTAAAAAATTTCAAAAAGAGGTCAACTAACAAAATGTTTATCATATCAGCAATATTTTATTAGGTAACCACTTTTTGATATCTTTTAAAGAACTCGAGATAATTGAGCTCAAAGTTGCCGTGGTGGTGGAGTTCTAGCAGAGTGTTTACGGTAATTATCAGAAAATTAAAATTCAACACCAAACTTTCATATACATGACTCCTTTGAAGTCTCATTATCCTTTCGGTAATCCTTTAAACCAACAAAACGCATACCTTTCTCTCTCACTTCCTGTCAAAAATAACACCTACACTCCGCCTACTTACCGAGTGGTCAAGTGGGCGGAGCCGAGCTGTCGCACGTATTCGGTTTGTCCCCGCCACAACGACTCAATTCTCTTCTCGATATTTATATATTTCCTGTTATGTCCCTATTATTATCAGATCTGGCCTTATTTATTCAAAATAATGAAAAATCAGTTGATGATAAGCCACATGCCGAATTAGAGGGACAGGATTTGTGGAAAGAATTTTCGGTGAAAGGAACTGAAATGGTGATAACCAAGAAAGGAAGGTTAGAAATACCCTTTAAACTAAAAATAACTATGTTCTAATATTGATTGTTTCCAGAAGAATGTTTCCAATGATTCGAACGAAATTATACGGGTTGGATTGGAAGAGCAAGTACATCATGATGCTGGAAATGGTTCAATATGATTGTTTTCGGTATAAGTTTACGAATGGAAAATGGGAAGTGTCTGGAAAAGGAGATATTCAACCGATTAGAGCACCAGTTATGCATCCGGGATCTCCCAAAACTGGTGAGGACTGGATGAAAGATGGAGCTTGTTTCAAGATGCTCAAGCTGTCGAATGATCCAATGAATGCTGATGGACATGTGAGTTTAAACTAAATAGAAAAGTTGTTTAAAATGATGCTACCAAAAATCAAATCTTCCTTTTTGTAATTACAACTTTTTTACCGAAAGTGGATAAACCTTGAACAGTTCCAAATGAAAATCTTTAGCCTTAAGGGTCTACAAAAGTATGTGGAACTTCAAAAACTCGTCTCAAATTTCTAGAGATTATTGTAAACACTCTATTAGAACGCCACCCGAATCGTCAAATTTGAGCCTATGTATCTCATTTCATGTAAGAGATATCAAAAAATGGTTAACTAATAAAATCTTGCTGATAAACATACTATCAGTTGACAACTTTTTGATATCTTTCAAAATTAGTGAGATATATAGCCTCAAAGTGGACGGTCCGGGTGGCGTTGTATTAGAGTGGTTACGATATTTGGAAAGCATGGTACTGCATTTTTGTAGTGAATCACTTTTTTTGTACAAACACATCCAAAGGAGATGGAAAAATTTAAAGATATTGTAGTTATAAACAACGTTTCGTTTGAGAATTGATTGTGCTAAAAAGCGGGCTGAAAACTCGACTTTTTGGTGTCTGAAACTGCGAAAATCGATGTTTTCAGCGTCTTTCACCCCGAAAATCGATTTCGGAGCTCTTGGATTACTGTAGTTTGATTTTTGTGCAAACACCGAAAACATCTACCACATTTTACAACGAAATTTGAATGTTCAATGAAAAAATACAAGTTTGTTTTCAGTATATTCGCCGCTTTTTCTCGTAATTTCTGGTACATTGTCTCTTTATCTGCACAGAATCGGAGCTATAGTAATCCCGGGGCTAGGATCTTCGTTTAGGACCGTTTTTTTTAAATTTAAAATGAAATTTATTTGGTCATTTTCGTGAATTTTTTTTTGAACGAAGGTAATTTAAAACTTTAGTAAATCGCTTATTCCAGATTTTCCTGAACTCAATGCATCGCTATGTTCCCCGATTCCATATTGTCCGATGCGACTGTTTTGGCAATCCAATCTTCTCAACTTTCAAAAGTTTCGTATTCGATCACACGGATTTTATTGCAGTAACGGCTTATCAGAATATAGAGGTATTACATACTCCAGTTTCAATCTTTTCATAATTTTCAAATTTTCAGGTAACAGCCAAAAAAATCGCCAACAACCCGTTTGCAAAGGGTTTCCGGAAACCAAATCTTGAAGAGAAACAACGAAGGAATAGTCGAGTTTTGAAGAAACAAGAAACCGTGGAATCTTCTTCAGAAGACATGGATCAACCTTCGATTTTGCCAAATATTTCTAATGAATTGATGGCTCAGTGGCAATTGGCACTATTCTCTTCATATGGATCTATTCAACCAGAGCCTCTGAATCTCAAAATTCCAGATATTCCAAAGAAAAGTGGATTCGGAGTGCTGGATTTGTTAGCTGAACCGAATCTATAATTTTTCTTTTTTCAATTGAATTGTCTCATTTTTCTCATTTTCTACACGGGCCGATTTTGACTCTTTCTTATTTGCTACTATTTCAGTTATTTGACCTATTTAATAAATTATTACTCATGTTATTGGACTCGGTGAAAAAACAACATTTTAATGAAATGTATGGATTATTCAAAATTATTCATTAGTTTATAGTTTCGGGGTTATTAAATGTTCTGACTTCCAGAATAGAAATTTTTACAAGTGTGGATTGTAAAGATCAAAGGGTGATCTTCAAGATTAATAGAAAGCATGAATCACTTGGGTTCAAGCGAGGGGGTCAGAAAGCGCGCTCCAGCAAACTCGTAGGCCAGAAGAAATTTAATAATTTTAAAGTGGACGCGGGTTTGATCTAGATCATGATCTATTTCTTAAAAATCAACTGGTTTCAAAGCGTGCTTTTTCGCTCTCCATTTAAAACTGTGAAACTCAGCCAACGAAATTCGGCAGCGAATTTAGAATTTTTCCTGAATTTACTGGGGCGCGCTTTCTGACCCCCTCGCTTGAACCCAAGATAATGTAAAATGGAGAAAAATTTGTCCGGAAATACAGAAACCAAAAAATCTATCTCCCGCCTAATTTCCATTAATCCCTCATTGTCAGAATGCAAAACACAAAAGACGATAAAGATTGACAAGGTGCGAAAACATTGATTTTATCTTTTTGCCTAATATAATATTTTGGGAATTTTTGCAAAAAGTTAGCGGAAATAAGGTTGTGTTGCATGCAGGCTTGGTCGGAGTCAGATAATCGGATATCCGATTATTCGAGTTTTTCGGATTATTTCGGATAAATTATCCGACGGAGAATTCTCCGAGTTATTTTTCCGGATAAACTCGGATAATTTCGCATAATTTCTCCGACAGAATATCCAAAAGTTGAGCTATCAAATAATCCAAAAATTGCTTTCTGTGGTCTTGTAGATGTTAGTTTCACTCTTTTAGTTTTTCTTAATGTTGCTGCTCATCGAAAAACTGTGTTTTTAAGTCGTTCGCCTCATTTAAATGCCAAAGAACTTTTTATCCGAAATACTCCGAAATTATCCGAAAAAAGTCGGAGAAAAAGTCGGATATCCGATTCTCCGAGAAAAAATTTCGGATGAAAAACCGTGTATCCGATTCTCCGAAAACTTTTCTCCGACCAAGCCTGGTTGCATGCCTACAAAAGTTTATATAGAATTCTAATGAAAATTGTAGAAATTTTTTAATTAAAGTAGAGCTATAATTTAGAAGTGATACACTTTTATGGAACTTTCTAGGTTTTTGAAATGCGAATCTTCGAATGTTTAATTTATAAGAATGTTATAATAGATTATAAGAATGTTATAATAGATTTTGAATAAAATCAATTCTGAGTCCACACGGCTTCATCCAATAAATGACCTACATGGTGGCGCATAATTACCTGGACTCAAATTTCCACTAGCACCAACATCGAGTAAAGCGTTGTACTGGGCTCAAATTTGCAGTGCAAAAATTCAAATAGTTTATCAGTAAACTGACCAAAGTTCAAGTCATTTGATCAACTTTGAGTTGAGTTATCGTTTCTCAAATTTGCTTCATCTCATGAGAATGTGCAACATTACGTCATGCATCTTTAGACAATCATAACAATACCTAGACTTCAGGAATAGCTTTGAAAATCTCAGTAGCTTTGAATCAAACGTAAAATTTGATTTCTAACGATTTTCTTGCTTCCAAGACACTCATGTCTAACGATACACCCGTTTTTATCAGTCCGGGTCATTTAGCGCCACATTGTAAAGTTAGAAAAAAAATCTACAGTAACCTTCATTGATTATCTCAACGTGTTTATATAATCACTTGCTGTCACTTATCGTGTTCTTGACAGTAGTCAATGTATCTATGTATTCTATGGCACCACTTGATATCACCTCCACACCCTTCCCCTTCTCTTCTGCTCTTCTTCAAATTTGCTTTGACAGTCTTCAGTTATCCTAATAAGTACTTCTCCATCCGCTTTCACCCTTATAAACACGTGTTCCTCGCCGCTGTTTGTCCTATGCAATCAGTAGTGTGTTCTGTGTGTCCTGAGGTTAATCTCCTATGTGAAAAGAGTAATGAGTATGATGATAGTAGCACGGGAATTAAATAGAGATCGGGAGCTTCTAAGGTGTCATATATGAAATGTTAGTTGGAAATCTACAACTCTGGGGAAACTAACAATGGACTTCAAAGAGAGTGTTTTTCAACTGCTAAGAGTAGTGTTTGAAACAACTACAGTAATCTTGGTGACAATTTTTTATAAAGAGATCCGGAAAATAATGTTACTCAAGCTACTTTTATGTCAATCTATCTGCTTCCGTTTCCGCCGTTTTTGGCTTCAAACTATGTGACAACTTGTATTATTTTTCCAAGGAAATGAGATAAGATCCGGAAAGATCAAAGGAACATGTATGGCGTAACATCCCTCTCTCTCTTTTCTCTCTCTCTCTCTCTCTCTCTCTCTCTCTCTCTCTCCCTCTCTCTCTCTCTCTCTCTATCTCTCTCTCTCTCTCTCTCTCTCTCTCTCTCTTTCTTTTATTCTTTAAAAAAAACTAAAGTCCAGAAACGAAGCAGAGTGAGAAAATAACTGTGTTATCAATCGTATTGATACAAGGAAAACCGATACGGCGGATAAAACGAAAACCGAATAAAAAGTTGTGAGGATTCGGAAAAAAAGGAAGCCGACGACGAAATGAGGATGTCTGTTAACACTTTTGGGATGTGTGAAGAAAAGATGATTGATAAATCGAAGTGACCTCTTCTTTTGTATGTCTCGAGATCCATTTGATAAAAGGGAAAAACAGGCATGAATCAGGAAGAAGTGATCAGTAAAAATGAATATACGAGGTGTTAGAAATTGAATTTTTGGAAGTCCAAATTGCGATAGCATTATCAGGAATGTTCTGAGCGGAATTCCAGAAAATTTCCAAAGCTCGAGAGCTTTTTGGACTACGGTATGTCAAAGGCGCACGCGAAAAGTTCCCTTCTGGGCTTCGAGCGGATTTTCTTTTAATAAATCTTTTTTGCGTTTTCAATCTCTATCTGTTGATTTTACAGGCTTTTGTGATAGGCCAGTAGGACTCCGGAATTTCGGAATTCTGAAACGTTCGAAATCGGAATTTTCCGAAAATCAGAAATTCATAAATTTTAAAATCGGTATATTCCGAAATTCTGAAAACCTGAAATTTACAAAATCGAAATATTCCAAAATCCTGAAATTTTCGTAGTCGGTATATTCCGGAAAATCGAAATTCACAAACTTTAAAATTTGGAATTTTCAACGTTCCGAGAAATTTCGAAATTCTGAAATTTTCAAAATCGGAATATTTCAAAATTACGGAACACCGAAAAAAAATTTAAAAATTTGGAATTTTCGAAATTCCGAAAAATCCCGAAAAGCAAGAAGTTGAATGATTTCTGATAATTCAACTGAATCATCATTATATTAGGATACTTCCAGATTCCGAATTTGTAATTTAATCTTCAGAAAATGTTCTAAAAATCCATATAAAAATAAATGGTTTATTTCCAAATAAATGCCTCAAAATCCTAATCACCCGGAAGTGCTCATTGACAAATACAAACAAAAAATTTATAAATCTGGGAGAAATTGAATATAAATCTAAAAATTCTACCAGCAATAATATATTTCACTACAGTCTACGTTCAATTCGGGAATCACAGTTGTCAGACGTCGTTCCAGTTCGGTATGCGCTTTTTGCTGAAAATTTAACAATTTATTAAATTTGAAAATAGAGAGAATTCTGATCTCCTTAAAGTCCAGTATTCAAAAATCTTTACCTGTAAGAAAGTGAGCCCATGGAGTGTACACTGCCCAGCCACTTCCAACTTTTTGATAAACGCAACTGGCTTCTTTTTCTTTACTATTTTCTTCACAATCTTCTTTTTTGGTTTCGAAACCAATCCTTCTTCAGTCACAACTTCTGTTTCCTTTTTCTTCTTAACCACTTTCTTCTTTTTTGCCGGTGGAACGCCTTCTGGTTGAGTGGATTGAGAAGCTGTCATTTGGAGACTTCGAACTAGATTATCGACGGTTTCAATGGAGCACGAAGAGATTCTGAAGGTGTCCAAAGGGTTGTAGGAGACGGGAGTCGTGCCGTCAGCAAATAGAGACCAATCTCTGAAATCGTTTTTAAATTTAAAACTTTTTTTAGAACGATTAGACATCAAACGAAATTCATTCTCACCTCATGGTAATATTCTTCGCTTGAATATTTTGCTCCCTCATAACCGCGTACAATTGATCCAATCTGAGTTGTGGCTGATCGAAATCAGTACAAATCAGTTTGATTTTGTACAATGGCAACGAGGGAAGAACACTGATCTGATTCAAAATGTGCATCGATTTTTCGGCATGCAACTCCAAATTGATATTCGATTTTGGGTAACGAAGGATGAAACTTTTCACAATTTCTCCAACGTTTTTATAGTGACGAGGGTCGACATGGACTTGAAGGGTAAGTTGTTGTAGTTCCTTGAAAATAGGGTTACTGTAATTTTCGAGAATATCTGTAGGAGGCAACTTACGCTAAAAAGGGTACCCTCGATATTGAGAAATCGTTGAGTAACTTCGTCGTCAGGGTGGATAATCAGAAGCCAAAGATCTTCAACATTCGAAAAATAGCGGCGGCCATTGTCTTTAGTTACATGGATCTGATCGATTCCAGCAAGGAAATTTAGGTCCGTCGTCATTTTCATGAACGAGAGACGGCTTCGACGGAATACGCCAGCCAGGAAATCATGCGAATCGGATGGGCAGCTGATGGATAAACGACGGAAAGGAACGCATTGATGGGCTTGGGGAAACATGGAGCCCAGCTGAAAAATGGGTGCTTTGAAATTTTTTTTTGAATAAGTGCCTTCAATGCCGTATTTGTAAAGTTATTTAATTTTTGCCTATTTCCGTAACTCTTTTTAGCCAATTTTCGTCTGATTCTCATTAATCTTTAATCGAAATTTCTTATAAAACTTTAAAAAACCGAAAAATGGGAAAAGATGGTATGTAAAGCTTTGTTTTTTTTTGCTGTTAGACCGAAGATCAGCCTTCAAACTGCATTTTCGCCGTCAGACTAGTAATAGGGTAGTTGCTCTAATAGAAGCCCACCCTACATGTGCATTGTGAGCTCAACTACCTCGGTTCCTATGAAAGATATCAAAAATGTGTCAACTGGTAAAATTTTGGTGATATTGTGATAAATAATTTATCGGTTACACATTTTTTGATATCTCTTACAGGAAATGAGATGAACATCTTTTTGACATCTTTGAAAGGAACCGAGATAACTGAGCTCACAGTGCATTTCTTCTATTAGGCAAAATACGGTATATGTGTGTTCTGTTAAAAATATAATTTTTTTCAAGTTAACTAACTAATTTTCTTTAAAAAATGAAAGTGGGGAAATTTTGATCCCAAATTACAGACCCTCTCAATGGAAATGCTTACCCTCTCAATGGAAACTTCATGAATCTCCTTCCGAAATTTCGCACTAATAATATTCATCCATCGTTTGCAAACTCGCTCCATTTTGCATAAAACCGGATAATCATACTGATCGAAAATTTTACGAAGAATCAAATCCGGCATATTTGGGATCACTTTTCGATTTCCACAGGTATACATGATGGTCGTTTGAGTAGTAGTTCGAGTGAGAGTATTTGGATGGGAGATTTCGCTGAAAAAGTTTTAAATTTTTCAAAAAATTGAGACAAATTGAGTCGAAAACTAACAAGACAATATAGTTTAGAAAACTGGGCGTTGGTGTTTTGTACTGATCATCCTAAGAGAGGGGGGTAATTCATTCACAAGTATCTTTTGCACAGAGCAAATACGAAAAAGTATAAATCGGGGAGAGAAGTTTGCAAACAAAAAAGATAAATTGGATCAGGAGAAAAATGGGGAAAGCACCAAAATACAAGTGGAAACATTCTAGAAAAAAAATGAAATGATCTTCAAAAGACACAAAAATATGTTTGCTTAGATGATCTTGATAGACCAGACCGAGATTGGAGTTTTGGTAGTGATCTTGTTTGATTTGTGATTATTTTTGAATTTCCGTCGAACTGAGAAAGTGTAGGCTACTTTTTAGGTTTGTGTCGAGTTTCTAGTCAGCGTCACAACTGTAATATAAGCTCACTCAAACCATCAACTTTGAGCCCATATATCTCATTTTCTGTGAAAGATATCAAAAATCTGTCTACTGATAAAATATTGGTAATATTGTGATAAATAATTTATCAGTTACACATTTTTTGATATCTATTACAGGAAATGAGATAAATTGGCTCAAAGTTGAAAGTTAGTAGACCCTTCCACTATAGGTTTCATGGCAGGATTTCTAGTCAGGTTCAAGTGCAGAAAGAACTGAAGACGCCGAAAATTGCACATTTATCTTATTCTTAAGAAATTTGGGAAATTCGGAAAATTGGAAAATGAAATTAGGATTGGAAAGTTTGAGATGACTATAAGCAATGCAAATGAGAGTCACTTCCCAAATGGCTCAACAATTGTCTTTGTGCTTGCCGATCCTGCTCCTCCCCTCATTTATCCACTCCACTCGATTGCTCATTTTTTCAGTACATGCCACGTCACTTTTTTCTCTGATTATCGACTGGCGCGGATGTTTACCGAAACCGCTTTCCGCCTCTTCTATCTCCCCTAACTCATGAATGCTCTTCCACGTCATTATGGAGAAAGAACAGATAGGATCTATGAAAGATCGAGGAGCTGAAAACGAGTGGAAAACAGAAAACTACACAAAAAATTCAGCTACAGTACCACCGTTCAAAAAACTGCAAAATTTTGCTATTTGTGAATTTCAAAAAATGAACTGTAAATTTACGAGAAAAATTAATGAAAAAATTGTGAGCACCTTAACAATAAGGTAATCAATATACCGTCTTTCCTCTAATAGAAGGCCACACAAACCGTGTACTTTGAGCCCATATACCGTAAAACCTGTAATAGTATAAAATGTTGGTGATATTATGATAAACATTTTATCAACTAATGCCGCGTTCAAAGTTGATTTCCAGGAGTAATTTGCTGGAAAAACGCTGGCCAAAGCTGCGAT
>NC_013490.2:4279940-4296869 GCF_000004555.2 Caenorhabditis briggsae
TCTTCCTGTTAATTCATGTCGATTTACGGCGGGTCTCGAAACGGAGGCCTCTGGAAAACAATGGCAGCTTTGGACAGTGTTTTTCCAGGAAATTACTCCTGGAAATCAACTTTGAACGCGCCATAACAAAATTCTGATATCTTTGACAGGAGCCGAAAATTAAAGAGATTTTTAAACAGAGATTTTGCTAAAAATCAGTAAGAACTCTAAAAAACTTCTAGAAACTCGAGAAGGGAGTAAATTCCAAATTCAAAAAATTAGAAAAATCAAAGAATTTTTGAAAATTCAAAAAGAAATGGAACAAGGTCTCAATCACATTCTTGATTTTAGAAAATTATGAATTCGAAACAACCCAGACAAATCTATTTCCAAAAATCACTGTGCCGGTAAAAACCTTTTTTTTGCAAGAAAAAAGTGTATTCAAACAAGGGAATGTTGTCTGTGTGTTGTACATTTACCCTCCGAATAAGTGCGTAGTTGCTTCTCGCTCTTTTCCCCCAAGAAATCCACTTAAGAATCATATTTTTACAGAGAAAAATGAGGAAATCCCCTGGATTAACGGGCTGTTCAAATCTGGTAATTTCTAAATCAAACGACAGAAAATTTGAGAAAAAGTGTTCCAATTTGATAAACAGGAAATCGGAGGGTTTGAGAAAAGACGAAAGGGGGTTATCTTTTGAGACAAGTCAATATGATTTCAAACTCTTCAGCCAAGTGGCAAAAGCTAGAGAATGCACAGATCAGAGAGACGCAGGAGAGTACTCGGGTGAAAAAACAGAGATCCCCAATGGATAAGAAATAGAAGAGAGTTCAGAGAAATCAGAGAAGAAGATTGGGTCAGAGCACAAAGTTTGAAACTTATGGAAGTAGTCTCTGACCTGAGTGGGAGGGGAAAAGGAACACTCAAAAAAGACTAAAAAATATGAAAAAGCTTTATTGTTATTTACAAAAATGAAAATGTAAAAATAAATAAAAAAAGGTCAAGTAGTCCTGATCATTCCTCTGGCCTTATCCATGATTTCTCTCTGAATCTTCGGATACTGTGGATTTATATCCAGAACTTTTTGACAAGTTTCAATGCAAAGGAACAGGCGACGAGTTTTTAGTAGAGTGAATGCGAGTTTGTAGCCTGAAATGAAAAAAAAACCTAGGTCACAACCTAAAAATTGGAATCTAGGTCAATCTGAAATCTAAATTGGAATCTAAAATTGAAATCTAGGTCATGACCTAAAAATTAAAATCGAGGTCACGCCTGAAAATTGAAATCTAGATCATGACCTAAAAATTCAAACCTAGGTCATGACCTAAAAATGGAAATCTAGGTCATGACATAAAGGTTTTTTTTTGAGTATTTTTCTTTATTTTTATGTTAACCTACTATATTTTCTGTACAAAATAAAGAAATACAAAACTTCACCACACACCACTATTAAACGAAAACTAACCAAAACTGCAACTTTTCTGATTGGTCGTATTGAATGCCTTCTCATAAATCTTGCTTGCTTCCACATACTTTTGCTCTTTTTCTTTCGCCTGTCCATACAATTCAAATGCTCTCAAACTGTTACAATTGTATTTCAACACTTGATCCAAATACGTTCCAGCCTGTTCCCATTTCGACGCACCCACATAAATCTCTGCCATCAGAAGCCAACACTTTTCCAAATATTCGGCATCATCGAAATTCCATACTCTCCCATGCAAAGATTTCAATAATTGCTTAGCTGGTTGCTGCTTTTTCAGAAGCCAATAACCTTTAGCGATTCCATAAATTGCCGCAACACTGATAATTGATTTATCAGCAGCGTATGCCATTTTGTTGAATTCGTCGATGGTTGCCATGATTGTATTTTTGTCAGTTGTATGCATTCGAACGAAATTCTGGGCCAGTCGATAGCGTTCAGTTGGTCCTACTTTCCCAAGAAGATCGAGATACACTTGTGCAGTGCTTTGCTGATCCGCCGCTTCTTCGGTCGTTCTGGAAGTTTATTTGTGATTCAAAATCTTATCAATTCTTGAATTTCCGGACATTTCAAACAAAAAAGAGCATGATGATTTGTACGAGGCATAATTCTCTTTTAAAGGCGCAAGAGCAAACTACCGTATCTTTTGAGCATATTTCGAAAAGTATTTTCCTATTTTCTCAATTTTCCGACGATTTGCTCTGGTTTTTTCAATGGTTTCATCACATTAAATCATTTGACCTATTCTTCCAAAAATCGATAATTTCCACTCACTTCTGCTCCGCATTTTCCACACTATCCGCATCGAGAATCTTCTCATTTTCCGGATTCAAACAGATATCGATAATTGCGTACAACGCTTTCTCTCTCCATACAACATTTGGAGAGTCTTTAGCCCTCGAATAGCATCGAAGTGCTTGAGATTGATCACCAGTATACCATTCGAATCGTCCACGACACACACTGTATCCAGCTTCGGTTACACATCGAGGATTCGCGTCTCGAGCCGAGCTTAAACTTTTTTTTGCAAGAAGTATTTGAAAAAAACTTACTTCAAAAATTCATCTGCTTTATGATGTTCTCCTTTTCGACAATACAACTCAACGACTCGGAATAGAGCATGCCAGTGAACTGAAAATAGGTGAAAATAAGACAAACAGATACACAGACAGACAAAAGATCTTACGAGGATTTTTATTTAACAAAGTTATATAGCTGGTCATTGCATGATCAGCTTCGCTTTTGATGTAGTAGAAATCAGCGAGGATCTGAAAATAGAGGGAATTAAAATATGATTCAGAACACTGTACACCATCACTTCAGAATGCACAAAATGATTCCAAAAAACTCCGAAATTTTTTCTGTCTCCCCTACTTTAAGTCCTTAAAAAATTACCAAATTAGCTTCATCATTATGAGGATCAACTTGTAGGACAGCCTGACATGGCTGCAGGACCAATGTCCATTTGTTTTCGTCTTTATAAATTCTGCTCAACAATAAATTCGACTTTAGATCTGTCTCATAAAACTGTAAAGCTTGTTTGCAGACTTCGATGGCTGGCGGAAATTCATGACGACGGTAATAGAGTTCTGCTTGGAGATTGCAGATTCTCGCACCCTCTTTTCGAAGACCCGTCGTGTTGGTCTTGTCTTGGATTTTGTTGTGAAGGCTTTTGGCTCTGGAAATTATTTTTTTTAAATTTGATTAGTTTTCGTTCTTTGCACTCTAGTCAATGAGATTTGTTCAAATTTCTTTCAAAATTCCCCAACTCAAACCGTTCACTTTGAGCTTAATTATCTCGATTTCTGTGAAAGATAGCAAAAATGTGTCAACTGTTAAAATGCTGGTGATATTATGATAAATAATTTATCAGTTCACACATTTCCATATCTTTTACAGGAACCGAGATAATTGAGCTCAAAATTGACGGCTTGGGTGGGCTTCTGAGTATTAAAGGACATACGGTGCTCGGCAAACATTTACAACAAAGACATCCGGATACACAGACAAAAAAGGAAAACTAACTTTTCGAAATCTTTCATGGCTTCTGGAATATTCTCAACCATTTCATGACACTCTGCCAAAAGCAACAAAAACTGAATATGCGTCTGGATAGTTTCCGTATCCGATGGCTCCGGTTCCCTGTCCAATGGAGCTCGTAGAATCTTCTCGCACTTTTCATAATTTTTCAATCTTAACAGTAGATTGGCCAACTTCAGCCTCATATTCTTATCCTTATAAATATTCATAGAGGACTCATAAAAATTAACAGCTTTCGAATAAAGATGAGCCATCACATAAGCTTCGCCAATCTTTTCAGCCAATTGCACATCTTTTGATTGCATTTTCAGAGCTTGCTCATAGAAATTAATGGCGTCTTCTGGCTCCTGAACTTTCATGAAAGCATCGCCGAGAAGGGAATAGGATCCAGGAGTTGGTTCGACTTTTAGAAGTTCTCTGAAAAAATGCATTTCAAGTTTCGGAATTTCAGCAGTTCAGATTTTCAGAATTTTAGTATTTGCGAATTTCTGAATTCCAAAATTTCAGAATTTTAGACCTGTAACAAGCAGCGAACATTCGTTTATCCTTCTTCTCTTCTAAATAAATTTCCGCCATTCGAATTCGAGACAAATGGAAATTCGATTGACCCGGTTGAATTTTTCTCAGAATTGCCAATGCTTTTTCAGTATGTCCTTTGGTTAGATACAGTTGAGCTTGAGCAATTACAAGTTGATGTTGCTCCGGTTGCCCCGCCCACTCAGCCATTGCATCTGCCATTGTGTCTTCTGCGTCTTGCTGGAAATGGGTTACTGTAGAACTACAAAACATGTTTTCTTACGATTCTCTTGGTTTGCCGTAACGTGTCAATCAATTCCAATTGCACTGAAATTTTATGTGTGTCCGCAGATTCCTTGGGTACAAATAGATTGTTCGACATCTCTTTTTTCGGAATTTGCAATGCCATTTTCAGTGTTTTGAGCGCTTCATCATTCTCGTTTCTCTTCTTGAAAGTTTTCGATTTTATCAAATGATAAAGTGAGGTCTCTCTCAATTTGAAATTGAAATTCAATCCAGTAACAAGTGCATCATCAGCATCTTGAATCTTTCCACCTCTATCCAGAATCAATTGTGCTCTTAGAATATGTGCATCTGCCAACGAGTCATCTTTCTCCAGCGCCTTATAAATCCATTTTTCAGCTGCATTTGTATTTGAAACCAAATAGCAATTTCTTGCCAATTGCAATGCACAATAAGCCAGACCAGGTGCAACATCATAAATCATTTGGAGCATCTTCGAAGTTAGCTTCATCGTGTCATCTGGAGCCTTCATTGGGACCAACGGATAGAAATCGAAGCACTGTTCGATGGCAAAATATAAGAGATCCGAACTGAATAACAAAAGATAATCGATGCCAAATGGGAAGGATTGCAGTTGGTTTCGAAGCATTTCAATTAGATTTTCAATGTGTTGACGGAAGTTTTCAAACGATTTATCCTTGCTGTGTTTGGCAAGTACTGAGGCGATTAGGTAGTAGAACTGCAAAACCATTGTAAATGAAGGGGAAACTCAAAATACGAGGAAAAAATTTACCGGGAAAAGTGGGCTGAGTCAGGGGCGGAGCCGAACTTGCAAAGTGCGCACGATTTTTTTCAATACCGTAGGCGAATGAGCAAAAAAGCTGCGCGGCAATACCGGGCACGTCTTGCAATTGAGGATAATCCCCCTGACTCCGCCCACTTTTCCACAGCAATATGAACCCTGTGCTTACCGGTGACTCTAACAGCTTCGGATGGGCTGCTGGCATAATATCGAATTGAGCCCTGGCATCAGACACTCGACTGACCATCAACATAGAGGTGACCGACGACAAAATGGCATAAGGATCCTCACAATCCAATGCAATCAGCTCTTGGGAAAGTACAGAAACCTCTCTAGCATCTCCTAATCCAAATGCAATTCGGAGTGAAAGAGCTACATAGTCGGGTTTCCGAGATAGCTTCAAAGCTCGGATCAGGAAGTCTCTGAAAACTTTTTGAGTTTTTTAGTAGTATCTTCAATTATTTAGTACCTCGCATGTCTCAAAATCTTCTCATTTTTCCCACTAATCGATACAATCAATTTTGTGATTTTTGCATAAAGAGCGTGGTTGATTGATTCATTGTCATCCAAACTTTTCAAAAGAAGCTGAAGAGTTCGATTCAATTGAGATACTTCTCCAGCGAAGCAGATGCCATGAGTGGTTCGCAGAATCTCAATGTATGGATTGCTTCCTTCTTGTTGATCGGCATTCACAATACAATCCATCACTCCATGCCAGTCTCTTAACATTATTAGGGCTTTTGCTTTTTCAATGTGTCCTGGCAGAAAATGAATTGTGGAAATGGCTAATTCATTTGCAGCAACTCTCATTTCAGATGCAGAGTGGTGGCCTTCAAGGATCTTACAACGACCGATGTTTCTGAAAACTTTTAAGAATTTTACTTTAAATATATCAAAAATTGGCTTCCGTTTACTGTATCTTAAACTAATTTCGAAATTTCCTAGTTTCCAAGTCTCCAAAATCCCATATTTCTATTTCCAATTTTTTGACATTTCTGGGTTTCGAAAGTTCATATTTCTAAATTTTTGCCTTTTCAAAGCTTTATACATTTCTCTATTTTAAAATTTCTGAATTTCCACGTTTCGTGATAACAGAAGGGTGAAATCACAACTTTCTGAATTTCGAAGGTTCTGAATTTTCGAATTTTTGAAATTCAAGGTTTCAGGATTTTTGAATTTCCGCATTTTTCTCAATCTTGCAAATTTCCGGTCGTCTGAATTTCTAGATTACTGATTCTCTCAAATTCTGAAATCTGGAATATTCGAATTCCCGAATTTCTAAATTCTGAATTTTCGATATCTGAAATTTTTGAATTTTTGAATTTTCAAATTTCTGAATTTAGAATTATCAAATTTCCGCAGACTTCAGTCCTTCAAATACCGAATTGGAGCTCTGTTCGATGAAAAATACTACAACATTTTCAGAATAATCTGACACATATATATAGTCATATCTTGTTGTCATAAACCATCACTCACCATATCACTCACCCGAATTTTAGAATTTTCAAAGTTTCTTAATTTTTAGATTTCTGATTTTCCCCATTTCTTGATAACAGGAGGCCTGAA
Source organism: Caenorhabditis briggsae (assembly GCF_000004555.2). Taxonomy (NCBI): domain Eukaryota; kingdom Metazoa; phylum Nematoda; class Chromadorea; order Rhabditida; family Rhabditidae; genus Caenorhabditis; species Caenorhabditis briggsae. The sequence goes on from NC_013490.2 coordinate 4,286,574, forward strand.
ACCACTAATCTCTGAATTCCTAGGGTTTTAAACTTGCTCAATTCTAAGTTTTCGAGTTGTCGAACTTCAAGATCCTTACGAACATCTGAATAACTAAATTTCTCAAATTCTGAAACTCGGAGTATTGGAATTCCCGAACTTCTAAACTCTGGATTTTTTAATACCAAAAATTTCTTAATTTCCTTAATTTCCAATTTTTTAGAATTTTTAAAATTTATAACTATCAAAATTCTTCGAAAAATTTCGTTTGATGTTTTTTAAAACAATTTTTGAGTTAACGGACAAATTTAATACCTGATTGCTCAGCATTATAAACCATCACTCACCCATCCGGATATTCCTGGCCTCCAGCTTTCTCAAATAATTCCTGAGTTGATTTCTGTTTTTTGCCCAAACCCAAATCAATCCAACCCATCAAACAGTAATATTTCGCATGCTTTTCCGTTGATCGCTTCCCAGCAATATCCAGATTTTGCTTTGCCTTTTGGAACTCTCCGGCAAAGTAGAGGACCTAGAGATTTCTCTGTGAAATCGGAAGAGATCTGAAGACTCACCTCTGCCGCCGATGCATACGAAGTGTAAGGCGTTTTTTCGTTTCTTGCGGTTTTTGAAATTTCAGCCTCAATTTCAACGATAGATTTACTGTCTGAAAATGGCTCACAAAATATTTTTGACATTTAGAGTCAAGTGCTCTTTTTTGAATGTTCCCTATTTACCTGGGTTGAAAGCGCTTGCATGAGCCCATTTTAGTGCATAAAGTGCTCCCAAAGAAAAATTTTGGTCATTAGAAAATGCTTCCAAATGACGAATTGCCTCTGGAATTTTCCCTAGAAGAACCAGGCAAACTCCTTTCAAAATCGCCAGTGGAACGTCCTGAACTGTAGCCAGCCTTCCGTCACAAACCAATATTGCTGTTCCATAGAAGCCTTCTCTGGAAAAATATGTCAATACATACAAAAAATACAATTGAGCTAACCTTGTATAATAATGCACATTGGATACTGCCCTCCAGTGCTCCACATCTTTATGTCCCCACTTTTTGCGGTCTTCGATTCGTTCGTTCTCAATGTCGGGATCCATTTTTTAGTTTTAAATCGAGAAAACAATAGAGGGTCCGAAGAAGTGGGATATTAGAATCACCATGGCAACCAGAAGGCGCAAATGGAGAAGGCGCGTGTTTTGAATTCAAAGCAAAAGGAGAAGGAGAACGTTAATAAGAGAGAAGAAGGGGAAGAAGGAGAAGACAAGCGGAGAGGAAGGGATAGACCGAAATTCAGGAGAGTAGCAATGTAGAAACATTAGTATTACAAGACTTGTGTTTATTGCTTATTGCTTATTATGGCCTTGTGTCGTAAAAGAGAGATAGGGACATAAAAGGCAACACATGTAATATTATATTTTCAAATCGAAGTTCGAGAACTTTCGGCAAGATGCTCTACTGATAGAAGTATTTAGAATGATCCCTATTTTTGGGTTTTCAGTTCTAATCCCCTCCATTGTCGTCTGAAAGATGACTAGATATTTCTATCCGGAATCCCTGAATATAGGGCTGAAAATTGTAAATTTGGGCTGAAGGATGAAAGTGCCGGTTGAAGGGAAAACGTCAAAAATAGTGAAAGGATATGAATAACAAAACTTTTCATAATTTGATTGAACCCCAGATTTCTGGCCTTCTGGCTTCGATGATTCCGAGCTTCAAGGCTTCATAGATTTCAGATTTACAGACTTTTGGGATTCAAAGTTCTTTTTATCTGCTGTTCAGAACTCCAGAAACTTCTATTCGAACAAACAAAGCATTCATTCATTCATTCAGAAAAATAATCATGTCAAGTTCTTATTCTACTCTTCTGGCTTCTTCGTGTCGCTCTTATCCGGTTTTTTCCGCTGAAAAATGCTCAGCATTGAGAATCCGGCTGACGATGGAGCGTCGACAGAAGATGACGATGACGCTTGTTTGTTCTTCTTTTTCTGCAAAATTCGACGTTTCAAAAATATTAAAAAATTGTGTTTTACTCACTTTTGCATTCGCCTGAGCCCTTGTGGCCATCGACATGGATTGAGTTTTGGTTGTGCCGGTTGGTTGATCCGTACGGAAGTTTCCAAAGCTTGTTATCCGAGTACGAACTGGTTTTTTGTTTTTCCGGCTGTAAATTCAAATTTTTCAAAAGTATTTCTTTCAAAACTTCTTCAAAAACTCACTTCCCATCTTCCGTACTATTCGAAATTGATTTCCTTTGTTCTAACGTCGTTTCCTGTCTTTCTAAAACACGAGTGGGCGGATTCTGGAGCACATTGTTGTTCAGAAAAGCAGTTGGAGTGACTACTGGCTGAGACGGGTACGGTAGAATATTCCCAATTGGCGCTTGCTTCGATCCTTGAACATCTTCTTTCGGCGTTTTATTTCCTGGCAGTTCAAAGTAGCTGTTGGATGCCGGAGCCTGCTCGAATCCGTCGAGATTTGGAAGCTCCCTGACCACATCAGACATTGTGACACGTTCTTGTTCGGTACCAGCACAAATCCGTTCCTAAAAAGAGAGAAAAATGTCTGGAATTGAAAAAAAAAATTACAGTGATATACTTGACAACTGCAGTTGTCACTTTTGCATCGAACGGCATCCGATATCCCTCCTGAACACGTGGCAATACCTCAGCCACCTTCATCCCGGGATACGGTTCTGTGCCATCATGATACACTTCCCAACACATTATTCCATACGCGAAGACGTCAGTTTTAGGTGTGTAGAATCCAGTACGTGGAACTTCTGGAGCCAACCATCTGATTGGAACTCTAAAAATTCCGAACAATTTGAGAAAATAATTTTTTGAAAAAACAACTTTTTATGAGGATTCAACCGATAACTGGATCCCTCTCTCGACATTCCAAAGTCTGATATCTTGACTTGTCCACCACCATAAAGGCAATTTCTAGAAGCAATATCTCGATGGATGATATGAAGATAATGAAGGTATTCAAGACCAAGAGCCGCTTGCAGAACCATGTCATTCTTTTTTGAAATCGAGAGACTGCTAGCATGCTTTTTGAGATATGAATCAAGCGCTCCGTTATCAGCCAATTCCATAATCACCATCAACGGTTCTTGTCCAGCGGCAACTCCGTAAAAAGTGACGACGTTCGGATGTTTGAATTTTCTCATCAATCTCGCTTCATGCATGATTTCCTTGATTTGTTCCTTTGTTAGAGCCTCCAGTTTTGCCAGTTTTATTGCCGCTTTTTTGACAGTATTCCCGATACGAATCTCTCCTAACTGAACTTCTCCAAACGCGCCTTCTCCGAGTTTTCGAATCAATGTCACATCAGAATGCTGCTTTTCCCATGGTTCACGACCGATTGGACGGATCAACACAGATTCTGCACACTGGAAGAATCGGCACGTAATTCGGAGGGTACAACAATTCGGGGGTACAAAGAGGTACAAAATCTGTTCTCTAAGTATCCAGATGTTCAGAAACCTACCCCAATAGCCACTGGTTCTTTGGTCCGATGGTGGTAGTTCAGAAGATCCGGAATCGATGCAAACCATTTGGCGTCCACAGCAAACTTGTTCTCATATTCTTGAATGACATAATGACGTATCTGAAAAAATAAAACGAATGCTAGCCTCATTCTTCGAAGGATCATCTACCCACCTCATCAGCCACGCCCACATAAATCGAAAGAACGAATTTTCTAGGTTCCCCGACTTTCGGATCAGTGAATCTAACGAGAAAATCGCCACGCTGTGTCAGCAGCACTTTCATATCCTCGCGTGGTAACAATCCATGATACCAGGGTTCTTTAGCCAGTGTCTGCTCATGAGTACGTTTCTGACTCATTGCTCTGAATGGGAACGTTATGGGATACCGTGGAATAAAGAAGTAGTACTTACAATTCACCTGAAGCCTATTGCCAATATTCAGTGTTACTTTAGTCAGGAACCAAAATTTTGAAAACAAATTTTTTGGGATCTCTTTTTTTGGGGATCCGTTGGGAATCGTGTGGAAATCTCTTGCGGCGTTTTTTGGGAGCCACTAGCTGTTAGGTAGGTGAGAGGCTCACGCAAATTTAAGGAACTTTCTCAGCTTGAAGTCATAACGACTTGAAAGATTGTCAGCCCATACATTTACAAAACCACGATATTGAAACCCAAGAAAAACTAACAAAATATACAGTTGTTAAAAGTATTTATTAAACATCAAAAAACCAGAGAAACTTCGAAATGACATGGTTATGAGCAGATGGAGAGATCGGTGATTTGAGAAACAACTGGAAAAAGAAGAGGGGCACCGAAACAAACCGGTGGGAGTAAAGAAGAAGAAGAAGGAATTAGATCTCTTCTGACGGTGAAGGAAGGCTTGGTGGAGTCAGAGCGACAGAGGGGAATGGGAGAGCGGATGGATTGGTGGGCACACAGAATGGAAGAGTTGGAAGGGTTGGGAGAGGAAGTCCTAAACCAGCGAGGATATATGGATTGAAATATGAAGGTGTTGGAGGAGTTGGCTCAAGGATAGATGCTACACTGAGAGGGCTTGTAGATGGGGTTGGTGGAGTCATGACAGATGGGTAAATTGGAGCATTTTGTGAAAGATTAGACAAAATTAAAGCTTGAAGAGATAGTTGGAAAATATCCATGGGGGTGGTTGGAGGTGTTGAGGTAGATTCCGGCACTTGATTCTCTTTTTGCTCGATGCTCTGACGACGGTTGTTCTTGGAGTATTCGTTGATATTGATCTTGTATTGATTAACATTTCTGTTCTGTAAAACAAAGGATAAAATGGTTTTCATGGTCCATAATTAGTTAGGTCCTTACCCTGTAGGTCGTCACTGTGATGAAAACAGTGTGTGGGATTCTGAACTCCTGCTCCGATCCGCTTTCAATTTCAGTCACGGTGAGAACTGGAAGATATCTGTGTTGTGTGTGAAGATGAACCTGAAAAGAGAAGAAATACCATTTGAAAACCTGAAAAAAGAAAAAAAAACTTACAATAGAACCAGATTTATCTTCCAACGTCTTGCGATTGGTAATACGAATGTCTTCAAAGTTGACTGGCTCTGCCATCCATTTGGCCCCATCCTTAACCCCCGACTTATGTGAAACCTTTCTTGGAGCCTCCTTCTTCTCAGTGGAAATCGTCTCGGACCATTTTCCATTGCACTGTCTTAGTCTCATATTATCAACATGCTCAAAGTGAACTGTGAGTTTGTACATGGATAATGGATTCAGATTCATGAGCTGGTATTCCAAAATTGGGAAGACACGACGACCGCCGACAGTCACAACCATCTCATGCTGCATTTGATGAAGATTCAGCCAATGGGGATTGACTCTAGAGGACAAGCACGCAGAGACCATATTTGGTGTAGAACTGAAAAACATATATATTAGGAGATTACGGAAAAGATTCTGGAAGATAGGAGAAACGGTAAATCGATATCCATCTTAGGAATTGGAGCACTCGAAGATTCTCCAACCCTTCGAAGGGTGGTTCAGAAGAAAGGAGAGGGAAATGAAAACAAAGACAGAGATAATGAATGAATGAGGGACAGTCACCAAAGAACGCACACCTGTGGTCCCGCCTTGTGAGCGGGGCAGGAGGTGTCTGATCTACCGTCTAGGCGTGGTCACGGAGGGAGGGTGGCATGATTCCCAGGAGCAACGTGGCGAAAGGGGGCGGCTTGGTGACTTCGATAGGTAGAGGATAGGGTCAAGAGAGAATTACTGTTATTGGGATTATAAAGATGAGAATTGAAATGATGAAAGTTGGGTTAAGCAATGGCTCATTTGGAAATTGAAGTTACTGCGTTGCAGTAATGTAAAAATTTCTCTGATATGCCCAACCCTTGAATTTTGAGCTCAATTGTCTCAATTCCTATGAAAGATATCGAAACTTTATCAAATATGTCAACAATTATCCACCGTAATATCACCAATATTTTATCAGTTGACAAAATGTTGATATCTTTCACAGATATCGAGATAATTAAGCTCAAAATTTACCGTTTAGGTGCGCATATTAGAGGATACGGTGTTTGAAGATTCAGAAAGATGAGGGGATATGCGTATATGCACCAATCAGTTCGTTCTTTCGAAAATACGCTCAGATACCCAGAAACCATTAGGACGGCAAGGCCGCCGTGTCTCCCCGACGTACCATAATCAAAAGGCCAGCCGTGACGCAAAAATCACCTCAGGTACATCTGTCGATTGTTAGAACCAAATAACAAATGTTAGAATCAAATATCTCCGAAATTTCCAGCCCCAAGGCCCTCATTGCTACTATATAAAAGTCATACGACGTAATTGGCCCCAATAACACTTCATTGACACATTCATTGATCCTCTTGTGTTCACATTTGTCGTTCATTCCTGTCTCACCTCACTGACGCCTCTTCACCTTGCCAGTAATTTAGAGTTCACTGTGTGTTAGTTAGCACCTGCCGGTTTCGATGTACCAAGTTGCTTGTTTTGCCGAGTTTAAATGAGTTGAACACCTTCATTAGAACGTGCAGAATGCAGTGGTAATTTATAATTCTTGAATTCCCCCATCACTGTGGTGAGATCTTCCTAGGGATTTGTATTCTTACTATTAGTTTGAACGACAGAAAAGACAGCTGGCGGCTTTCCTTTTGGAAAGAACCCTCGTAAGAAAGTTGCGGGATACAGAGAGAAATGCCTTAAACATGCCGACTGTGTATAAGATGACAGAAAAATGACATGTGACCTAACGTAAAATCCGCAAAATAGGGGAAGATCGAATTGCAAGGAAAGAAACCGAGTTCATAAAAAATTGATCCTGACATGTAAAATTTGGAAACTCCGCCATTGGTTATCGGCGGTACCTACCTATCTACCGGAGGTTGGTCAGGTTCTGATAGCGGATAAGACCGCTAATTAAGCCGACCAAACTCCTGCAATCTTATGACAAGGTTCCGATCTAGTTGGATTTTCGACTTTCTACCAAAATCTCATGGCCCGCTATACAGCCGTTTTTGGGCAACTTCCAATAAAAACCTGGTCAATATACAAAAGCCGAACAGTCCTCAACTTCTGACCAAAAATTATAAGCTGTCAGCCAAGCTATATTTTTAAAACTAAACTTCACAAATTGGTGATAATCATGTCAACACTTGAAATAATAGAGAACAAAACGTTTTAGGTCCTCTTTTACTGGTTTCCGAGGAGCCCGTTACATTAAAGTGTGAACTGTCTTCTACGGATTCAGATAATTTAGGTAACACAAAAACACCCAAGACTGTACACATGCATAACTCAACAGACGGCCTTACTTAAAAGGATATCCCTAGAGCAATGTCGCGGGGCACCGAAAAAGATTCTAAGTCGACAATGGTTAAAGAAGATTGAAAGTAGCAGGATTAGACTATGGATAATTACATAATTAGCCAAACAAAATGGGGGAAGATACAATTGTATCAAAAAGCATTTTATTTTTCTATTTTTCAATCAGTCCACTAGTTCAGATTCCAGGCCAATCATATTCGGTATGATACTCGACCAAGTTTGCCTTGTAGACACCTCCGACAGACTTCAAGTACAAATAGATTGTGTATGGATTCCGCGGGAGAATTCCCATGTCATGGTTCAAAGGTTCAGAAATGTGTAAGTCGATTTTGACATCTTCTCCATTCACAAACTCAAAGCTCTTCATCCAAACTTTGAAGAACCTTAGGTCACGGAAACCACTGTACATAGTAGCAACAAAGTCTGAAACCTAATTAAATCAGACATGTTTCAACGAGAAATCTTAACCTCTATCATAGGTTCCATGCAGAGAGTTGGAAGTCGTCAGTCATATGGGTGAGCACGGCGTCTCTGTCCTTGAAGTTGATGGATTTGATCAAGGAAAGAAGAAAATCAACAGCGACTTGTTCTTTCTTTTCAAGTTTGTAATATTCTTGAAAGTCAAATTCATTCGATATGGAACGGATAATGTATTTTCCTTCTTCTCCTTTCTTTGGATGAAAATGGACTCTTCGATGTTTTACGATGAAATTGAAGTCCGCATGTGAAAATGATTGGAGGGACGTTCCCCCATGCAGATGTAACTGTTCCATTGAAAGTAATCAGTTTGGAGATTCTCAGAACATAATCTATGATTTTTTTTTGAAAGAAAAAATCATAATCTTTTCCTTATTTCCTATTTTACCTTTCTTCAAACCTCTCACTTTACCAGAGAAGACGAATGTATCGCTGAGACAATCCGCAATAGCAGTTCTATTTCTAGTCATCACAGCATCGCTCAGCTCATCGAGAACACGTTGGGCTACGACTTCTGATCCATCATTAACATGACATTCCAGTTGTATGTATTTGTACGAGGAACAGACGTTGGTGAGAGAAGTCAAGAGGAGAACGGTTCGCATGTTTCAGTGGTCCAAGGAGTTGAAAACTGAACTGTGTAGTTTTGTTTAGTGAGCAACTTTTATAGTGGTTTATCTTCATAGATTATATTTTATCGATAACTTTTTTGCCGGAAAAAAAACCTAGAAAAAAACTGAAGTGACAATATAGGCATGTCGGCGTGCCCATTTTCTTTACCGATTTTTTTAAATTTATTTATTTCAAATGGAAATTCTAGAAATTTCACATTTCAAGAAGCTCCAAAAATAATCATACAATTCTTTCTCCTCATCATCTCATCCTATCTATTGCGTCGGGATCATAACCTTTTAACTTCTCTTTTATCTCTTCCCCTCCGAAAGTCTCCTGTCGGGTCGGCGAGAAAAAGGAAGGTGTCGAGACAACGTGTCTACAGGTGTACTCTTTTGAGATGCACCGCCTGTGGTCCGACAATGAAGAGAAGAAGAAGAAGACGTCATCAATCTGTCAGCAAACGGGGGTTATAATACATGCTAATTGCACAAGACAGATGGCAAAAGAGAGGGAAAAATAGTTTGGAGTTTTTGGATTCTGGAAAAAATTAGCTTGTTTTGATTTCTCAGAGCAGTATACCGTAATACCTTCAATACAACGGTCTCTAACGTTTAACTTTGAGCCAGTTTTTCTTGGTTCCTGTCAAGGATATATAAAAGTTGTCAACTGATAAATTGCTTATCATAATATCACAAATGTTTTATCAGTTGACCCTTTTTTTTGGAATTGAGATAATTGAGCTCAAACTTGACATTGTGGGGGCCCTCCTTTTACAGTTTTCACGGTAAATCAAGATTTGGCATCAGCTTATAGGCATCTAGACCTCCAGACGGCCAACCATCTAGGTTTGTTGGCATAACAGCTATTTTCAAGCCTTTGTTGTTTCAGGATTGTCATGTTTTTTGAAAACTTTATTTTCTATTATGTTATAGAAGATATTGTATCAAGTTGAATAATTTGCTCTTCTTGACAGACTTGCGTTTCCTTCCCATTTGTTATTCTTCTCCTCGAAAACTTCCCCGTCATATTTCTCGCCAATCCAACGAAACTTTTTTGAGCCCATTTAATCTGAATTTTTTAAAAAGTTCATCAATCACAAGTTCCTAACTTTGTACCTGACTTGTCGCTTTCTTAGAAACCGTGGTATCCAGAATAACGTTTGTGAGTGGGTCAATAATTAAGGCAATACTCCAAATGGAGGATTCAATTAGGGCAAATGAAGCCTCACTGACCACTCTACTGGCATGATTGAACCAATAGCATCCACTTGTTGATCTTTCTGAAATCATATCTTTTTTGAAATTTTGATTTTCTTCGGCTTACGATGTTTTTTGTATTCCATGAATACAAAAGGGATAATCTCTGCAACTGAAATTAAAATCTCGGCGAATAGTGTCCAGGATAGTAGACGTAGTGCTGAATTCAGGGATGTATTGGATACGGTATCCAATTTTTTGAATTGTTTCCGATGACGTTTCAATGAGATCAGAACAAAAGACGAGGAGATAATAGTGATGAGAAGAGATCCGCTTACAAGGATCACTTAAAAAGTTATATTAGAAATATTGGCTCTTTATGACAAGGGGGGCCCATGAGAAAAGGGGGGGCCCAAGTCAAAAGGAGGGGGGGGGGCATAGGTAAAAATGTGGACTAAGTTAAGATTTACCAATTTTTTCTAGTTTCGTGACCGTTTCCATTAAAATTTCGAACTTTGAACACTTTTCATAATTTTTTGAAAATTTCGGTTTATGTCATTTTTGCATATTTTTTGTCTATTTTTGTTACTAAGCCTGGACAAAACCTGAAACTAGCTGAATGACTTCAAATTACACAGTTACAATGGAAAAATAGTGTTGTTCATACAATTTTGCTTGGGCCGCGGAAGCGAAATCGCTGGAGTTTTCTA
>NC_013490.2:4297666-4322363 GCF_000004555.2 Caenorhabditis briggsae
GATAAAATATTGGTGATATTACGGTGGATAATTGTTGACATATTTGATAAAGTTTCGATATCTTTCATAGGAATTGAGACAATTGAGCTCAAAATTCAAGGGTTGGGCATATCAGAGAAATTTTTACATTTCTGCAACGCAGTAACTTCAATTTCCAAATGAGCCATTGCTTAACCCAACTTTCATCATTTCAATTCTCATCTTTATAATCCCAATAACAGTAATTCTCTCTTGACCCTATCCTCTACCTATCGAAGTCACCAAGCCGCCCCCTTTCGCCACGTTGCTCCTGGGAATCATGCCACCCTCCCCCCGTGACCACGCCTGGCCCAAGCAAAATTGCTGGTTTTTCTGCTTTCTGCATAAGGAAAAAACCAGCAATTTGCTGAATTGCTTCTCACCGAATAACCCCATTAAAGGTAAAAAATTCTTACAGCTTAATCTAGGGTAATTAAGGGGGCACATGATTTGTCAGTGCATTTAACAGAAGCTGTTGGAATAGCAATTGCTGCCTGGAGAGTGGCAAGAGGGATCTGAAACTTATTATTTTTATTTCAGGTACCGCAAACCTGTAATAGATGTACCCCTCAACTTTGAGCCAATTTTTATCGGTTCCTGTCAAAGATATCAAAAATTTGTCAACTGATAAATTGTTTATCATAATATCAGAAATGTTTTGTCTGTTGACAGATTGTTGATATATTGCATAGAAATTAAGATAATTGAGCTCAAACTTCGCGGTGTGGGAGCCCTTCTATTAAAGGTTTTACGATATTCAGGAGCTTACTGATAGAACGATTGCGGTCAGAAAAATCACACAAACTGCAATATAAACTGTTCGTAATTTGAGATATTGATTGAAAGCAATAGGGTTCAATACTCCCAGGTACAGTATCGCAGCCATTCCAACATAAGAACCTGGAATTCATTTTGACCAATTATCTTGATTCTTCAAGGAAAAAATTCTCAAAATGATCAGAATAACATCACCATCTTAACCGCAAAAATATTTAGTATACTATATAAATACTGTAATATGTTTCTATTGTTTTTAGTCTGAATTTCCGTTAACTCTACCGAAAGCTAATAATTTTACAGCCGATGGTGATAAAGGCTAGAGTGCCAGAGAAACCAGACATGACCTATTCATGTTTATACACATTGCGAAGCCATTAACTTGCTAATTCTAGAAATTTATCAAATTCAAAACCATACCCAGTAGCACATAAGTACTTCCAATATACAAAGCCAACGCCAACACATAATACGGAAAATTTCCAGAAGTTGGAGCAATAAATCTCAAGTAAATGCATTGAATCAAAAGCCACGCACATGAAGTAAGTAATCCAGCTATACATCTAGTGATAAGAAAAATGTATTTCTTTTTTGTACCATCTTGCATTTTTCGGTACAAAGGGATGATTATGAGAAGACAGTAGATATTTATAAGACCTGCTATGGAGAATAAGGTGACAGATGGGTTGACTCATTTTGAAATTGCCATGGACAGAAAAAATGATAGAACTTATAAAACCGAGTCGTGTTTGTCAAGGGAATTATTTGAAAGAGTGTTTTAGGTACTTGTGAGATGTGATTGAAAAGAAAAAAAAAGATGATTTATAGTTAAATGTTTATTAATTGTTCTAGACGAGGTGGAAAATTCAACTCGGTCTGTGTTATTTGGCAGACTTCTTCTTCTTTTTCTTTTTCTTCCTCTATTTTCTTTTTCCGGGAAAAATGTCCAGTTATTGCTTGGGCTAGTCGAAAACACTGATTTTTTATAGATCGGACCTGAAAATATTAATTTAAAATGCCAAGCTCATTTTCAATGTATCCACTTGGAATCGAACTATTATTAGCAAATGTCAGAATTCCAAATTTTATCGATTTTTTGAAACCTACCTGGTTTTTCGCTTGCCTTGACACCGTCTTATCCAAGATCACATTTATAAGTGGGTCCATAATCAAGGCAACACTCCAGATGGAGGATTCAATTAGGGCGAATGACGCTTCACTGATGATTTCACTGGCATGGTAGAACCAGTAACATCCGGTTATTGTGCCGGCTGAAAATCGAAATTTCGGAAGTTTTTGATTCTCAAATAATTTCAGATTTTCAATTACCATGCCTTCTAATCTCCATGAAAACAAAAGGGATCACTTCTCCTATAGAAATCAGGATTACGGCAAAAAGTGTCCAAGCTAGAAGACGTATTGCTGAGTTTAGAGAGGCATTGGATTCGGTGTCCAGTTTCATGAACACTTTTCGATGTCGTAGAAGAGAGATCAGAACAAATGAAAGGATGATGTTGGCTATTACAAGAGATCCAGTAACGAGAAAGACTGTAACGATCGGGTATTGTCACCGTAAACACTAATAGAAGGTAATCATATTCCTTTTGATAGCTCTCACAGGAACCGAAATAAGACACTGTAAACACTCTAATACGTAATAAGACACTGAAAAAAACTCTAATAGTAGAAGGTCACCCGATACTTGCACTTTGAGCTCAGAGTGTTAACAGTATCTTAAATTCCGTATAAAAAGAACTTACAATGAATAAGAGTTACCAGTGGATTGCATGATTTGTCAGTGCATTTAATACTGACTGGAATGGCAATTGAGGCTTGAAATATGGCAAGAGGGATCTGTAGAAATTCAATTTTCTTTGCATTTTTCCTCATATCTTTACCGATAAAACAATTGCAATAAAGAATATAATACACACCGCTATATACACAACTCGTAAAGTGAGATACTGATTGAACATGGCCGGTTTCAAAACTCCAAGGTACAGTATACCAGCCATTGAGACATAGGAACCTGTAAAAAATGTTTTCAATATTTTTTTCAGGTTTTTAAAGCTTTTAAAAATCGAAGTCTAGGTCATGACCTAAAAGTAGAAATCTAGGTCATGGCATAACAATGGAAATCTAGGTCGTGGCCGAAAAATTGAAATCTAGATCATGACCAAAAAATTGAAATCTAGGTCATGACCTAAAAATTGAAATCTAGGCTACGACCTAAAAATTAAAATATAGGTCGTGACCTGAAAATTGAAATCTAGGTCATGGCCTAAAAATTTGATATTTCGTGACCGAAAAATTGAAATCTAGGTCATGACCTAAAAATTGTTTTTTTTCAAGTTTTTTCAAGTTTTAAACTCCTACTCACCTAATAAAACATAGATACTTCCAATATACAAAACCAATGCCAACACATATCCAGGAACAATTCCATTCGCTGGAGCAATGGATTTCAGATAAATACACTGAATCAGAAGCCACGCACATGCAGCAATTAATCCAGCTATACATCTAGTGATAAGAAATATATACTTCTTTTTCGAATCGTTTTGTAATTTTCGATAAAGTGGTACAAGTACGAAAAGACAATAGATATTCATAAGACCAGCTATAGAGAACAGAACCAGCGATGAGTAGTAATCCACATTTGAAATTGTTATGGCTGTTTCTATTCTCTGAAAATCAAGAATTCTATGCTTTCTGATTCACAGAGTTACCTCCATAGATTGACACGGATTAGTTGAATTGACACAAACTTGGAATACATCTTCTAATTCACCATAATATCTGGAACAGTTTGCAAAAATCGAAGCTGGTCGGTGAGTCATTTTGGGGTAGAAAAAAAGGGTGTCAATGAGAATTTCTCTAAATTTTTGTGATACCTTATATTGTTTGTGTTAGGAATTACCTTAGGCATCACACTTTTCCTTTTTCACTTGTCGCTAGTCATCACTGTTTCCTCTTTTGGTGAGAATAACTTGTTTCGCACTGATTTTATCTGATATAAGTGATTTTTTGGAAATTCGAACTACTGTAAAACCTGTAACAGAAGGGTCCTACTTTGAGCCAATTTAGCTCGGTTCGTGTGGAAAATATGAAAAAAAATTGTCAGCTAATAAATTGTTTATCATAATACCACAAACATTTCATCAGCTGGCAAATTGTTGATATCTCCTACAGCCGAGATAATTGAGCTCAAACTTAACAGTGTGTGGGGCCCTTCTTTTAAAGGTTTTACGGTACTCATACCTGCTGAGCAATGTATTTTGAAATGTGTCGATCGAAAAAGAAGTTGATAAAAGGGTCTAACAAGAAGGTTATAGATCTGAAGTGAATTGGTTTCTGGTACAAAAAAGTTACTACAAAGTGTTCAACTCTCTGGTTTTGTTCTGCTATTCATAAAATTATAGGGCGTTTTTAGTTTTTTTTTAAGCGGTTAGCATTTTTTCAAAATCAAACCTCACCCTAAAACAGTTTCGGTACACGATATGACAGTTGGCACTATCAACTGATCAGCTCTATAGAAATCATCACAATCATCCGATGTCGACACTAAAAATTTCAAATTTCTATCCGCGATTTTTCTACTCACTAACAGTTGCCATAAGCCAATAAGAGTCCAGTTGGGATCAGCTCCACAGAGCTCAAAATAATCAAAACCGCACATGTCCAAGCCAATCGAGCTCTTCCGTGTTCCGATGGAGATGATGTTATATTTCCCATTTTCCTGGATTTGTAACTGTGCCAATAGAGGGATACGGTAACGAATAAGAGAGTTGAGGTGGCACCAATGAGGATAATACAAGACACACTAACTGAAAATCAAAGAGAAATTTTAGAAACTCGAAAACCTGAATTCCAGCAAAAACACTAAAAATTATGATGTTCAGAACATTAACCAAAATCTCAAAAAAAAATTGAAATCTTCAATAAATCTAAATGTTCCAGTTCCCAAAAAACTTACACAACAACCATTTGACAATAATTTGACAGCTGGAACTATCACAACTGATTGGTCCATCTACGGCGTCTGCTGCTTGGAACAACCCCATTGGTATCTGGAAAAGGGTGATCCCAAAATATATCAGATTAATTTCTTTTGGAAGAAATTCTGGGATTTTTAGGCGGACTAAAAAAACTCTGTCACCGTAAACACTCTTTTAGAATGTATCATTAACTATAAAGCTTGAGCCAGTTTATCTCGGTTCCTGTCAATGATACAAAAAAGTTGTCAACTAATAAAATATTGGTTTTATTATGATAAACAATTTATCAGTTGACAACTTTTTGATATCATTTATAGGAACTAAGAAAATTGTACTCAAAGTGGACATTGTGCAGGTCTTACGGTATCGAATCTTTGAGTCTGCTTTTTTCTAAACTTGTTCCATATCTGAAAACCAAAAATGTAAACTATGACTCACCGAAACACAAGCTGCAAAAATACAAATTCCTACTGCCAACAAATACATGACTTTTACAGTCAATCGATCCCTGTAGAATAACGGGCGCATCACTCCAAAATATGTTATGACAGCTACTCCGGTGAAGGATCCTGAACCTTGGAAACTATGGTTGTTATTCTCTCGTGCGTCGGCGGCAACATCTGGTCAGAGGTTGGTCCGCTCATGACCCGTTATGGATCCGTTTTTGGCCGATTTCCGACCAAAACCTGGCAAAGATCTCCTCAACTTCCGACCATAAGTTACAAGCCGTCAGCCTGTAGCTTACCCAATAAACTGAAAATACTAAAATCGTAGACAACAAAAAATATTGCATAAAAGGCAAATGAGTCTTGAAACGGTGCATCGAAAAAATCGGTCGATTGAATAATCACTATGCACAGAGCCACGAGAATAGCAGATGACAAACGAACCACCACGAAAACATATCTTTTTTTTGTTCTGGAATTTTCAGATTCTCGTAGGTTTTTTAATATTTTTTAAAACCTTACTGTTCATTGAGGGTCCGTAGCAGCAGAATAGTTATAAACAAACAGTATAAATCTATTAAAACGGCCAGAAAACAGATCACAGATGGAATATAAAAACCCATCCATTTCCGAATTGTATGACATGTGGACATGTCCTGAAAGTATTATTTTTTCGATATATTGAAAGAAATCGGCTCACCTCTATCAGCCCACATGGATCCGTTGCATTTCCACATTGCTCATATTTGTGCTCAAATGAAACATGTTTTGTGCAATTTGCGAATATGCCACCGCTAATTTCTTCCATATTGGACGACAAAATCAATATAATGCAATAAACCATTTTCATGATGTGTCGACTGATAATAGCAAACTTTTGGTTTCTTGATAACAGGGCGACTCGCATCACTTTTTAGGCGGAGACCTTGATAATTTCTTTTTAATCCAAGTTAACTAGAAATAAAGTTTTGATAGTTAGTTTTGAAAGTTTACCTGTAGCTTTACGGTTCGAGATATGTTTTTATCGAAAAACATATTCATTATTGGGTCGGCCATAAATACAATGGATCTGGAAACATCATTTGGTTGAAGCTAAAATAAAAACAATGGATCCTTACCCCACAAAAGTCTCCAAAGAAGAAATTATCGTTTGTATTAACAGTTTATCAGCTATATAAAAATTTTCACATGTGTTCAAGTCATCTAAAAAACAAACAAAAAAGTTATTATCATAAAACCTTTAATAGAAGGGCCCCCCCTGACTTTCAACTTTGAGCCGATTTTTCTCGGTTCCTGTCAAAGATATAAAAAAGTTATCAACTGATAAATTGTTTATCACAATATTCAAAATATTTTATCAGTTGATAAGTGTTCAACATCTTTCACAGGAATCGAGATAATTGGAATCAAAGCTGACGGTTCGGGTGGGCTTCCATTAGAGAAAACACAGTAGAAAAGGTTCAAATTTTGAATGAAATTTGATTACTCTGGTCTAATCCAATGATGATTCCTTCTGGAAACAATTCCACTATACTGAAAATAATCAAAGCGAAAAATGTCCAGGTCAACCGGATACGAGCGCGAGCTGTCACTTCTGGAACTTCGATGCCATTCTGGAAAATTCGAATTAGAAAGTGGAAAATTTCAGTTTCAGGCTTACCTTTTTGGCTTTAAAATGGTACTAATACAACGAAACCAAAACAAATCCAGTCAGCAGGATAGTCAATGATAAAGCTAAGCAAACAAATGAAACTGGAAATTATAAAAATTCTCAATACTTCTAGAAATTTCTTCTCACAAGTTATCCACTCCACAACTTTTGCACAATAATGGAGATCACATTGAATGGGTCCTGGAGCATTACTAGCTGCTTGATAGAGGCCCAAAGGGATCTTGATTAAAGATATTTTATTCTAATGTGGAGGCCTATACTTGAATTTAAAACTCTATTATCTCAACTTTTATAAAATACATATATCAAAAAGGTGTCAACTGATAAAATGTTGGTAATATTGCGATAAACAGTTAATCAGATGACAGATTTTTGTTATTTCTTTTACAAATTGAGATAATTGGATGTTTACAGTAGCTCACCGCAATTGATAAGGATACAATCCAAACGGATCCTAGCGTAATATAAAGGGAACGAAGTGTGATTTTGTTATGGTAGAATACAGGATGCACCACACCAAAATAGGTTATCAAGGAGATCATTATATAGGACACTGGAATTTAAAATTTTCAGTAAGGCTATTTAAAAATTGAAAAAATTACATAACAAACTGTCCATGCTAAAATTGTAAATTGAGAATCCGATAGCATAAAAAGTGAAAGATACTGGAGAAGTTTCAAGATATAAAACTTTCTCCATTATCAAAAGAGAAACAACAGCAAAAATAGAAGAGAGTAATCGACTGAGAACGAAAACGTAATGTTTTCGCATTCTGAAATTAAAGTTTTCTGTCGAGAATTAAGATTAAAAAACTAACTCATCACTCAAATAGTAAAAAATATACACCGTTGTGATCAAGCAATAAATGTTCAAAACTGCTGAAACCACAAAACAGAAAGTGGACAAATACAGATTCAACCAATGGAAAACCATCCTAGCCGAGTAGAGATCCTTTGAAAAACTTTGAATTTCGAAAGTCAGAATTTCTGATTCTTACCTGGATAAGCTCACATTGATTGGTTGTGTTTGTACAGTTCTTGTAAACATGTTCAATTGAAAATCGATGAGTACAATTTTCAAAGAAGTCGTCGTTGGCCATTTGTGGAATTTCTAATCAATAAAACATGCTGCGGGGTGTTTATGAATCACTGATAACCGTTTTTTCTTCTTTCCGTTGCCTTCGAGAAATTCTTGACTTCATTATTGAGTACTGAACATTTATTTTTCCTTATTTTTTATGAAGATTAAATTTTTAGACTCTAAAACTTTCAATACCGTATTTTCTTCTAATAAAATACCACTCGAACAGTATCAATTTTGAGCTAAATTATCTAGATTTCTGCTGAAGATATCAAAAACTTGCCAACTGATAAAATGTTGGCGATATTTTGATAAACAATTTATCAGTTGTCAAAATTTTTATATAATTTACAGGAATCGAGATAATTGAGCTCAAAGTTGATGGTTTGACAAATATAAAAAATGAAACTTACATGACGAGTAACTGTTTCTGAAAATAACGGATCAAATGTTAATGTAAAAATTGGATCGAAGAAAAGACCAATCGTCCATAAAAGTGTCAAAATAACGCATGATATAACAAATTGTAGACGAGATCCACTGGATTCTAGCATGTCGCATGCATCAGAATCTGGAGAAATTTAGATTCTTAGATTTTTAGATTTATATGTTTCTTTCTTAAAACCCACCTTGATCCTGCGACCCAACACTATTCACCAGCATAATTGCAGATGCAATTTCAAAAATCGCCATGGTCCCAAAAACAAAAAATCCTCCGAACAATTTCTTTTTCACGCCAGTCATCGCCTTCTGATGACTAGAATAATCACCTCGTTTCTTTGATTTTCTTTCATGTCTCCATAACGAAAAAATTACGAAAAATTGTGTTCCGAGGCACAATATGAATGCAATTGAAATACAAACAACTAGAAAAATGATGAGCTTTAATTTTGTGCTTTTCGTGTTTTTTAGTACTTCCAAATATCAAAACAGGTTCGGCACAACTCGAGTAGTCACACAAGAACGGAGTATATTTTCCGACGAATGCGGCTTCAACGATACCACATCCAACCTGCATTTTTTGTAGGTCAAACTTTAGAGGATTTTCCAAACTTCTGATTACCAGAAATGTTCAGTTTAAATTGAACTGAATACCGTAAACGCTCTAATAAAACGCCCCCTCACACTCGCAGCTTTGAGCTCATATATCTCGATTCCTGTGAAAGATATAAAAAATTTGTCAACTGATAAAATGTTTATCATAATATCGTTCACATTTTATCAGTTGACCACTTTTTGATATCTTTCACAGGATCCGAGATAAATAGGGTCAAAGTTAAAAGTTAGAAAGGGGCTCGATAAGAGTGTTTAGGCCCATACTCCCAGGGGGCATCGAAATAGGGGCATCGTGCTCAAAGGGGGCATACACTCATAGGGGTCACTAACTCATAAGGGGCATCCTGAAGTTGTTTCTTAGGGGGCATCCCACCATGTCTCATAGGGGGCATCGGACCAAATGCTCCCAGGGGGCATTGATAGTCTCTTCAGCACAGAACAATTTCCACAATTTTTTTCATGATGAGTGAAAAATATGACACAAAATCAAATAGAACAATGTGACAATGAGAAGTGAAAATTTTCTGTCGTATTTTTTAAAAATTCAAAAATATTGAGATTCTGCGATTTCGAAGTTCTGAAATTCTAACATTCTGAAATTCTCAGACTCTGAAGTTCCGAAATTCTCAGATTCCGAAATACTGAAATTTCGAAGTTCTGAAATTCTAACATTCTGAAATTCTCAGACTCTGAAGTTCCGAAATTCTCAGATTCCGAAATACTGAAATTTCGAAGTTCTGAAATTCTAACATTCTGAAATTCTCAGACTCTGAAGTTCCGAAATTCTCAGATTCCGAAATACTGAAATTTCGAAGTTCTGAAATTCTAACATTCTGAAATTCTCAGACTCTGAAGTTCCGAAATTCTCAGATTCCGAAATACTGAAATTTCGAAGTTCTGAAATTCTAAGAATTCTGAGATTTTCAAGCTCTGAAATTCAGGAATTCAGAAACTCCCTCAAAAAAAAACTGTACCCCCGAATAACAAGCGTTGTACCCCTGAATGAAATGAGTTGTACCCCGAATTTTCGGCAGAAATTCTACCCAGTTGACCCTCCGAAATAACACCTTCGATCGTCTGCAATTGTGTTTGTTTTCCTCAAAAAACTACGAAAAAGATGTAAAAACAAAAATTCATCATGTTCAGAATCATATACTCAAATTGATCTCAATGACCCCTATGAGACTATCAATGCCCCCTGGGAGCATTTGGTCCGATGCCCCCTATGAGACATGGTGGGATGCCCCCTAAGAAACAACTTCAGGATGCCCCTTATGAGTTAGTGACCCCTATGAGTGTATGCCCCCTTTGAGCACGATGCCCCCTATTTCGATGCCCCCTGGGAGTATGGACCGAGTGTATACGGTAGATTAAAGAAAAATGGTCTAAAATTTAAATTCCAAAAACCTACTGCCACAATAACCGCACAACTCCAAAAAACGAGAAGTATCGTGACACATTTTCGAAGAGACATTTCCCGTTGATAGTAAACTGGATGGACGACGGCTACATAAATTGTAAGCGTTGTTCCAGCTATTCCGCCTGAAAACTATTTCCAAATAGCCGTAAAACCTGTATTAGAAGAGCCGGACTTTCTATTGTTTCAAGGTACTTCTGTAGTGCCCTTCTATTACAGGGGTCCTTCAATGTTTTCCTGCCATTTTCTCCAATTTGTTCATTGAAAATTTCGGTGGGGTTTTGATCAAATTCATGAAAAAATCATCAAATTCTATCAATTTCATTCAAATTGAGCAGGTTATTGAGCAAAAAGTTTTTTCAACAATTTTCTGTGAAATTGTGGTATTTCCAGAATATTTTTCATTAAAAAGGTACGGGAGTTTTTAATTCCAAACAATACATTCTGAAGGGGGCCATTCTAATACAGGTTTTATGGTATATAGAAAAAACAGGACCTACCCAAAAACGATAAAAAACTGAGCATTTCAAAAATGATGAAAAAAGCAATAACCCAAAAATTAAAATGTGTTAAGAAGATCATTGTTGGAAGTAGGAATATAGAAATAGTAGACATTGTAGAAGATATTGCACGACTCAAAATGAACACATATTTCTTTTTGGCTCTGGAATTTTTTTTAATTGAAGAAGTTTTAGACTGCAAAATGCCTACCTGTCATTCATTTTCCTTAAACTTGGAATCAGTACCCAAAATATATAAATATTCAAAAGTAAAGCAAAAAAGCATAAACAGCATGGAATTACGAAAATCGCCCATCTTAGGAGCATCTCGATGTCGTACACATCTTTTGCATGTTCACAGAAATGCGAAATATTTCTGCATTTTTTGAAGGGATCAAAATCCGGAAGATAGTATCCGGGACACTCACCGAATGGATCCGGAGAAGAAAAAGACATTCAGAATACACAAAATGAGGCAAAAAATATAATCTGTGAAAGGTTTAGTAGTGATAACTGGTGAGGGAGGTGACGACTGATAAGAGGAGAAAAATTGGGAGAAAATGTTTTATGGACATGGTAACCGAACGTGACCAACTCTCCTAGTTTCTTCGATGTCACTTGTCAACGAGGAATCAGGGAGTATGATTATAGCTTATTTATCACTCGTGTCATGGAAATCGACAGTATCGTTTGTATGGATTTAGATTCCGAAGTGAGCAATGTTTGGGGTGGGGAGGGGACGGGTTACTGTAGCTAATTTATGGTAGAAATTTTGATAGTTTAACCACGTGTAAAAGGCCAGGGTATGACACAGGAGTCGAACAGCTGTGGTATGCAGATGCCCTCTAATGAGAAGAGACCCTTCTCATTAGGGCGCATCCGCATACCACAGCAGTTCGAACCTTGTGAATATCAGGTTCGGAGATTCCGAGATTCTGAGATTCTGAGATTCTGAGATTCTGAGATTCTGAGATTCTGAGATTCTGAGATTCTGAGATTCTGAGATTCTGAGATTCTGAGATTCTGAGATTCTGAGATTCTGAAATTCTGAGATTCTGAAATTCTGAGATTCTGAGATTCTGAGATTCTGAGATTCTGAGATTCTGAGATTCTGAGATTCTGAGATTTTGAGATTCTGAGATTCTGAGATTCTGAGATTCTGAGATTCTGAGATTCTGAGATTCTGAGATTCTGAGATTCTGAGATTCTGAGATTCTGAGATTCTGAGATTCTGAACCATGTCGAAATTTTCTTAATTTTCGATTTCCCTAAAATTTCAGATGAGATATCGGAACGAATCTCAAATAAAAGATGAAACAGAAGAAGAGCCGCCACGTCAGTCTGCTGGATTCGAATGGGCTGCCGAACCGGATGAGATGCTCTTTCCGTGTTGTGCAACAAAATTCGTGATGCTAGGAATCGCCGCAACACTTGTCGTTGTTGCGATTCTCAATTGGATTCTTTCACATTTTTGGGGTTTATTTGTCTGGCTGGTAAGCTTCTAGGGGGGGGGGGGGGGCAGGGGGTTTTTTGCGTACAGCTATCATACTTTTATGTATCCTTTTGGGCGCCCGCGTGGCTCAGTTGGTAGCGGCGCCGCACCTTCAATACTTGTCCCACAAGTTGAACTTCTCAAGAGGGCTTCAAACACACTCAAATGAAAAATTCTAGAATCATTTTTAGACATTTTCCACTCTCTTCATGGGTCTCATCATCTTCCTTCCTGAGTACTTTTCCAATATCATCAACTTCGCCATCAATTTTTGTGTCTGGGTTAGATCCTCTGTCTAAAAAGCCAACTCTAATATTTTGTTTCAGGTTGCTTTTACCATTTTTGCTCTTGTCACTGTCATTCAAGCGGCAATATGGAAAAGCGACGTGCCGGATATCAGCGAACATAATAGGAGGATCCGTTCTCAATATACATGTGCAATAGTTCTGGGAACCGTCGAATTTTTCTTGGCGATTTGCGTTTGCATTCTGATGTTCCGAATGCTCTACTACTACTATCAGAATCGTGGACAGGAGAACATTGTTGCATTGTGTGCATAGAAGTTTTTCAATGTCTCGATAACTCTGCTCCATTTCTCTGAATAAAGAATAAAGAACGTGTTTGAAACTTTTGTGGCCGATTTTTATTTAAAAAAAAAGAAAAATACCTGGAAGTTCTTCCTGAAAACAAGTTTTTCATTCTATTTAAAATGATAAAAATATCAAAAATACCAGGTTAATTCTTATAGTTTAGAAGATGCATGAGCACGAGCCACTCTTATAGAAGCACACCCAACCTTTGAGGTCATGTATCTCGGTTCCTTTAAAATATATCTTTACTATTAACAATCACCAAATTCTGTGTGTGTGTGTGTCCGGTGTTCCCGGTTCTGAGACCGTAGCGAACTCACCACTGGACCAAAATTTCCCAAATTTTCACAGATGACCAGAAATAGCAGCGAGATGATGCCCGTCTATTTTAAATTTTCGATATTCGATTTTTAACGTCTTCTGGATATGATCTTCTACTTCTACAGTGCAAATCTTTAGAAATCATTTTCACGCCATTCCCGCCCATCCCCCTATTTTTTTTTTCATATCCAGTTATATCAAACAAAAAGATGATTTTGTGCGAAGAGATATTCAGTCTGGGTTCTGAATATTTGAAAGTATCTAAAAATTATGATAAGAAATCAGAGAAAAAGACAAGCTCCCTCAAAGATCAATACGAACGCGTTCGATGTAGTCTTTGAACTTCTTAGGCTTTAAGTTTCAAGAAATTAAAATCTTTCGAATTTCGAAGGTTTTGAATTCCCAAATTTTCCAAATGTTTTAAATGCTGAAACTATAGAAACCTGGATTTTTAGAACTATAAATTTCCAAATTCCAAAAGATTAAAATGTGTGAATTTTCGGATCGAAAAATTCAAATTTTTAAAATTTTTAAAATAACCGCAAATCAGAAATTCCAGAAAATTCGCAAAAATCGGAAACTGAAGATCAGAAAGGCAGAATCTCAAAAAAAAATCAGAAACCCAGAAATTCAGAAAATAAGAGTCTCAAAAAACTAAAATTTCTGAGATTAAATTCTTGAATTTCAGAAAGTTCTAATTTGGTAATTCGGAAATTCGAAAAAACAAAAATTAAAACTTCAGAATCTTAAAATAAATCAGAATTTCAGAATTTCAAAACTTCAGAAACTCAGAAATTAGGAAATTCGAAAAATCAGACTTTCTGAATCATGAATCCCTGGATTTTCAAATTTGTGAACTGCTGAATTTCTGAACCTCTGAACTTCTTTTGAAAAATTTAAAAACTTCCAAACTCCTAAGTTTCTCTGAAATTTTGAATTTTTGAACTTTTTCAATTCTGAACTCATGAAATTCGATTTTTAGATTTTTTTTTTTCGAAATTTTGTTGCCAAAATTTTTAGTCGCTGTTTCGAAGTGAAACGATTTTCTGGATTTCAAATTTTAAAAGTTAAAAAATTTCCGATCTTATGGCTTTATAGGCTATATTCCTCAGTTAAAAAAAGAATGGCTTTATAGGCTATATTCCTGAATTTGCCAAAAATTTGCAAAATTGGATTTGGGATTTCAGAAATTCCAGATTTGTAGAATTTCTGAATTTCAGAATTTTCGAACTTCTAATATTGCGAATTTAAGAGTTACAGAAGTTTTGTTAGACTTATTTCCTTCATCACAATGTCTAAGCTTATATGCATTAAAAACACTTTTCATTAACTGACTTTTCGAATTCTCAAAAATTCAAATCTCCTCATATCCGAGATGTTAAATTCCGAAACTACCGAGCTCCTGAGTTTCCAAAAAAATCACTTTCTTAATCTCAAAATTTCCTAATTTTTGAATTTGTGAGCATAGGCCCTAAAAAATAGCCCCTGTAAAAGTGATGGACTCTCTTTATTAGATTACGGGTATTGTAAGCGGGGCCAGGAGGTTTAGCCCCGAAGGGGCGTAAACCGACTCTTCAAGAAGTAATTAACTGATAAAATGTTAATCAGACTATCAGAAACATTTTATCAGTTGACCACTTTTTGATATCTTCCACAGGAAGGGAGACATAGTTGACTGTTGGGTTGGCAGGCGTTCTATTAGAATGCTTACGATGTTTAAGTTGAGGAAAATTGTACAAGAAAAGCTGTTGACTGCAGAAATAAAGTTTGAGTGGTGTTGAAATGATTTTGTATTCTGGATTCCAGAAAACCCCAAAGTTCCGGATTCCGGGTTTCAAGGGGACTATGTCGGATCTCTGAAAAATTAATGTTACAAAATTCCTTGAGATCAACAAAAAGCTATATCGACAAAAAAGGTCACCTTAACGTGATTCCTCCCTGAAGGCTACAGTCTGATGACTCCAATCAGAAAAACGAAGGGCTTCTATTCAAATTCAAATCAGTTTCCGACTTATTTAGAAAAACCATATAACTTATCGTCTCTTTAAATCTTCAAGGTACACTCCGAATTGCTCATCAGTGACTAGAGTAACACAAATGTTTCAGATGAGACCTCAGGAAGAAACCGACACTGAAGCAGGCACAAAGGAAAAGGAGAATCGAAAGAAAGCTGGATTTGAATTAGCCGCCGAGCCAACAGAGGTGATTATCTTCTTCCCAACCATCTATTACATGTTTGGAATTGCTGTTATCGTTACGGTTCTTTCAATTATTTTATGGATTTGTACAGCTGCAATCTGGAGTTTCTTTGTCTGGGCTACTCTCGCAACCCTATCGATTGGATTGATCATTTTTCTCCAACATCATCAATTTTGCAATCCACTTGTGTTACTGGGTATCCTAATTAATTTGCTAATTAAGCAAAAGTTAACTTTTCAGATTGCATTCTGCATCTATACACTGGTCATGATTATCAAACTGGCAGCGATTATTGCAGACAAAAGAGAAGAAGTCAAAAGAAAATATCCTGGTTATTCACAAAAACAATACGATGGTACTTTGAGCACTTCATGAAACGTTCATGATGTCTTTATTACAGATGCATTAGCAGATTTCGAAAGAGGAGTCCCCGCATTCTATGCATGCTCCTCAATCATATTTCTTCTCACTCTCTTGGTCACACTCCTCATGCTTCGGATGACTCTCTTCTATTATAAAAATCGCTGAATATTAAAATTGTAATTCATGTAATAAAATAGTTAATAAAATAAATTGTGTGATTTATATGTCAGTTGCAGTTTTCGAAAACAACAAAATCCAGTCTACAACAGCCGCTCGGAGACTTCAGATTTTTTTTTGCTGTTGTCACATTTTATACAACTCAAACTTTTTTTTGAAGTAGACCAATTTTTTAAAAACGTCTCTCAAGTTAAATACCGTAGACACTCTAATAGAACGCCCGCCACCCCAACAGTCAACTTTGAGCCCGTATATCTCATTTTCTGTACAAGATATCAAGAAATGGTAAACTGATAAAATTTTTATTATAATACCAGGCAATTACTCTTTGACTACACCACTCTTTGACTACACCTACTCTTTGACTCCACATTCTCTTTGACTACAAAATCTCTTTGACTACATTTATCTCTTCGACTACACTTGTCTCTTTGACTACACTTTTTTGTTTTATAGTACTTTTTGACTGAATTTATTGGAGTTTCCGATTTTTGTCTCATATTATAGGCTTAGGCTAAAACACCAGTTTTCCGGTAACCGTTTCAGCCTAAGGCTTTGATTTGTACAGAAAATAATAAAATTTTGGATATCTCACCGAAAAAAAGTGAGAATTTTGCTGATTTTCGCGAATTTCAGTACTTTTTTCACTTTTATGTATTTTTGGAATTGTCAGTTTTTTGTTTAAAATTATACGCTTAGGCTCAACTTCTTCTTTTTCTCCTTTTTGCTTTTTCTTCTTTTCCGTTTTTCTTCTATATTCTGTAANAATGCCCACAAAAACTGCAGAAAATTTAAAATTTTTTAAAGTGTCAAAGAGTAGGTGTAGTCAAAGAGTAACTGCCTCACAGGTGTTAGAAAAATTGTCTCATTTATTAGAATTTTCGCACTGTAGTTTTCAGTTTCTTGTCCTATTTTTCACCGACTTTCCAACATGTTCCAGCAAGCAAATCACATTCTTCACTCATCACAAAACCTCAAATTCTCATTTATTTTTACATTCAAAACTAGATGACTGAAAATCAATATCATCCAGCTGTGAAGTTAGTTTTCATTCAAAATGAATTCGTATCCCCATTTCCCATCCCCAGTCTTTTTCAGCTACATGTTCTCGCCACGTGGCAGAGCTCGAACTGGCGGAGACTTCGCAGCCGATCCGGATAGCTCGTGCATTTGTATGCCTATAAAATTCTGGTTCATCATGCTTGCATTAATTCATTTATGTCTTGTTATCATTTCACTTTCTGTCAAATTCTATTATATTTTTGAGGTGATTTTCAAGTTTTCCGACACGCTGGAACCCTCGAATTTCCAGACAATTCTAGTTGTTCTATCCCTTTTTATCATCTGCCTTCCCGATACTTTTGCCGTTTTTGTACACTATTTGGTTCAATTAATTTTCTGGGTGAGAAATCCTTTTCCTTCTTCATTTCTCCTGATTTTTCTTTCTTTTTCCAGTTTGTCATTGCTATTATCTACCTCGTCGTGTTGATCAAAGAAGCTGAAAAAGAAGCAGATGCTGGTCGGATAACACTCTTTCTTCTCTATATAACTCTCTGTCTCACATATGCTATCATTTATTTTCGACTCGTTGTTGCTGGTCGTTAAGATATCTAAATCTGCACTTAAATAAATGTTTCATTTTACACGAAAGAGAGAGAGAGAGAGAAAAATACGGCCCGTTATCAAATTGACAAAAAATAACAAGTTTAACTTCTATACTGATACAACACGAAATCGATGAGAGATGTGTACTTGGAAGAAGGAATATGAAAGTTTTAGATGGGGAAAAATTCTTGGGGAAAAAGAGCGAGAGAAATAGCAAAGAGAAGGTGTTCGAGATATGTTCCTAATACTGATTGGAATGAGCAAATAGTTCAATTTGAAGCTAGGTGGTGAAACGAAATGAAATGATTATATGTGCTGAAAAGGAGCTATGACGGAAGGGTATGGGATGAGAAAGATCATATGGGAATCGTCACACGGGATACGTCTACTCGTAACCTCTCGTCACATTGGTAGCTGTTGGTGCTGCTGCTGCGCATGCATCATTGCCATTTGCTCTAGTTGATTGTGCTGTTGTTGCTGTCTCATGCCGGTATCGATAATATTCTTGATCTTGTCGCCTGAAAATTACGATAGAAATCACACTGATAACGAAACGCATTTCTATGAATCACTCACAGATCTGAGGATTCGGCCGACGATAGTGAAGCAAATATTCATGTGTGATGTTCGCTTGCTTCAGGAAATGGTACATTAAGCAGTTCTGTAGAGACCACTCGGTGCCGCAGATAGCTAAAATGAAGTCAAGCCATTCGTAGAGAATGACGTCGCTCATTTCCGGAAATAGCGAAGTGAACGGGTTCGTCGGACGGGTATAGCTGAAAAAGAATTGCATTCAATTTTTCAAGAGGCTAAAGAAAACAACTCACAGCATCTCCACTTTAACTCTCTCGAAGAATCGTGGATTTCCATTTCGACAGAGGTTCGATAGGAGGCTGACCGACTTCCACACAATATCCTCGTGATCTTGCCTCTTCTCAATGGCATCTCGGAATTGCTGAGTGTTGGGTTCGGATCGCATAACTTCCACAACCTGAATACCGTTCTTTTGCAAAATGAAACAAAAACTAAATTAACTCACTGCTTTCTTCCATTCATCCAAACTCTCATATGCCCTCTTTAACAAAAGAATAGGCAGCGTTTCCTGGGTCGTTCCGGGGAGATCAACAAACGGCTCGGCAAATGCTGGAACGTTCTCTATGACCCGCTTCATAACGTTCACAGCGAGCTTTCTGCATTTTGGGGCTCCGGCGTTTAAGAAATGGAGCAAGACAATTGCAGCATCCGGATTTGCACTTATCATTCGGCATGCCTGAATAGCAGAGTCCAGGATATCATCTTTGCCCATTTTTGTGACGTTGTTGAGAATCGATAGGCAATTTTCATAGATGGACAAGATCTGATTTTTTGCAGCGTCGATCTGATTTTTTGGAGTTCTCGCATCTGAAAAATGAAATTGATTAAGTTCAAAATAAAAAGAAATCCTTACTTTGCTGCTCTCTTAGCTGAGACTGGAAACGCATCGAAGTGCGCAAAACGGCTATCGCGTGGGCGGTCACCCCATTCCGCACCATGATGACTTTGTTCTGCTTATTGGGTTGTCCAATATTCCGAAGCACTCCTGTCGCTCGCTCAGCAATAGTCGCATCATCAGAGCCAACCACCTGTATCACCCTTCGAATTGACTCTTCCATATCTTGATTTCCAATTTCTTGAAGCAAGGACAATCTTTGCATACAAGCCAACAGTTCATGAAGTAGCCGAGTGGATCCATGGTACAAAAGATTACACAAATCTTGGGCACCTCCCAACTTCACAAAGTCCTCTCCAACTCTTTCGATCGAGCAGAACGTGGTTAACGCTTGCATAGTTGGCCAGAGGAGATCTTCATCGCTGTACTCATCCTTTATGATATCATGAAAGATTGGGATGACATGCAGTTCATAAACAATGCTCCATATCGAACGGTTTCTCCTAGATAGGTTCTTGATGATGGATACGCAAAATCCTTTGCTCTTTCGCTTTGTTTCTTGTTGTTGCAAGTTCTTGATGGCGAATTGCATTACCACTTCATGAAGACGTCTGTGGCCAGCGGATTGTTCCTTTTCAGAGAACACGTACTTCATGAAAAAGGGTTTACAGCATATTTGAGCCAGGAGAAGCATCGCGGCCTGATCGTAAGCCGTGTCCAAACGTGAGGCTCTCTCAATCACCAATTCGTAGATGCTGTACGGTCTTGGCACTTGAAAACTGTGCTTCGATGAATTTGTGTTCATCAGCTCTAAATTGAGCGAGTGGAAAATCTTCTCCGTCATCCTCACATGTTTTGGTACTGCAGCACGATGGAGTATTTCGAATACTTTACGGATCACGTTCTCGTTTTCTTGCGGTCTCGGCACCAATACTTCGAAAAGAGCATTGATGATTTTTCCCAAATCAGCTTGGCAATAAGTCGACTCAAGTGCTTCCGCCTTTGCAAGTGGCTCCAGTTCTCGAATAGCAGCAACTTGATCACTCATTTCATACGATGCCAGGCTTTGTACGATTTCCGGAATACTCATCCGTTCTCTTCTCTTCATCGGATCTTGATTCTCAACTGATGAATGCGACACTTTCGAAAGCGCTGGTTGCGATTGATAAATCCAATTGTCAAACTGTCCGCATTGCGTGTTAACAGACAGTGCAGAGAACTTGGTCATATGCGACAAATTTGACATATTTGAAATTGTTGAACCAATCTGAAAAATTGAAACATCTCATGCTGAAATTCAAAACTCCCAAACTTACCATACTGGGCGGTCGTTGATATTGTTGTTGCTGTGGATTCGGGGGAATGTAGTTGCCTTGCATCCAATCATTCGTGTACGATCTTTTTACAGCAGCGCCTTCTCGAAGCTCATGAACCCGTGATATCGATGGCTCCATGTTTTGTGGTTGTGCTCGGAAGGGAGACGCTGAAAAGCGGGAGTTTCGGGAGATGCAAGAAGAACACACGAGACACAAAACAAGGAATTTGAAAATGATAAGAGGCGACCTATGTTTTTAAGTATCGAAAAGGTGAATTCCTATTAATTGCCAGAAAACTAATGAAAACTAACCGGGAGCTTGTCGAGCAGACAATGTGGAAGATGGTCTCACTGGAGTCGCCACTCGTGATGTTGATGGCAGCATTGGGTCGAATGATAGGGGAGTGCATGGTTGGGATCCGTACTTTTCTGTAATATAACTCAATTTCGAATTTTTCAAGGCGCTCCAGGGTGAATAAACGAACATTACATACATTGTCAAGTTAACTTTCTCACTATTTACACAACTCAAGTGCTATTTCACACCCTTTCTGAAGAGTCCACTTACCTATATCTGGACCTCGCTCCTCCATTTATGACGATAATCTGAGTGTCGTCTTCGTTTCTTCTGAAATTTGAAGTTTTCAAAAAAACATTCGCAGACACAAAAACAAGAAAAAGAAAGAGGGATCGATAGGGGTAATGAATGCAAATTGTCCCAAGTGGACCAATAAATCAGTTCATGTGGCCACACACTCGGTGGGGGGTGTCAGAGAGACGAACGGGCAATTGAATGCTGTTCAAATAGCAAAAGAATAAGAATAAGATCAACATAGATGGACGAAAAACAACCGGAACGAACTTTAGAATATGAGTTTTTGATCGATCTTTGCAATACTTACTAAAAAAGACACTTTTCGATATCAACATGGTGAGAGAAGGAAGCTGATAAGAAGGGAAATAATACTCCAGAAGTTCCTCCGAGAGGAGTACATAGGAACATGGAAGAGGAAAACGAAAGGCGCGAACGATTTAGTTTTGAATTCGAAAGGAAGGAGGGGGAAACAATTTTCAACATTTTCAGATGATAAATATGCTTTTAAAGCTTTTTACGTTACAAAACAGGTCAAAAAAGAAACAGATGAAAACTGAAGAAAAAAAACAAGTTGCAGAGGTAGATAAATCAAAATGCAATGGGGTTTGGTACGTCAAGATTTATGGTCGTTGGACGCGAGTATAGAAGAGAAGCAGTCAGCAACTTTCGAGTTACTTTCGAAGAAGAGAAAAAAATGAAGAAGGAAAGGGAGAAACCACTCGAATAATGTGCACCTGTTCGCAGTATATGCACACTGGTTTGATGAGGGACTATTCACTACGACGACAGGCATTAGTAATCAATCAATCGGCCACATTATTAACTCATCAGGCGTGTCATGTTGCGAAGAAAAATTGATTCTTCTCTTCACTTCTGTGCTACCAAAAAAAGACTAAAACTTCAAAAAGAGAATGACATGATTCACTTTTTATGTGCAAAAAGTAGAATGATCTGTAAACGGACAGCGGTCACCCCCGCGCGCTAATCGTGGTGAGGTATGCACACTTGTAAAATTCCGGGCCGGCCCGCCAAAGCTCGGGCCGGAAGGCCCGGAAGCAAAAATTTTGTCATTTTGAACCGAATTTTGAGCTCTCAATACAATTTTCTATATTTTTTTGTGCTTTTTGGATTGTTTGTCTGTTTGATCAAAAAATATTTTTAAAAACTCGAAAAAAATTACATAAGGGTCCCCTCTTGTTTTTTGAAATTTTCAAAACTTGTGGAATGACAGGCCCGCCGGGCCTCCGAAATTCGGGAAAAAGCCCGGCCCGGCCCGTTACAAGTATGATATTATGGAAAAGTGTGACAAACTGAAAACTCTGCTATTCGGAAAAGGTTTGTCACAGAGAAAACAAACAAATCTCAACAAACCAGACAGTAGAGGGGTGATAAATACGTTTTTCGTTATAAGATACACGGTTTGAATGATAAAAGAATGATAACAATTGTTGGAAGACTTGAAATTATATTGAACTATGAATACAGGAGACCGTATGAAACCGGCCGCAAAAATTGGCAAAAATCCGAGCTTTTAGGCGGAAAAAAGTCAATAATAGGAGGGCACTGTAAAATTTAAAAGCGCATCAGTGTGATCGTGGCGCATCAGCGCCACGAAAAAACCGTGTTCTGGGTTTTCCGGAATTTGTAGAAAACGAGCAAAGTTTTTGATTGTTTTTTTCGGTTTTTTAGATTAAAAACTTGCAACAGAAGCAAATAATGCAAATAATCGCACCTGTTACGCCTCTAATAAAACACATCTGCCTCCATATGCTAGCCCCTGGCGATGAATATCGTTGTACGGAACATCATCCGCAAAATGACTTTTTCCCATGCCAAACAACTTGAAAGTATTTGACACAGTTACGAAAACGTCCACAGAAAATAATCCCACGGCTAATTGGGCACAAAAGCGATAATTAGAGCCAATCGTTTCTTGGGAAAAGGTGAGAAAATTGGAGAAAGAGGGGGTGGTGGAAAGATGGTGGGGTTTGAAAATGTGTTGTAGTACACCACACCAACAGGACAAACAGAAAAAAAACGGGGCACCACCAACCGGAGGTGAATGGATGACTGAAGAAAAGGTGGCCCCGTATGAGAAACGGTGTGTAAAATAGTGTGGCAGACGAAGAGACGCGAGGTGTGACGCAATGTGGACTCTCTTCTTCTTCTGCACCATTCGTGTTCACCCACAGTCACCAACGGCAGGCAGCAGCAGGGGAATGAATGGGTCGGGGGAATTTGAAATTGAATTCGAGGGCCGACGCATACGATTTGAATTGTTGTATCGAATTAACCCAGAGAGGCGAGTGTATAATGAGAAAGCGAAGAGTGAGGAAGAAGGGAATCAGTAATTGGGGAAGCAAGCTATGAGTGAAAACAAGACTAATTAGATGCTATTTCTAGAACTTTCACGGCTCGCAGAGAATAATTTTTTTTTCAGTCTCTCACTTCCGTTTTCAAATAAGGCATTCAAATTCCAATTTCCACTCTCGACCATCGTCTTCGAGTACTCGAGTACCACTTCACTTCCTCTAATAGCACCAATAATGATTTCGTGCTGCTGTTGTTATTGATTGTAACCGAACTTTTATAAACAGTTACAATTTTGGAATCGTCTCGATGCGCATAGATTAAAGGCGCACGGTGTTCCAGGTGCCGCGGGTTTCGCGACGAAACAGGACCACCATGACGCCGCGCGTTTTCGATTCGTTCGACGAGCTAATTATTGCTGTTTTTGACGATTCTCACCGTTTTTTCGATGATTTTCAGCGTTTTGAATCATTTTTCGTTTAATTTCATCGAAAAAACGACAAACCCCGTAGAAATGTTGAAAAAATAGGAAAATTTACTTTATTTGAACTTGTTTGCATGAGAGAAACAAGCGAAAAATAAACGAAGACTGGTGGAAGATCGGATTGCATTATACGCAGTGCGAATTGCGCAATAATCCGCTCAGATATCCCCATCTCAAATATTGAATGGACAGAACAGACCAGAGGATAAAGAAATTCATAAGAGAGAATGCGCAACATATAATTATTTATGCTATTGATAATTCAAAATAAAATAACTTTCGTGTTTGAAAAAGCAACAACCTTATTATTAATGTCTAGTACCACCACCTATTCCGTGTGTCAGGCAGATGGTTGCTGCTCGGAAAAGCAGATGGACAGGAAATTGGCTGCGTTCTTCCTCTTCTTCTCCTCATCACATTCAAATTTTTGAACGTCTAAAGTAGGAGGACTAAACCTTGACGCTTACTTGAGGCGACAATCTGGAGAGTGAATCGAAAAACGGCAAGAAAGTTTTGTATCGAAAAAATCTATAAAACCTGATGATTGACAGTTGGAGGTATTAGAAGGAGGGGAAGGGAGAGATCTGGCGAGCAGATATTGTCTGCTGAGGCAATTTATCGGCATGGCAGGTCAGGTTTCGTTACGGAGACGATGCAAGAAGCATTGTCATTTGCAATTTTGATGAAAAGAGAGAAAAAAATGGGAAAAAGAGTATATTTCCCCCTAATGCACACTTTGAAAATAATTTTAAGAATTTATTCGAGATTTTGGTTTTGAAAGAAAAAAAATGAATGAAAAAAGGAGAAAAATGAACGAAAAAAAGGAGATCAAATTATGAGAATGTTCTGGGGG
>NC_013490.2:4326393-4349082 GCF_000004555.2 Caenorhabditis briggsae
TCGAACTTGTAACAGTTCGATTCTGTCCGCGTTCTGTTCTGGTACGTGTGCGAAAAAAGGACTGTTCTGAATTGAATCAGTTCGATTTTAGGTCTGTTCGAATTTGAAAACGTTCGAATTCGTCGTACCCCCATGTTCTGGAAACTACCGTAGCTTAAAGGTGCTTGATTAAATTGTTAATTGGGTCTCGCAACGATTAGTTTTCTACAGTACTCTCCTTATTTTTCGCGAAATTAAGCAACGATTTTTTTCAATTTTCAGCTTGGAATTTTCAGCTATTTCAGCCTAAAACTCTTTTTTTTTTCTAGTTCATTCCGAAATTTTTAAAGATTAAATTCAAAAAATTCAACAAAAATACATTCATCAATCTCTTATCGATTCAAAAAATCTAGTCTGACAACTGCGAACGCAATGATGGATGCTTTCGGGTTAATCCGACCATATAATCATATAAACGGTGGGTTCTCCATGGAATTCGTTCATCCCGAAGTAGGGAGAGCAGAATATCTAATGACGCAACTCATTCCTCGCAATAAATAATGGATCCCCGCAGAGAGAAGACATGCCTTCGCTCAAATTGTTTTCCGGGTTAAATATCTTTCTCACTATTGATAACATAATAATTTACTCCATTGAAAGATGAATGAATACGGTACCATAATACGAGAGAGGTGAAAAGAGAAAAGAAAGCAAAAAAACAGTGTTCGGATAAGAAAAGAAGCGAATTGAGGAAGGAAAAAAAACTTTGAATTTCAAACGAATGAAGAAGGTTGGGGAGGGGAGATTTGTCTGGGGTGTGGTGCGGTGAAGCAAAAATCACAAAAGGAGTATAACTGTTCAACAAGAGAAAGGGAGAAACTTGTGGTGTAGTAGCAATATTACCATCACCTTCACATGTTCACACTTCTTCTCGCGACACTGTTTCTGGGAAGTATTGAGTGGGATGGGGAACAGAGGGCGGAGCTAGGGGGTACAATGAATAAGTTACATATTATTCCCGTCAGATGCGGTTCCAAATGTAATCGGATAAGAAAAAAACGGTCGATCTTTTTTGGAGAGAAAAGAAACGAAACGAATGGGTGGGGAAAGTAGAAGAAAGTGGTGGTGGTGATCAAATTAAAAAGCCTAATAGGAAAGATAAAGAGAGAGAGAGAGACAGAGAGAGAGAGAGAGAGAGAGAGAAAAGGAAGAACAAAGAAAACGAAGAGAGTGAATAGTATGAGAAGAAAGAGACGATAAACTATTGAAAAAAGAAAATATTGCTGTTTATTCGTCAAAACCATGAGTGATTTAAGATCGATTCTTGAGCTGGTTGCTGAGCCAATCGAGTCCTTCATACAGACCGTCTCCGGATGTTGCGCATGTGGCCTGGAAAAAATTATTTTGAATAATATATTTAAACCTTAATTAACTTCTCAAGAAGCTTAAAATGCTGAAAATATAGATTACCTGAATGTACCATGACCGGTTTCTGAGCGAGTGGAGTCCAAGTTTATCGGTGACTTCGGCGGCGTTCATGGCTTGTGGAAGATCTTGCTTGTTGGCGAAGACCAAGAGAACGGCATCACGAAGCTCATCCTCAGCTAGCATGCGCATCAACTCCTCGCGAGCTTCTCCGACACGCTCACGATCGTTCGAGTCGACGACGAAGATGAGTCCTTGTGTGTTTTGGAAATAATGCCTCCAGAGTGGACGGATCTTGTCCTGACCTCCGACATCCCAGACGGTGAATGAGATGTTCTTGTACTCAACAGTCTCCACATTGAATCCTGAAATTGAAAGAATGAATCAGTTGAAGAATTTCGCAAGAATAGTGACTCACCGATAGTTGGAATTGTGGTAACAATCTCTCCGAGCTTGAGCTTGTAGAGGATAGTCGTCTTACCGGCAGCATCCAATCCGACCATCAGGATGCGCATCTCTTTCTTGCCGAAAAGGCCTTTAAACAAGCTGCCGAACACGTTTCCCATTCTGAAAAATACAGGTGATATTGTGCTTTTTTCTAGATGTTTTGTTATATACATCCGGTTAGGGACCAGTGAAGCGGAGAAGGGGCAAACAAAAATGTAGAAACTGAATCAATAATCCTCGTGGAAATGAGGCCAAAACGTGAAAAGCCGCCAATGCGCGCTACCGGGTGAAAAGTACGTCGTCGTCGATGGACGACGACTACGGCGAAAAAAGGAAAAAAGAAAATATATCGAGAGGAGAACGTGGAAATGAGATGGATATCTAACAGGCGCTGGGAGCGAGAATCTCCACCAGAGAAGCAGTGGCTGGCTACACCGACAGACGTGTCACCAACGCAGCAGTCTCTCGCTCTGCTTTTCTCTTGTTCGTTGAGCGCGGCGCGTGCGTTGCGGAGCGGTCGAAAGAGTGGAGAAGGGAGAAGAAGAAGAAGAGAAGAAGCAGAGACAGGATGAGGAGAAGAGAAAAAGAGAGAAAGAACAGAAAGGACAAGAGACCGTCAGTATTATGTGTCCGCTCTAGTGCAGGAACACACACAGAGAACGGATTGGAGTGTTGAAATGAAGTACATTAGTTGCCACGTCATCTGCACTTCCAATCAATCAGAAACTTAGGGGTGATAGAATAGAAGAACTGCCGCTTGAGACGAAAGAAACTTTTTTGATAAGAGAGAAAATTTAACCTTCAGGTCAACTGATGTATTTTGTTCTGACTCGAACTTTTCGGAATCTTTTCAGTTTTAGGAGCAGAAATGGTGCAAAAAGAAGAGACTAGCTGAAAA
Source organism: Caenorhabditis briggsae (assembly GCF_000004555.2). Lineage (NCBI taxonomy): Eukaryota > Metazoa > Nematoda > Chromadorea > Rhabditida > Rhabditidae > Caenorhabditis > Caenorhabditis briggsae. The sequence continues at coordinate 4,329,143 of NC_013490.2, forward strand.
AGGTAGTGGATAGAGAAGAACTGTTTCAAATTTTGAATGGGAACGTGGCATATAATGTGGCGCGCGTTCTGCTGGCTGCAGCCGTCAGCCGGCTAGAAAAAAAGCAGCAGAGAACCGGCCGCGGGAAAAGTTGCGTCAAAGTTTCAGAAGTTCAAAGGGCAATACAAGATAAAAGTGGAGACGATTCGAACGTCATCATAATCGAACAACAAATATAAAAAGTGAAAAAAAAACAACACGGATAAAAAATAAATCTTTTATTGGTTTTGGCAATTTACGGCTAGAAAAATAAACCCGTTTTCGTGATTGTTTTAAAACCTGTATTTTAATAAATATATGAGATTCTCGTAATTATTACTCGGGCTCTTTTTGACCTGTTTTTAATGCTGTTGATATGCTTTTTAATGGCCCGTTTTCTGTTTTTTTTTCTGAGATTTACAGCCAATCTTTTTCACTTTATTTTCTCATTTGGTGGAGTCATTTTGCTCTCTTTTCGATTTTTTTTCTGGCTTTCGCATAATTATGAAAAAAGAAATAATAAAATAATGAAACGGAACAAATGGGAAAAAAATAACAAACTTCTTACACAGCCAACTCTCGAAATTTCAGACCTACGAGTTGAGTGTTTAAGAAGATAGTTTACAACAAAAAAGAGAAATTACAAAGATAGAACGCCAAAAGGGCGATACAGATAAATTTGAAAAGACAAGAAAGAGATAAGAACAAAGATGATAAATTGAAAGTACAGTAGAAATAGGGCAATAACAATTATTGTTTGAGGTAATCTTGAAGTTTTGCGGAGTACTTACCAGATATTAAAAACCAATTTTTTAAAACCAACGAGTCAGATCACCAAGAGACTAAATTGAGATCGATTAAACTGAAACTATTCTAGTCATTTAGAAGATCATCGTCCTCGTCCGACTGAAAAATAAACAATTGTTAAGAAGTTATAGAAAGACTCATTATTACCTCAAGACTGCTCGGGATGGCTGCGAGCAACTGGTCAGCCGACATGTTTGTATCTGTTGAAGGGATTTCCTCGATCTTCTCGGTCTTTAACTCCATATCCAGCGATACTCCATTGAGCACTTTTCCTTCTTCCATCACCTAAATATATCAATTATTTCGATAATTGACAAAATTGCTAACCGTCAGGGCATCAGCAGTCTTTCTAAATGGAAAGACGGCAGTCATAAGACCATCATCTTCGGCTTTCACACTATGATCAAAAACTTCTCCGAATTTTTCCATATGAGCCATTAAGTCGGTAACCAATTCTTCCTACAAAAATTTATTTGATATTTCCTGATTCTTGCCGATCTAACTATACCTTTACGTGTTTGACGACGACGATGCTATTCAACTTGTTCTGCGGTTCCTCCCCATCGCTTGCTGCTTTTCTTTTCCTGCTCGGGTCTTCAAACTTGTTCGGACTTTTCAAAGATTCGATTTGGGCAACTATTTCATCCACGAGCATTGACTTTTCAGAAATTTTCAAAAGAATCGAATCTATTTCTTCTTTGCACGCTTTGACTTTCTTATGCAGATGCTTGACCAACTTAGTAGCGTTTTTTCTTTCAGCCTCATCAGGAGACGTTCTTGCTTTGATAAGTAGCTCTTTCTGTCTGGCCAACCATTTATCAAGAATCACGTTGTGTTGATTCTGAGCTTCTACAAGTGCCGATAACAAGCTCTTCTCGTTTGTCAATTTCTCCTTAGCCTCTTGAAGCTGTTTCCTGTGATTGAGAGCTGCTACGTTGACAAATTTCGATTCTTGCACGGTTGCAATTTTAGGCCGTTCCGTTGGTTTCGGTGGTGATGTTGGAGCATTCGATTTGGCTGCTGCAGCGTCGATTCCTTCACCTCCTGGGTTGTGCCAAAACACTTTAATGAACCGGTTGTTGAGAACGGGAGCTGGTGACTTGTATGCCTTGTAAGCGTCATGCTTAGATGCGTATGTTACGAGCGCTGCATCAATTTCCCCGTTGTATCGAACTTGTATGTTGTCAACTACTCCAAAGGTAGCAAAATGTTCGTTCAGCTTAGCGATGTTATTCATTTCAGCTGGAATCTTCGCCACTTGTAAAGTGCAGTTTTCTCTGTTGATATTGCCAGCGAAACCTCCACGAGTAAAACTTCCCCGACCTCTCGGAGCACCTCTTCCACGAATTCCTCCACGGAAAGACCCTGGTTGTTGCGGAACAATAGGTACAGCACCGCCGGTTGAAGGTGGTGGTTGCGAAAAGTTTGTCACCGGTTGTGGTACGTATTGAGGAGCAGCCGGAAGCTGCTGAGACCATCCTCCAGGAATGGTTCCCGGGATAGTTCCCGGAATTGGTGGTGGTGGCATACTGTAGTTTGTCAACGCAGGTGTCTCTGGATTGTATTCTCCAGCAGACACGACAACTCCAGGTGGAGGTGGATTGATCGCGTTGTATCCAGGTGGTGGTAAACTGAAACTTGGTAATGTTTATTTTTCGTGAAAGTAAAAATGAGGTTAGTATTCGGAAAGCGTAAGACATACGAGAAATTAGGAGGAGCAGAAGGGATTGGGACCATAGAACTGAGTGCGTTTTCATCGACAACTACAGGGTCACGACCATGGTAGTACGGACATTGATCCCCACGAATGCAATATCCACGCTCTTCGAAGTCTTTGCAACGGCGTCGACTAGATCTAGCTTTGTATGGAGGTGTCCGTGAGCCACTTGATGATCTGCAATTGTTATTTTGTTACCATACCGTACTTGTGGTTATACACACAGAAATATTACTATCTGTTAACACAATTTCTAAAACAGCATAAACTGAAACGCCTACTCACCTCGATCTTGAACGTGATCGTCGTCGGTGACGTTCGCGATCTCGATCATTAGATGAAGCTCGTCCACTACGTGATGATGGAGCCTGACGACCACGACGATCGCGCGGAGAGCGAGAACGACGTCTTTCCTTGTCGCGAGCTGATTTCTCCTTTTCGCGATTCTCCGATGGTGGTGGACTTATCCGCTTGCGCGCTGGTTTGTTGTCACTTTTCGAAGAAGATGACGAGCTGCTCGGCTTCTGAACTCCAGATGAGGGAGACGACTGGCGAGCAGACTCTGGTTTTGATGCCTCTTCCTTGGGTGGCGATGTTTGCTTGGGAGCAGCCTGGGCAGGTTTCGCACTTTCCGCAGGTAAATAACTCTTGCTGGTCAACGCATCGAACAACTTATCAACAAATGGAGCAGTGTCTGTAATTAATTTAATTTAGAATTGTTATCTTCTGAACCAATGAAACTTACGATCTTGCAAAAAGACATTCAATTGCTCTTTGGTGAATTCTTTCAGCTCTTCTTGACCCTTATCGGGCTTTTTTACCAATGCGAGCACATATTTTGCCAGGGCAATTGGATCGGCATCGGCACTAAAAAGAAAGATGAATATTCCGATAGATATAAAGTTTACTTACATCGGGGTCAACTCATCACAGAGCCACTGGAAGAAAGCATCCTGATTCTCGATGTTCATGCTTTCCTTCGTGTTACACAGGTTTTTACCGCTTCTGAAAAATAAAGTGTGTTTAAATCTAGTAGAAGGAGCAAGAAAAGAAAAACAGAGCGATAAAGTCGAAGATATAATTGAAAAGCTGTTTTCACCTGTAATAAGCTATTTTTCTCAGAATAGCTTATTTTCGGTTTAAAAATTGTATTCAATTTCAATTTAGATCAAGAATGAGGTTATTGAATTCGTCTGTTTTTAACAATTATGTCTATGAATGCGGCGAGTGAAAACAAGATGATCAGGAAACGAGTAAGAACAACGACGAAGAGAAAACTTTAAGGTAGTACGATAATGATCAAAAATTGGCAGCAACGTAGACGACTCGCATTCAACAGGCGGCAACGAGGAAACACTGCGCTGAACGAAAATTGAAAAGCGCGGAGACAAGGAGACACGGGCGGTCGCATAAACTGGTCTTGGACGCGTTGCATTTTTTGTGGATTGGACTTCCAGGTTACCGTATCGAACTGCTTCTATGTTATAACAATGATTTCCTGGTCGAGATGCATCAGTTTTGAAAGATTACAGAAACATAACAAATATACAATTTGCAAAACAGGGTTCTCGGATTGTACGAATGTTGCAGTTTTTGTGGCATCAGAATAAAAATCCTGATGAGTTCAATATGCTTGCTTGAAGAAGAAAACAGAAGCTGGGTATAGATTCAGAGATAGGAGAAAACACAAAAAGCGAGATCGGCACACACGGAAAGGGAGGAGAAAAGAGAAGAACTCACAAAACTCACAGACTCATTCATTTATCCGCCCGCACCATTCATATCGTTCCTATTTACTTTTTCTTTCTCCTCATTTTACAGGTACTCAGAAATACTTTCTTCATTTTTTTTCGTTTCTGCTCTCTTGAGAAAGGTGAGTAGTACATTCGGAAAAAACATCACTTTTTGAAGTTTCAATGATCTAACCACCTATCCTGAGCTACATCTAGAAATTGCTAACTAAGAATCAAACTTCTAGTTTTTTTTTCAATTTCGGGTTTCGATGAATTTTAAATTGAAACCAATTTCGTTCCCCTTCTCTCTTTTTTTTTTGTTTTCTGTGGCAGCTGTTACTGACTTCTGCTCATTCTCGCGAGCAGTGCTTCAGCCGTTGCTCTCTGTGCTCTATTTTTTTCGTATCATTATTTTGCATCGTTAGAATGCCAATTAAGATTCTTAACACTTCAGATGGTGTACGATATTGCTAACTCGCGAATATTTCGAAGACGAAGTTCGACATTCACAGATCCGACGAATGTTTTAGCAGTACAGGAATTGAGATCGAGAATACTACAAGTGAGAAGCACTGATTTTTCTAGAGAAACTTATCAAAATCTCAGGATCCGGTAGCTTCTGCAAAGCACTGTGCCGAAGATATTCATAGAATACGTCACGAGGATTGGTGGCTGGACAGATTTCTAGGATCAGTCAATTATGATGTAGATATAGCCTATGCCATTATTTTAGAATGCTTGAAGTGGAGGAAGAATTTCGATGTAGATAGTGAGTACACGAGATCAGTTAAACAGGCTCATCCTGTAGTATTTAGGAATCAGTCTTCTCTCTTTGAAACCACTACTAGATAATCAACTAATGTATCTTCACGGAAAGGATTTGCAAAACCGACATATATGTGAGGGATAAGTGTAATATGAGGTTTCCATATTCCTTTTCTAGTATGGATCATGATGAGCAAATACAAAAATGGCGATGACGGCTTCGAAAAGCTGTTTACATTTTGGATGGAGCGTCACTATATGGAGTACAAGGGATGTCAGCCTCTGACCATTTTTATAGATATGAGTGGTACTGGACTCAAGAATATGGTAAATAGAAAGCATCTGAAGATGTCTTGGAAAGTTGATTTCAGAGTTTCGACGCAATGAAGTTCATAATCCATTCTTCAAAGTATTACTATCCCAATGCGATTGAATCTATTCTAATATTTGACAATCCAGCAATCCTGAATGCTTCTTGGAAAGTGAGCGTTTTCGTCTTTGAAATATTCAGGAAATACAATAAATTTTTGCGAAATATTATATTCATATCGATTCTCTCTTCCTCTCCTCTATTCTTATAAAAATGTTTCAGGTAATCGGATCCTGGCTCGAGTCTTCAGCTGCGACGAATCAGCGACACGACTTACTCACATTTGTCACCAAGCTCAGTGTCACTCATTACGTACCAAAAAGTCATCTGTTGGAGCATCAAGGAGGCACCGTAAGACATTTTGCTCCTCTTTCTTTTCACATTTCACCCGTCCGTGTACATTCATCACCAGAGTGGTGTTTCCATGAAATCTTCCGTTTTCCATCATCTTGTGTCCTGGCTGGGGGGACTGGGGCCACTTGTGTTTAACACTACTTGCGTTGAACCCCACTGGCGATACGGAAAATGAACTCTCTCTTTTCTTGTTGTAACAATTGGCTCGCTCTCAGACCGCCTTTCTGACCAGCTCCTACTCTTACTTTCATCAAGTTTTTTTTGAAGGATACTTTCAAATTCACGATGGACGAGCTTGCCAAATGCCTTCCGCCGCCACCACCTCCAAAACCTTCACCGAAACTACTACAGCAACGAATGCATTCTATCGATGATACTACGAATAACAATGTTACTGAATTCGATTTCTCATCGTTTCAAAAAAGAGTGAGTTATTAGATTTTCTCATAAATCAAGCTAAAACAATAATGCTGGATGAATAACTTATATATACGTAGGTTACGAATCAGAAAAATTATCAAACTTTAGAATGTCAAATTCGACGAAGAATCAGTAACTAAAAGAGCACCATCTTTGTCTCGACGATCGAGCCGTGGGCCAAAAGGCAGAAAATCACACATCCCACCATCGCTGCGACCACTTATCGAGAACCGAGTTAACGCACCAAGTGACGACTGGTCATCTAATGATTTTGTGTCAATAACGTAAGTTCTGCCAGAAAACTCAAAATAACAGCCACGGATATTCTATGTTTCAGGCCTAGAGATGAGTTGCGACTCGAAAAAGTCGATGGTGAAAACGATCTTCTCGATGTGGTACTTGTCAAGAACCAGTCATCTGAAACACCTATCATGTTCAAATTCAAAACAACTTCGCCGGAAAAATTCCGCGTTCGTCCTAGTTCAGGGATCGTTCAGCCTGGAACCACTGAAATAATCCGAGTTTATTTGCAGTATGGTAAGTCTTAAATGGTAGACAATCATGATTTTCAAATCGCTTTGCTACAGAATATCGTCATTCATGGAGCAAAGAAAAGTTTCTACTTCTAACAATGGAATCTTCCTCAACAGATCTTGACAGCTTTTCGGATCAGTTCAAAAATGCAATAAACAAAGCAGAATTCAAATTCAAATGCAGACTATCAGAAAATGTCAAACTTGATCAGCCAGAAGAAAGAAGGTCCAGCTTCCTACTCCAACAACAGCAACTACAAGAGAATCGAAAAGACAGATTTTCAATTGGAGGAATCAACTTCAATGTTCCATTGATTATTCTTGTACTCTTCCTATTTTTAATATTCCAATTCTTCTACATCATGCAAATGAGATCTGATAACGCCTTATTGAGAGAGACACTTATTACCCTCTCGGGACAAATTAAGGAAGCAAACGTTCAGAACACAGAACCTATTGCTGAGATGGTTAAAAATGAATTGTAGTTGTTATTTACCACAAATAAAGATTGTTGAAATGAATCGTTAAAGAACATTTGAAAAAGTACTAATGAAAATTATTGTCAGAACAAAAGCTAACTTCAAGAAGAACATTTCGCAACGATTTCGAAAACTTTCGAAGAGACAATATAAGAGAGGAGCAGATAAAAATTATAAGTATTTTGAAAATAATAAAATTTTCGAGGACACAACAAATTTAATATTAAATTTGTGAAAAAAATGAAGAAAAAAATCGATGGCCTCCGTAAATCGCCCCAAAGCCGTTGGGTCTCGAAGCGAAGTCGGCGCAGCAAATTGTTGGCTGAGTATCATACGCTTAAACATTGCGTCTCTTGTCTCTCTTTGTCGCTTGCGAATTTTTCCCCAATTTTTTTTGGGTTTTTGACGATTTTTCCTTCAAAATATGTTGGCGCCGGAATAAAGTAACCCTACAAGGAAAATATTGCATCTTTTCCTATAAGTTAGTTATTTAAGCCTTGTTTCAGATATATAAAAAAAAGTGTTTTCTGAAAATGTCCTATTTTTTCCTCCTCACCGTTTTTTCGCAATTTTGTCACCCGTAACTCTGATAAAAGTCTAATTTTTTTTCTCAGGTAAAATGTCGAAGAGAGGACGTGGAGGAGCTTCCGGAGCCAAATTCCGCATTTCCCTTGGTCTCCCAGTCGGAGCTGTCATGAACTGCGCCGACAACACCGGAGCCAAGAACTTGTTCGTCATCTCCGTCTACGGAATCCGTGGACGTCTCAACAGACTTCCAAGTGCCGGAGTTGGAGACATGTTCGTCTGCTCCGTCAAGAAGGGAAAGCCAGAGCTCAGAAAGAAGGGTAAGTTTTTCGTATTCGTGTATAGAAAAAAACAACTTATAAATTAGATTTTTTGATTTGCATAATTTAAGCGAAATTTTTTTTTATAAAACATGGATTCTCAATTTAAATTATATTTTTCAGTTCTCCAAGGAGTCGTCATCAGACAGCGCAAGCAGTTCCGCAGAAAGGACGGTACTTTCATCTACTTCGAGGACAACGCAGGAGTTATCGTCAACAACAAGGGAGAAATGAAGGGATCCGCCATCACAGGACCAGTCGCCAAGGAATGCGCTGATCTCTGGCCAAGAATCGCCGCTAATGCTGGATCTATCGCTTAAGCTGTTATTTTTGTTGTTACAAATGAATATTAACTGTGTTTGCAATGTTTATAGTAAGGAATAATACAAAACAAATGTTTGGGTCGTCAGAATATTTGAATCTCGCGAATTAAATAATTTGGAGAACAATGACTGAGAAATTAGTTTGTTATCTGGAAAAGACTTGGTGTTTTTTTTTAGAGATGGGGAGTTGGAATCGGCGAAATCAGATCAGCGATAACGATGCTCAAGGCGTGAGTAAAATGAAGTCTTGCTGGCCCTGAATGTTCAGAATTTAGGACTATAAAGATCTACTCGTATTCGGCTATGCTTCTACAATCTTCCTAAATGACTATCAATCAGAGCACATCGCTGAAGAACGGCATATGGTTCCATGTCTTGGAGACTCTGAAAATCGCGTGGATAGGTAGGGATTTTTCCATTTAACATAAATGTCTGGCACAACGAGAAAGGAACGTTGATGAAGTGTTGATAGACAGGAAGGAACTCGATTGTCGTCAAAACCTGCTTACAAACAACTTATGAGATTTGGTGAGTTTAGGGGAATATTCTCTGTTAGAAACGATATTTATCATTTTCGTATAAGATTTCAGAATCCCAAGCTGACCATCATGGTTTCATTTGTTTCACACTTCCATAACTGTATTTCAAGCCCTGTCTGATATTCTAGTTTAGACTTTTATCATTTATCTGTCAATATCTGCCCCAACTTCAATTCCTTGTCGTTTCAATACAACATATTTGATTTTTAGGTCAACCGCTGGTCCATCGTCCAAAATGTGAAATAAGCGTGAGTCTATCCTGAAAAATGAAACGAGACATTTACAATAATGCAGTGAAAAGAAGGGAAAAGTCAATGCCATGACCTCTAAATTTTCAGGTATGACTGTAGACTCCTATTGCCGTCTCTGGACATAGCGATCACAAGAAGTTCTATACCACCTGAGCATTGTGAGACTGAAGCTATCGAAGAGGATATGTGTGAAGAAGAGCGTTATCAGGATATGCATATGGATATACAGAGTGAGATATACTATTTTGAATAGTTTTGACGGCCAAATTTATAGGAGAGCAGGAGGAAGAAGAAGAGAGAAGGCGGAAAGAGCAACGGAATGCGATCGGGTTTGATTACGGAACAGGGATTGTGAAAGAGCCAGAAAGTGATAGCGAAGACGAGCCTTTCGAACCACCAGAAGGAATAAAATTTCCCGTCGGGCTCGAACTACCACCAAACATGAAACTGCATCATATTATTGAGAAAACCGCCGCTTTCATTGTCGCTAATGGAACTCAAATGGAGATTGTTATCAAAGCAAAACAACGAAACAATGCTGAGCAATTTGGTTTTCTGGAGTTTGATAATAAGCTGAATCCATTTTACAAATACCTCCAAAAACTGATTCGTGAGAAGAAGTACACACCGGAGCTTGGCAAACGACCAAAAAAGCTAGCAAAAAAGGTTTCATCCACTTCGAAACCAGCTGTTTCGAGTTCCCTAGCCGCCATTGCAGCAGCTCATGGTTCAGGATCAGACTCTGACGATTCGGATTCGGATTGCGAGCTTCATCCGTCTCTGTTGTCAGGCAGCTCGAAAAGACCTGCATCCCCGGAAAATCCATCAGCTATTGGCCCTCGGAAGAAGCCAGTAGAGCCAGAGAAACCACCCCCGATGAATTTAAAACCGGCCGGAGATTTTTCTCAACGCAACGATGTCTATGCAGCTCTTTTCAAGAATTTAGCACATGTCACCAGGCAAGCAGCAGGCATAGAAGAAGTTAAACATGGAATTGAGGATTCGAAAAAGGAAGAAGATGATGATCCGTAAGAATTAGCTCAATTATAACCCATATCATCCAAAAATAGTTTCAGAGATGAACGCTTGGATGATCCTGACTACCGTGAGTGGTATACATCGTTCTACGGGAAAACATGTCCTTGGGTCGGTCCACGTCCAATGATTCCGCCAACTCCCGATCTGGAACCTATTCTGAACAGCTACGCGGAGACAGTAGCTCAGAAAGGTGCAGAGATAGAAACGTCTTTAGCAGCCCGAAAAGATCTTCAACTTCATTTTATGGATCCTCACAGTCCATATTACTCGTATTACCATCATAAAGTTAGTCAAGATATTTTGTACCATCTTAGTATTGGTCTCCTTCAGGTTCGCATGCATCAATGGCGCATGTATCATCCGCAAGAGCAGTCCTCTCATCCTTCTCCAAACATTCTCGGCTCTCCGGTTCCACTAATGTCAACTGATCTTCTGCCACCATCCACCGTCAGCTCTCCTGGACCATCTAGTCTCATGAGCTTGAACATTTCGGCACCACCCGAACCACCATTGAATCGGAGACAACGTAGAAGACTTCTGGAAACTAGTCGTGTTGCTGATGATTCTTTAACAGAACCAGGGGTTTTCGATCCTATTTCTATGGTATGTTTCAAGGCAGTTTGGTTTTTTTACAACAAAGTTTTTTCAGCTCCCAAAAAGCGCTTCCACACCCTCGAACCTCCAGAATTTGGACAATTTTAAACCAGTTTCGTTCTCATTGAATGGTACCAAAGATGAATCAAGTTTTCGATTTGACCCAGATATGGATGATTCTGGAATAACTAGTCCTTCGGAAGGGTTTGAAGGTCTTCCACCACCACCGCCACCTCCAACGTTGTCAGGAAATACGCAAACACAAGTGGACCGAAAGGAACGGGCGAGGATTTTCATGGAGAAGTTGCTGCAAGAGAAAAAAGTGAGAAAGCAACAAGAAGACGAGGAGCGAGCCAAACTGGAAGAGGAAACCAGAAAAAAAGCTGAGAGAATATCTGAATCGTTGTCTGGAAGAAGAACAGTGGAGATCCGTAGTTCTCAAGAGAAAAAATCGCTGGATGAGATTATCAACAGCAAGATTAATAGTGTTCTCTCGGAGTCTGGATTTCATCCGGAAGAAGAGAAAAAGGAAGCTGCAGAAGTGGATAGAGAAAGATATACAACGAAACACGTGAGATTGAGATGAGGAGGAAATTCAATAAATTAAAATTTGCAGCGAAAACGAAGCCGATCCAGACGTCGTTCGAGAAGCAGATCCAGTGATCATAAAAAGTTACGAAGACATCACCACCGCTCCAGATCTCGTTCCCGCGATCGTCACCGTCGGAATCGAAGCAGAAGTCGTGAAAGAAGTTATCGTCGTTAAAAGAGTTTAAATTGTACCATCATCATCATCTCATTCAAATTTATAATATCATCATGTCTTTATGGATAGAATCTCTGATTGAAATATAAATTTACTTACTATTACAGAAAAAAGAAACTAGTGGAAAAAATAAATACATAAAATGGGGGAAAAGGCAAACAACCGCGTATCAAGGTATCAATATGCGAAAATATGGAATTTGAGCTTATTTTGGGTGAGTTTCAAAAAGAAGTAGGTGAATTCGGGGGGTCCGAGGAAGCAACCATTTCTTGCATATCTCGAATTATCGTCCGGGCGACTTCTTCAGCGATCTCCTCCTCTTTTAGCGAATTTTTATCGAGATATTTGCGAAGAGTGGTTCGTATTCTGAAAAACGAAAACAAATTTTAAAACCGAGCTTGAGTTTTCTAGTCGCCTGCAAGATTTCTGATTTCGTTTTCTTGAATTTCGGTGCTTTTTTCAAACTTTTTTGAGATATTTTGATAGAAAAATTAAGTGAAAAGTTTAAAAATCAAACCTCATTGGTTTCTGTGGAGCCTGTGAATGTGTATCATCATAAAGCGCATGATACCTTCCCATTTCATCAATTTCCGCCAGCCGACTACTCCTCGGAGTGCTTCTTTTCGATGGACTCGGCGAGCCAGTAGGCGTTTGTTGCTCATCTTTAACATTCATTTTCTTCTCTAAAACTTCTAAATGTCGTGAGAATGCGTGTGTTAGCGAGTCTGTCGAAGAGGCGACGTCCGATGAACTTGCTTTTCGATTTCTGACTTGTCGAGGCAGCTCCACCGTGAAATCAATCATAGATTGCAGTTCGGAGAGGTAGTTGTGGTAGAAGATAGTTTTCAGAAAATCCGATAGGTATTTCTGAAAATCAAAAGGAACGGTAGACAGGGAGAAGGATGTTCTTGTTCTGTTTACAAAAAGATTTTTCAGTTTGAGAAGGGGACAGATTTTATGAGGAGAGGGCTTCCTTTGCGAACGAACAACGTGACTTGGCTGTGATGGCTTGTGAGATGGGCAGCTTCGAAAAAAGGTTCAAGGAAAACAAAAAATATATAAAAACTGGAAATTTTCAAACTGAGTTTCGATAAAATAACTGATAACTTCGACAATTTTTTCTTCTGGGAGTACCGTAAACAGTCCAATAGCAGACCCTACTTTAAGCTCATGTATCTCAGTTCTTTCAAAAGATAGCAGAATTTTGTCAGCTGATAAAATATTTGTGATATAATGATAAGTGATTTATCAGTTGACACATTTTTAATATCTCTCATAGGAACTGAGATAATTAAACTCAAACTTGACAGTATGAGAGCCCTTCTATTACAGGGTTTTCGGTATACTAAAAGTGGAGAATTTCTATCTGAATTCGAGGGAATAGGACAGCTTTTTTTAGAAAATTGATTTTTTCAGAAACTGAAGCTCCAAGTTGTAGTTGGTCCCTTTATTTTGGGGAATTTCTGTCTGAGAAAGTGGGACAAATCTTAGTGAAGATGTTCAGAAAATGTTTACAATGCAGGTTAAAAAAAACATGATTTTTTTGGTAAAAACCTCTTGAAAATTGATTGAAATTAGAAGAATAATAAACTACAAAACGCTAAATTTAATCCGTATATTTTTAGCAAAGATGTTCAAGAAATACCTATTTCCACTAACAGAATGCCACCCAAACTGTTAACTTTGATCCAATTATCTCGATTCCTGTGAGAGATATCAAAAATATGTCAACAGATAAAGTATTGCTGGTGTCATGATGAATAATTTATCAGTTGTTAAATTTTTATTATCTCGCACAGGAGCCGAGTTATATGAGCTCAAAGTTGCCGGTCTGAGTGGTTACGGTAATTCCCAATTTTTGGTCAATCGTTGGAGTTTAATTTATTCAGTTACTGTCAGTGATATACATTTTTAATTTTTAAAAACAATTTCACCAAGTTTTGAAGTATTACTGTACAAAATTTCATAATGATTGACCCACTTTGGGCTCTTTGACAGGTGCTCAAACATTATCAAGATTGTTCGTTTTCACAGAAAAATACACACCAACTTTGAGCTTAATTATCTCGATTCCTGTGAAAGATATCAAAAAGTTAGTAACTGATAAAATGTTAATCATAAAATTATTAATATTGTATTAGTGAACAACTTTTTGATATATCTCATAGGTGCCGATATAATTGAGCTCAAAGACAAAGGCTGAAATTATGGCAACAACGGTATTCAAAAACTGCAAGAATAAAAAAACAACGGGATGGGAGAAGAACCTAAATATATTTATTTTTTGAAATTAAACCAAAAAGATTGGTTTTCCCGAAATTGAAAAAAAGAGGTTCAAAACTCTTTTAAACGGAAATCTATCAATTCCAAAATGCATTTTCCCTCCGTTTTCTTCAAAAACGCATTAATTTAGTCGAAAAGAAAAACGATTCAATGAATTTTCAATAAGAAAATCAAATTTCAAGATATATCAATCTCCTGAGTTCATTTTTTTTTCAAAATTTTTTTGGGGAAGTAAGAGAAATTTAGGGATCGAGCCTTTGTTTAACTGAAAGCAAAAACTAAAATTTTCAAATACTACACTCAAAAAAAAAAGACCAATAAAGACGATGCTTGGTTCGTGATTCACTTCCCTATTCTCTATTTGAAAACCTGCGATGCTAGTCGAGAAAAAAGAGCTATCTATTTGTTTAACTTATATATATATATATATATATATTGGGGAAGTACTGGTCACAAACCACAGTAGTATCGTAGTGTTTGAAAAACTACAAAGTAAAAGTTTTGAATGGAAAAATGAATTTGAAAACCAAAAATGGGAACTTGGGAGTTTGGAAGAAGAAGGAGCTATAGGAAGCCGAGGGTCCCACAAGGAACACTATCGTAACCTAAAAATAGTTTTATTTTCATGATTTGATTTCTCTATTTTCGCGCGGTTTCAGTCAATCTTTTCACTATCAAAAATAACAGAAAACTCGACAAAAAAACAGTACAAAATAAAAACAGCTTTTTGGGTTACGGTAGATAACTTTGACCTAAATTATTTTGTACCGTAAACACTCTGATGGATCCAATCTTCAATTGTCTCAGTTCCTGTGAAAGATATCAGAAGGTGATCAAGTGATAAAATGTGTATCATAATATCACCAATATTTTAAAAGTTGACATATTTTTAATATCTTTTACAGGAACCGACATTATTGAGTTAAAAATTGACGGTTTGGATAGGCTTCGTGCAAAGGAAATGGGTAGTTTGATGATTTCAGTGAAATTTTAGAGCTTCTCAAAATATGATTCAGATATTTCTGATTAGTCTGAAAACGCTTAAGAAAATGACTTCATTTATAAATTACCAATTTACTTTAAAAAAAACAAAGACACCAAATTAGCCCCTTGGTACCAGAAAAGCATCTAAATTGCAGTTACCCCATTTCTAACTAGAAGCATTGTATCTCATTGAGACAAATTTTCACAAGAAAGTTATCAACTACAAAAATGAAGAACTATTTTTGCTCATTTCATAAAAAAAATTCCAGACAAATCGGAATTTCATAAGGTTTCAAATGTATGGTTGCCGTATCTCCTCTAATCTTATACGTGCGTTTTGAGCTAAATTATCTCGATTCCTTCAAAAGATATGAAAAAAATTTCAACTGATAAATTGTTTATCATGATGCCACTAATTTTTTGTCAATTGAAAAAATTTTGATATCTTTCATGGCAGCCGAGATAATTGAGCTCAAAGTGCACATCAAGAATTAGTATCTTTCTTCGAACCCCCACTTTTTCAAAAATTCTGATTTCCAGGCAGTGGTTCCGATCACGATCTTTCATGGCAGCCGAGATAATTGAGCTCAAAGTGCAAGTGACCTATTGCTATATATATATTTCCAGTTTTCATTAAAGTTCAATTAATTTTCTTGAATCAATCTTACAATAAAAATGTTTCAACTCACATCATGCAATCTAAAAAAGCAGGCAGTCTTTGCAGTTCGAAATGCTTTCCTATTCGGTCTTCCCGATTCTTCACAAATCAAAGATTCGATTTCCGCTCGAATTGCTCCGCCTAAATCGATCATATTGGTTGCCTGCATCGAAAAATACTTTTCATAAAGAGCCATCGCATCTCCAAGTGCTTCAGAATCCTCCATCAAATCCAAATTCGCTTCAAAACTCTCGCAACCGAGTAGAAATTGAACCATATCGTGATCCTCTTTCTCTTTAATAAATTCCAAAAACGAGAGAAGAAGTGGTTGAACTTTGAGGATATCTCCTAGACTACATCCATCCGATAACACTTCTAATTCGTGTTTTTTGTAGTATACACTGTTTTGGAATTCGTCAAAATATCGATATTCAAAAAGCGACTTTACAAAGGATTGGGCTTCATTGAAACAGGATTTCTGGAGTGGAACCATTGCGAGATTATCTGAAATTTGGATTTTTAAAGTTTAGGTTTTTTTTTTAAATTAAATTCAAACCATCTACAATCTGCTTGATTTTTCTGGGGAGGGCCAAAGAGCTTGTCGATCCATCATCCACATATTTGTCATATATACTTTTGGCATCTCGGAGGGACACTGAATATTAGATTTTGAAATTTTTTTTAAAAACTCAAACACTGACACTCCTGAGCTGCCTGAATTTCCTCTGAAAAGCTCGACTTGAATCCTTCGACGTGCATCCAAAACTTGATTAAATTCAGTTTGTCGGTAGAGTCGAGGTACTGTATGAAGTAGGAAAGAGCTGAGGAATCGGTGAGCAATCGATCCAGAGAAGATGCCAATTGGGGTTTTTGTTTCACTTGAATTCCTTCGTGATCGGAGCCACTGCCTGGAAATCAGAATTTTCGGAAAAAATTGGTTTAAAAAAATTTTAAGTTTGATTACCCAAATTATTATCCTAATATAAAAAATCAGAGCTATGGAAGACCAAACCGTCAACTTTGAGCTCATATATCACATTTTCTGTAAATTATAACAAAAAGTAGTCAACGCTGATACTATGATAAACAATTAATAAATTGACGACTTTTTCTATCTTTAACAGAAACCGAGATAATTGGGCTTAAACTTGATCAAGGGGGGGGGGGCTCTTCTATTACAGGTTTTTACTTTATTTTTCTGGTGCAAAAATCGGGGTTGTGAAAGATAAATAAAATTCTAAAACTCTAAGAAAATATTGAAAAAATTTTTAATTGGCTGATTCTGATCAAAATTGATATGACGAACTAAAAAGGCTAAAAGGGGAATATGAGAGAATTTTTCTCAAAAAATCCAAAATTGAAAAAAAAAAGTTTTTTCGAGTTTTTTGCAATATTTTAATATCATATGATTTTTTAGAAAATTTCAAATCTAGGTGCGTTTTCAATCAATTTTTTCGCTATCAAAAATTATGATTTTTCTAACTTTTTTTGTGAAAAAATACAGAAAAACCGAGAAAAACCAGTAAAAACTCGAAAATAAATCCATAAAATAAAAATTTTAAGTTACTGTAGCTGTCGTTATAAGACCACAGCTCTGTTTTTTTTTGTATCAGAATAATATAAGTTTTTGAAAATTGTATTATTTTTTAAACTTTGCTAAAATTTTGCTAAACAAATTTCAGAACCCATAAAAACCATACAGCCTGAGAACCTGCTGATCAATGATTAAAATTTTGCAAAGGCAATTTTAAAAAACCGTATCCATTAACTTACCAATATCAGCAGATGGCTCTGGAACTGATAATGAAGCTTTCCTTGTAGTGGGAATACAAATATTATCGTTACTCAATGAATCTCGATGAGCGTCTCCATTCTGATAATTAACATCTGAAGACGTGGATGGCTGACCTGGATATTCAGAATTCTTATTGATCTCTCGTTTTGTCTCTCAATTGAGAGTTGATTCATCAACTAACCATTTGGCTCTTTGTCTTTTTTCCTACGAAGCCTGCCAAGAAAATTACTCATATCTCTATTCTCTCATTCTAGAAGAGCTTAGAAGAAATTTCAGTGAAATATGTGGTGTGGATATATTGACCAGCCAGGGTTATCAACTTCTGCGCACCCCTCATTGTGTCTAACCGTCTGCGTCTCTGCTTTCTTCTTCGTCCAACACGACAAACGCGCCAACGAGTACTCGAAGAAAGCGAGATTGCCTTATTTATGTCGTGTTTAAGCTCTTTTTAGTTGTTCGCTTCGTGGTAAACTATGTCTCAATTACTGTAGTTTTCTCAGGCAATCCGATTTCAAACTCCCGCTATTTTTGGAGATTACGGTTTTCGTTACGGGAATCAACCAATATTTTTTCCTTGTGTTCCTTTAACTACTGTAATTTTCTGAATTTTTTGTGAAATTTTTTGAGAATTCTCTCTCTCTCTCTCTCTCCCTTTTTTGTTTCTTTTTATTGTCAAATAAAGGAAAATGAGATTGCTCTATATATGTCAAGTTTAAATCCCGTTTAGTTGTTAGTTTAATCACAACCCAATAACGTTGATCTCAATCCAGGGCTGGGAATAAAATTTGAATTGCGTTTGGATTGAGACTCAATCCAAACGCAATCCAAATTTGAACTCCCGCTATTTTTTCTGAATATGGTTTTCGTGACGGAAGCCTACAAACATGTTTTACTTGTGATCCTTTAACTATTGTATTTCTTTGATTTTCGTTCAAGTTTCTCTTTTTTTTCACGTTTTTGCAATAGATTTGTGCACCTAATTCGCTAAAATCGATGAATTTTTCAGAAAATGGAATCAGTAGCAAGTGAATCAGCTCCGAAGCCAAAGAAAATCACCGTCAAACTGAAGAACATCGGAGATGCGCCAGTTCTCAAGAACAAAAAGCTCGTGGTGAAAGCATCCGACACATTGGCATCACTAACGAAAGTGAGCTAAGTTAATTGCTGGTAATTTCTGACTAGAATTGGATTTTTCAGGTTCTTCGAAAAATGCTGAATCTCACCTTACACGACTCGCTCTTCCTATACATCGACACAACTTTTGCACCTTCTCTAGACTCAAATTTCGAAGTAAGTTACATTTTAGACGACTTTCTGAAATGATTACTTTTCTTTCAGGTGTTAGCACGATGTTACGCAGTGAAGACCACTGGAGACGAGGTTGTAGAACTGCAGTACAGCACAACGCCGGCGTACGGATAATACATTGTGATATTTGAATGATTTTAATTTTGTATAATGTATATAAATATTTTATCAATTTGTGATATTTCTGATTGGCTTTAAATGACTAACGAATTCTAGAGAGATGGAACACTCCAGAACAATCCTGCAACTTCATCCAATAAAATGATTAAATTTTCAATTGTTTTGCTTTCCTTGCACATTTGGTTTCAAAACCTCTTTATTTAGACAATATTTTAAAATTCTTATATAAAAAAAATATATGATTCTTCCAGTAAAATCCCACATAGCAAAAACATGAGTAAAGTGAGTACCTCCCTTCAAAAATATGAAATTAAAAAAAATCTTTATTTTCAGAGAATCGACCACGATGAAGAAGACCGTGATTCTTCGGAATATGAGCAGATGGAAGACGAAGAAGAAGACGTTGAGCGTTTTCCCCAACAACAAGCTTTGTACGCCAAAGAAGACGATCATTTTCAACCGCAGTACATCACGGAACAAGTGCCGACAACCAGCAATCAAATGGAATTGCCCTTGCAAATCGACTATGAAGGTTTTAAATCTATTTTCTAGAATTTTCGTATTACTCTTGTCCGAAATCAATGCACGTTGCGGCCGAGAAAACAACGGTGGGCGGAGCTTATCTCCCACAGAGAGAACCTTACTGTATTTTTCAAATTATTGCACGCGCCTTTAATACAGTACCTCAACATTTATCGAATTTTTGCCTTTTTCTCTCATTTTTTCGCTTGTTTCTGTCTAATTTTGTCTAATTCTCATAAATCTTCAATTCATTTTTCTTATAAAAAGAAAAAAACATCCAAATAGGGCCCAAAATAAAAAACGTCCGAGGTACGGTATTTAAAGGCGCATGCATCAATTAGTTTTTTCGCTGTGAGACCGACGATGCGATTTTGAGTGATTTACGGCCGCAACGTGCATTGATTTCGGACGAGAGTAAAATACTTCATTAGCTTTTAGAAGTCTACCCACATAGTACGGTACCAGTCGACAATTCCTACAATATCCTGGAAGATGGCAAGGTTTATTATGAGAACGAAATGGAAGGTTGTAAAAATTTGGTTTCAAAGCACTATAAATCTTCTTACAGACCTGGTTTACCATGAAATTTATGGAGAAGGAAGCGATCAGAAAATTGAAATGGATAAAAGTAAGCAATTTTCGTTTTCAGGGTAATTCTACCCATTTCAAAGCAAATACTCACTTGCTATAAGCTCATTTGCTATTTTCCCATTTGCTT
>NC_013490.2:4349453-4364527 GCF_000004555.2 Caenorhabditis briggsae
TCAGAAGAGAGATAGAGCCTTCTGATCTTTAGAATACGTACTGTCCCAGATTCCTGAAGACGTCCCGAGCCACTAAAACTTCCATTCATCATAACTTGGTTCATTTTTATGCTAGAAAGTTCATCTTACCACCATTCGAACGCTCTCTTCAAGCTTAACACAATGAAATCCACTTCAGCACATAGAGTAGGCGGCACATATAGGTTACTTGGTGTCCTGTGGTGGAAGCCACCTCGGCAGATTTTTTGGAGGTTCTTACACGGCTTAATTTTAAAAAGCTAGCTCGGCAGCTAGGCGTATTATACGTAAAATCATGAGAGGAATCTAATGGTATCGGTTGCCGAGCAAGAAACTAACTCAGAAAAAGTTATTTTTTGGAGCAGAAAAAACCATACTTGCTAAATCCCGGCCCAGCCCGGGTAGGCCCTGGCTGCGGCCCGGGCCCGGGCTGGAGAAAAATTCTCCCGGCCCGGCTCGACCCGAAAACGAAAGGGTGGCGGCATTAGTAGTGTTCAAATGAAATCGTCTCGAAAAATTCTTCGAAATTTTTCGAAAAAATTTCTCGAAAAATTCCTCGAAAAATTTCGAGGAATTCCTCGAAGTCGTTTCGAAAGTACACACTGCTATAGGCTTAGACTACAACGTTGTTTTTTCCATAACTTCCGCCTAAGCCTATAATTAAAAACAAATATAGCAAATGATCTGTAGCAAATGAGCTAAAATAGCAAAAGATCTATAGCAAGTGATATTATAGCAAATGAGCTTTCAAAGCAAATGGGAAAATAGCAAATGATTCTATAGCAAGTGAGTATTTGCCAAATTTCAATGCTTCCAGGAATACGAAACATAATCGGATCCAGCGCTTCATGTATCGTTTGTCAGCGAACTCAATCCGAAAAGATTCGACTGTTCACATGGCCAAAATCCGAAGAGCTTCGTGTCCAATGGCTTCATTTCTTCCGACTACCATCTAGTGTGCTGAACTCTACTCATGAATCCTATATCTGCTGTTATCATTTCTCATCGGATGCTTTTATTATGGTAGATAGATTTATAAGATTCATCTCCATCATATAATTTGCAGATGGATGATAAAATCTGTTGGAAAAAGACGGCTCTTCCAAAATATCGCCATCGACGTCCCGGACTTTCTGAACCCTTTCCGTGGGAACCGTCAATGAAAATCAAGCTGAGTCAGGAAATAGCCACATCGGCGGGATACAGAATACGCTATCGAATGCCGTTCAATAAGCATAAAACGAGAAAAGTTCATGAGGTAGCCATTCTGACTCCTATTGCTCAACCCCATTTATACTACGAATTCCATTTCAATCGTTATGGATTAAATAACACCAAATTTTATGCTTGTCTAAGTTGCCGAAAAGCAAAAACCGAGAGTGGAATTCGAGACGTAATCCGGACGATTCATCTAGATGGATACAAGTTTTTGAGCAGTGGAGATCCATTCAATGGGCATCATTTTGCTTGTCGACCTCATAATGTTTATGATTCCAAGTAAGCCGCTTTGTAGATTATTCTCGAATGCTCATCACACTATTCAGATCGATGTGGCGTCCGGTTCCTGGCCAAAACGAGGACAACAATGCATACCAAGGAGTTGAATACATGGATACTGCTGGCGAGTCCTTGGAATGGAATTCCATGGTTCGTCCGGGAGAAGGAGGCGACGTGGCGACAAAAGATGAAGAACCACCAATCATTTTGTATGAGAACTTTGAGAATCCGATTTCAGAAGAAGTCATTGAGACGGTATTTATATAGGAGTTCATCGATACTAACGACTTCCTTTCAGGACTACGTTCTAGAAAGAGCCGCTACCGATCAGGTGGGATATCCACAAGATCCCCAAGAAGAAGAGGAAGAAGAAGAAGAACGGATTGCTCACAACAATCAGTCTCATCGAAAATCATTGTCACGAAAAGCGCGCATCAAGTGTCACCTGTGCATGAAATCTAACTTTTCATCTACTCAAAGTTTCGTGGCCCATTTACAAAAGCACATAATAGACGAGAAACCGTGCAAAAAGTGTGAAAAGCTAATTTCCTGCGATTCTCCATCGATTTGTATTCGAAGGAATTTGTGTGAAAAATGTTATTCCACCTAATATTTTTAAAATTTAGTTGTTTTTCCGACGAATAAATTTTCTTTGTTCAAATCTTAAATTAATCAAATACAAAAGTTATTCTACACAGTAAAGAGAGAGGAGGGGTTATGCTGTGACAGCTGGGAGATCTATCAAGTGGAAATGAGCAGATAGGGTCTTTTAGAGAGAATCTAGAATTAAAGTTAACAACAAGAATTGAGTCATGATAAAATATTCTAATCGCTGTCATCGTCCTCATCGTCCCCGGCAGCTCGCGCGACTCGTTTCGATGGTCCTTGCCCGAGTGTCTGGAGCAGACTGGTTTGTCGACCGTCGCAAGCAACAATTTTGAGTCTGAAAAAAATAATTTTAAAAGTAATAAATTAAAAAAAGAGCTACCCACTTCTCGATTGGCTCATCAAATGATCTTTGTGGGTCCTTCAAATTGACATTGTTGAGAATAAATGTCCAGACATTATCGCAATAACGGTAAGTGAGAAGTTGTGTGGCACAGAAGTTCATCTTCTCTTTGGGAAGTCTCGAAATCTGTTTGTTCATACTTTTGTCGAATTGCATCAACACTTTCGATACAAGCGACTTTGGAAGAAGACCATCGGCTTCCATGTCGTTTAGCGTCTGGTCCAGCGCTTGTCCCAGTGTTGTTCCTCGATAAAGAGCGTATGACGACATTTCTGAGTTAAAATAATTAGTTCAATTGAAAAAGATTTTCCAAAAAAGGTATTTAAACAGGAAGAATTGCCTGAGGAACAATGAAAAACACCGGGAAATCGGGTTCGAAAAAAAGGAAGAAAATTTATGTGGTATTTAGTGGCGAATTTTAGTATTTACGAGGGAGAGATACATCACAAGAGACCCATAAAAGAAGAATATTTATAAACGAAAACAGGTTTCAGTCCTTGATTTGAATCGGGAAGTAGGCGTTGACCGCGACGACGTGGCTCGAAGCTCCTTCCACTGTGAACATCTCCTCACATTTGGCAGCCATCTCTCTACGATTGGTGCGGCATCCGATAAGGCATTTACGAGCTGAAAATGTGATTTTGGATGTATTTTTAGTTGAAAAATTCCCGGAAGTCAAACTTACAACTGCATGTTTTGCATGGCCATTGGCATCCATCACACTTGGCGTCTAAGCAATCGCAGAGATCAATAACAGAAGTCTCTCCTCTCACTGTGCTTGATAGTTTTCCGTTAGCGTCATGGTGAAGGGCCTTCTCTTTGACTTCTTGCATTTGTTGTTGTTTTGACAGATTGACATGGTTTCTGCGAGCACGGTTTGTGTTATAGATATCCGATGTGTCTGGTTTCGCGATTTTGCCACCCGGGTTTTGGAACTGAAGACCTTCCAGCTCTCTCTGAGCCACTCTTCCCGGCCTGCGTCTAGAATTGTCCGGTGGAGTAGCCTCTCGAGCGATAGTTTCATACGGTTCCGGGTCCAGGTCATCGTAGCTTATTTCTTCTTCGTAATGAGCATGGTCGTCGTACACTTCCGTTTGCTTAGTAACCTAAAATATAACTTCAAATTATTTACGGAAAAAAAGCTAATTTGAATACCAACCTCTGTTTGCACAGAAATCCCAGCTATTTGGGCGAGCATCTCGTTGGCGTTCATGATTTGGATTGGAGTGAGATTTTGAAAATGTTTGAAATGCGGTTAATGAATGTTTATTGATTGTGGAGCTGAAATTGGTGAGCTAAAATGGAAAAAAACAGAACGACGAAACTGCGCGCGGTGTTTGCGAAAAGGGCTGCCGCGCCTTGCTTTTTGGTTGAACGCTGAGACCCCGCCTCCTCAAATGATTCATTACTCTGTTCTCGGTTCAAAATCAAGGAAATTTCAAGCATTCATCCAATGAAATCAGTAAATTTTCAGATGCTCCATCATGCTGAAGGTGGCATGAGTGTACCTGATCTACAAGAACTGATTGAGAGGCGGATTCCGGATCATAGAAATCAACTAGAAACAAGTTACTCGAACTTAGCCAATGTTGCAGCATATTTGAAAAATAATTATGTAACATCAAATGTAAGTAATGATCTCAATAATTCTTTGCAAATATTGAAATTTCAGAACCAGCAACATGCATTGGACGAGACAAAACAGTACGCAATTCAATCTCTGGCTAGTCTTGCATATCAGATCAACAAAATGGCAACGTAAGATATAATGTAATGGGTCAACTTCTATCTAATGGTTTTCAGGGATTTGAATGATATGCTTGCTCTACAAACAGACAAAATCGACTCGTTGGTAAATCAAGTGCAATATGTTAATCAAGTTGTGGACGTTCACAAAGAAAAGCTTGCCAGACGAGAAATCGGAGCTTTGACATGCAACAAAACTCTGTTCAAGCAACCGAAAATCATCGCTCCAGCTGTGCAAGAACCCAAAATCAGATATCAACGAACACCAATCGATTTCTCATGTCTTGATGGAATCGGGCATGGTGTCAGAATAGCCGAACCATCTCGCAGCGGAACCACCATATCCCGAGCGGCTTCAGCGATATCCTCCTCTAACCCATCTGCTCATAGCCAGCTGTATAATGATTCTCCTGCCTATGGAAGCTATGCTGGAGAACGAACCGCAACTCTTGGAAGAGCTTCAAGACCATACGCTCCCTCTATTGCCCCATCTGACTATCGGCTGCCACAGGTAACAGAATTTAAGGAAATTATATTTTTATAATCCGATTATTAAGATGACATCGGAGTCTCGAATGACTCGACAAATTAGCCACGGTTCGGAATTTGGCGAGCATATGAGTGGAGGAGGAAGCGGAAGTCAGCACGGATCATCCGACTACAATTCCATTTATCAGCAAGACAGATACGGAACAATACGAGCTGGAAATCGAACAGATGGAATGGCTGCGATTTCTGTTCCAAGACTTTCATCGGCCCAAAGTAGCACCGGTGGTCCTGAATCTCCTACATTCCCACTTCCACCACCTCAACTTTCTTCGTTGCACTACAATGGATACGTGGCGCCTGGAAGTGTAGTTCAGCAGCAGCAGCAACAACAACAGCAATATCAACAACAAATGCAACAGCAACAAAGTTACGGGACTATAAGGAAGCCTACAGTTACAAGAAATGACCTCCCACCACCACCGCCATCAATGTTGAATCCTTTGTCGAGTCAACTATCCACCCAAGATGATATGGATGACCTGCCACCACCTCCAGAATCCGTTGGAGGATCTTCAGCATACGGAGTTTTTAATAGGACGGAATCCTATACTTCAAGCCAACCGCCTAGTTTATTCGATACCAGTGCCGGTTGGATGCCAAATGAGTATCTAGAAAAAGGTTCGAACTTTTCGAAAAATATTTTTTTCCACTTCAATAAAAATTGCTTAAATTTCAGTACGGGTCCTTTACGACTACGACGCTCAGAAAGAAGACGAGTTGACACTTCGAGAAAATGCCATTGTGTACGTGCTAAAGAAAAATGACGACGACTGGTACGAAGGAGTGCTTGATGGTGTGACAGGCCTCTTCCCTGGAAACTACGTTGTCCCGATGTGAACATAAATTCTAACCCCTTCTCAATTCATTTATTCACCTTCATATTTATATTTTTATATACATTTTATTTATATATATTGCCTGCCATCTTTTTTGTACGTGCTTCTGCAAAGAATGAACGATTTACTTATGTGGATGGGGGATATATAGCTCTCGCGTCATGTTGTAATCATCAAGGAAGCATTGCTCTCCCCCGGTTTGCAAGCTAAAAATAGTAAAGACGGTGGCTATTTTGGAGTCGTCGACGCATTTCCTGAACGCGTTTTTTCTCTTTTCTTTCATTCATTGGGGCTCCATCTAATACTCCCCGTTTTTATGCATGTCGCGGACCCGGCTGGGCTAATTTTAAGTTTTTCATTGGCTCGTTTGGAGCAAAATTTCAAAAATACGATTTAATGTAGAAAATTCACTTTCTTCTCACAAAAGCGCAAAAATTTGGCTAAAAATTGGAAAAAAGGTTTCGAAAAGGGACAAAAAACTTTCAAAGTAATTCCGCTCAATAACCACGAGAGAACTTTTCGTCTGCGCCTTTGACATACTGTAGTTAAAAATTCCGAAAAATATATAATTTTGTAAAAATCGGAAAAAAAGGCTGGAATTTTAGGAATTCCGAACATCCCTAGAAAATATTGAACAAAAACAAATTTTTTCAATTGAGTTTATTAATATGTGCACCGTTTTTCCTGGCTTTGGTGAAAAAAAAAATTTCGGATTTTCCCTTCCCAGCCAATCAATTTTCACATCGAGCCGAGCCAAGCCGACATTTATCAAGCATTGAATACGTATTCCCTCCTTATTTTGGTTCTGCTCGGAGAGCACGCCTATTTAATGAGATTGCTCAGCCACATTCTTATATGTGAGCCTCTTCTCCGGTGGACGACTACTACTTCTATTTTCATATTTTTCAATAATTCATGTTCGCAGTGACGCCAAAAGGAAACAGGCAAAACCAAGTCCAAAAGGATTTTGCAAAGCGTGAGAACGAGATCTTGGTGGGCGGAAGAGAGGAGTCGAAAGGTCAGAACAGAGAAAAACGCCGGTGACCGTGGCCGAAGGTCTCAACAACCGTAACCTAAAAATATATCTAGAATTTTCTAGAATTTCTGATTTTTTTGAATTTCGGAAGAATTTTCTGAAATTCTGAATACCAGAATTTTCTGAATTTCTAAATTTCTGCATTTCTGCATTTCTGAATTTCTAGATTTCTGCATTTCTGCATTTCTGAATTTCTGAATTTCCGAATTCCCGAATTCCTGATTTTCTGAATTTTTGAATTCCTGAATTTCAGAATTTCTGAATTCCGAGTTTCGAATTTCAGGAAACCGGAATTTTTGAATTTCTGAATTTTCTGAATCGTTGAACCGTTGATTTTTTTTCTGATTTCCTGAACTTCTGAAAAACTTCTGAATTTTGTTTTCAAAACTTTTTCAACTGGAATTTTCCAGAATTTTCCATTCTGGTGACTCTAAAAAGTCCAAAAACAACAACAATTAGTCATCGTTTTCGGCTCAAATCCTCTCTTACTTTGAACAATGCGGTGGTGTTAGAAAGTACTTGAACTGTGATATGAGGTGGAAGATTTTTCTTTTCAATCAAACCACATCTTTTCTCTATTTTTCACCACCCCGTTCTTCTCCTCCTATGTCCTCTGTCCGTGACGTCGATACGCTCCTCTTCTTACGTCTTTGCCCGTGCCCTTGTTTCTCTGCGTCTCTCCAATGCTCCATCTCTCTCTCTGTGTCACCGACTACTGGCTCAACTTGTCTCTCTTCTCTATTTACATATTTCGTCAATCTTTTCTCTCTCTTTTCTCTCTTTTTCGTTATCCCTTCTTCCCTCCCAAAGTTACCCACACCCCGACGAAAAAAACCTTTTCTCTCGGAAATAGTATCCGAACGAGAGTCAAAAATAGAAAGAGACCGTCCGGAGTCCTGTCTATTCACCTGTGGTTCTTTTTTTCTATTTTTTCCTGCTACTTGTTTTCCCTGTCATCTGACCTGTTTTGAAATCGTGTCAGCCAATTTTCAATTTTCGAATATTGGAAAAATCCTTTTCCCGATCCTCTCGAGTTCTGAATTTCTGAATTTCTGAATTTTTGAATTTCTGAATTTCTGAATTTCTGAATTTCTGAATTTCTGAATTCCTAAATTCCTCAATTTCTCAATTTTCCAATTTCTGAATTTCCAAACTTTAGAATTTTTCTTATTTCTAGAAATTTTGGCTTCATGTGATGCTCACATGAAGATGTCTGAGCTTTAATAGAATGTCAACAGGTCGAAAAAAATTTGATTAGTTCTGGAAAAATCGAATCACATGATTTTCACATGTGGCCAGATTTTTTGCAAAATCTTGCAAAGCGTTTTTGCAAACTTTTCGGTTTGTTTTTTGAAATTTGGAAGTACCATAAAACCTGTAATAGAAAGGCTTTTTAATTTGAAATATTTACTTTAGTTCAATTTGATTCTATTTAATTTCAGAAAATACATCTTTTTTCAGTTGACAGATTTTTAATACCATGAACACTCTAATAGAAGGCCATCCAAACAGTCCACTTTGAGCTCAATTATCTCGATTCCTGTAAAATATATCAAAAATGTGTCAACTAATAAAATGTTTACCATAATATCAGAAATATTTTATTAGTTGACAAGATTTTGAAATCATTTACAGGAACCGAGATAATTGAGCTCAAACTTGACATATTGATTTGTGATCATCTTCTTATTCTCCGAAACTTTCAACAAACAAAACTTTGAAAAAAAAACTGTCTAGTTTGCATGTCTTTCCTCGTACATCAGTACGCAAATTAAAACAAAAAAAATTAAATAGGATTAACAGTGCCGATTCCCGATTCTTGAACTCTTAATGTGCCGGTCTACATTGAGCAAATTTTGTATGTCATTGAAAGAAATCTGACCTAAATGAAAAATCTGACCTAAATGAGAATTTCTGAATTTCTGAATTTCTGAATTTCTGAATTTCTGAATTTCTGAATTTCTGAATTTCTGAATTTCTGAATTTCTGAATTTCTGAATTTCTGAATTTCTGAATTTCTGAGTTTCTGAATTTCTGAATTTCTGAATTTCTAAATTTCTGAATTCTAAATTTCTGAATTTCTGAATTTCTGAATTTCTAAATTTCTGAATTTCTGAATTTCTGAATTTCTGAATTTCTGAATTTCCGAATTTCTGAATTTCCGAATTTCCAAACTTCTGATTTCCTGAAATTTCTGAATTTCTGAATTTCTGAGTTTCTGAATTTCTGAATTTCTGAATTTCTAAATTTCTGAATTTCTGAATTTCTGAATTTCTGAATTTCCGAATTTCTGAATTTCTAATTTTCCGAATTTCTGAATTTCTGAATTTCTAAATTTCTGAATTTCTAAATTTCTGAATTTCTGAATTTCTGAATTTCTGAATTTCTGAGTTTCTGAATTTCTGAATTTCTGAATTTCTAAATTTCTGAATTTCTGAATTTCTGAATTTCTGAATTTCCGAATTTCTGAATTTCTGAATTTCTGAATTTCTGAATTTCTGAATTTCTGGACTTTTTGGATTCTTGGAACTTCTAAGTTCCTAGAAAATGCGCAAAATTTCTAACTCTAAGCTTTCAAAACTTTCAAATACTGAATTTTCTGTTCGAATTTTCGAATTCTGATGGTCAATAGAAAAAAAAGGAAAAACTATGAAGAACAATTCGCTGAATTTTAAAACCAAATGAATAAAAAAACGGAAGAATTTGGACACTTTTATTCAACCATTTTGACGTCTTCTCTCCTTTTTTCCGGTTCTCCTTCGCGCCTTTCTTGCTGTTCATTGCTCAACCTATGAGCTCAAAGATGAATCTTTGGAATGTTTTTCTTGTTTTTTTTCGCATTTCTGTTTTTTCTGGTCTCTCTGGCCTCCTATCGGTTTTTATTGCATTTTTTTTCAGTGTTGACACACAAAATCCACCGGTATTCGGGAAGTAAAAAGTAGAAGAAGAAGAGGTTTAAAAAAGAAAAAAACTATTGAAATGAGCAAAAAGAACTGCGTCATGAGCTCTCTCTCTCTCTCTCTCTTCTCCCCTTTATGAGTACTCTCGAAAAAACAAAAATCCTTTTCTTTTCTTCTTTTTCTTGTAAAAAATAGAGAAAAGAAGAAGAAAAAAAAATCAAAGGTTCCTCTCACTTCAGAATGTTGTAAAGTTTACTCTCGTAAAAATTTTTTTTTTCTTTAAAAAAGTTTTTTCAAGGAAATTCCCTTTATATCCGATTTCAACTTCTAATCTTTGTGTTATTTTCACAAATTTTAAAAATTCTGAAAATCGGATTTTCGAGCGTCACGGATCATCTGAATCAATAAGGCTGCATCAAAGTTCGTCTGATATTTATATATAGGTGATTTTTGAAATTTAAAAAAAATTCAGAAGTTTGAAATTTCTGAAATCCGAAAATTCAGAAATTCAGAAAGTCAGAAATTCAGAAATTCGGAAATTTAGACTGTCAGTTTTGAGCTCAATTATCTCGATACCGAGATATATAAGCTCAACGTTGGCGCTTCAGGTAGGCTTCTATTAGAGGAAATACGGTATGCGGAACCTTCTTTCTTCCCGATTAAGAAGGTGTCGAATACAACACCACCTTGTGTCAAAACATATCCTTCTTCTCCACGTGGTCTCAAATTTCTTCTTCTTCTATTTTTGTCTCCATTTGCTCTTCTGTTCTCCTTCTTCTTCTTTTTCTCCTCAGAACTCCTCCACCCCTTCTTCTTCTTTTCTCACCTCCTTAGGTCCCAAAAACTCTCTCAAGAACTCTCTTTGACCAATTTCTTTTTCCAGTTGGGTGCTCACAGAGTTCAGAGACTCCTCTTCTGCGTACGAAACCTCATTCGATCCCGTTTCTTTTTTTCGTATCATATATTCAAATTTCTTCTCCTTTTTTCCTCTTCTTCTTCTTTTTTTCCTATTTGCATTTTCCCGGTTTGACCGCTGAAACTGCGTCAAAAGGAAAGAAAGGTGGGGTCAGAAGAGAGATAGGTTATGGAAATGTTTAGTTTTATTTGTCGTATTTTCAGCTTTATGACATGAATATAGTTTCCAAATATAGAGGAGAATGTTTGAACAGCGTCTAGAACATTCTAAAAATGGAAATCTATTTTCTGAAAATACCGTATTTCCTCCACTAGAAACCCACCATTACCGTCAACTATGAGCTCAATTATCTGGACTCCTGTGAAATATATAAAAAAAGTTGTCAACTGATAAGTTATTTATCATAATATCACCAATAATTTATCAATTGACAATTTTTTGATATCTTTCACAGGAATCGAAATAATTGAGCTCAAACTTCACAGTAGATTATTCGAATTTGGGAATTTTATCCCCAAATATTTTCCGAAAATTCAAAAATTCCTTGGATTTGAAGAACAAGGTTTCTTCTAAATTTTTTGAGTCTCGAATTCCAATTAATACCCCGGTCCCCTTAAGGGTTCTTTTCCTTCTTTTCATAATCCCAAGCCACGCCTTCTTCCGTTCCCCCATCTTCCAAAATCCACGTCACAATTCGCCATCGGCATCATCATCATCATCTTCGTCTTTTTCGACTGTTCCTCCTCGAAAAACCATCACGCTATACAAACAATGACATCATGGGGACAGTTTTTCTTCTCCGAAATACCGTCTAGTTTCTGCTGGTCGGGTTCTTTCGTTTTTTCCGCGCGGATCAGAAGAAGAGAACACAATTTGTTAGTATAATAGAAGCATAAACAGAAGGCGAATTACTCATTTTTCTAGATTTCACAATGTGCTTCTTCTTCTTTCTTTTTTCCAATTTCCGGTAAATTTCGAAACCTAGCATAATCGCATTATTCTGGAAACTAAATTTTTTTAATTTTGAAATTTTTCTAGAAATTTATTCATTATGATGTTTCTCTGTCCCTCACTTGAGAAATTCAAAAATTCCGAAATTCGGAAATTCAGAAATTCAGAAATTCAGAAATTCAGAAATTCTGAAATTCAGAAATTCCGAAATTCCGAAATTCGGAAATTCAGAAATTCAGAAATTCAGAAATTCAGAAATTCAGAAATTCAGAAATTGAGTTTTTCTAGAATTTCTTTATTATGATGTTTTTTCCGTTCTTGTTCCTCCTTCACCCGTGTCATCAGTCATTTTTGAGCCTCATAGAATTCAGAATTCCCCTGATGACGTTGGTAGACAACACACAAATCCCCCAAAAGGTATCGTTCTTCTTCTCTTTTTCTCTCTAATTCTCTCTTCTTTCTTTTTTCCATTTCATCGATTTTTATTCCATTCTGAATTTTACTGAATTTCGTTTCACACACCGTCATACTTGTTTTTGCGGGGGTTTTCAGAGATTCTCGAAAATCCCTGTGATTCTTTCTCGCGCTTTTTTCGAAATTGTGCCCTCCGGCAACCGATTTCCGTTAACGCCGCCCACGACAAAGAAGATAGAAAAAATGTTTTTATTCATTTCAGACGCCTTCTTATTCAGTTCATTTTCTTCCTTTTCACACAAAATATCAGCAAAAATGGTCGCTGATAACTCGGAAAAATCAACGAAATCTGTTGCCAATGGACAGTTGATCAGCACAGTTTCCAGCAAAGATGATCTCCCGAACGCTATCATTGTCACCCAATGTCCAGAAGACGTGAGTTTTTTGGTTTTTATATAACCCATCGAAAAAAAATAATTTTTTCAGGTATTCGATCACAAAGAAGACAAGGCAAACTTCAAAGCGCTATTCACACAAATCGAAAAAGACATCCATTTCGATTTCCTGCGGAGCTTCCGACGAGTCCGAGTAATCTTCTCGTGAGTCATTTTGAAAATCGCCCATTTCCGGAAAAACTCCAATTTTCAGCTCCCCTGAAAACGCCACCGCCGCCAAACTCATCGTTCAAGGGTTCTCTTTTAAGGGACACGAACTGAAAGCCTTCTTCGCTCAAAGGATCTACATGAGTGCCAATTCACAAATGCTCTCACCACCTCCACTTGAAAAACAGTTTTTGATTTCTCCACCATGCTCACCGCCAGTCGGATGGGAACAGACTAAAGATATGCCTCCAGTCGTGTGTAATTTCGATTTAATGGCTCGTTTGGCGTCATTTGCAATTGATGAGAAGTGAGATTTTGAGAAAATTGAAGTTTTAAGGATTATAACTTTTTTTCTGGAATTCCTTGTATTTAGACAAATCCTCTTTTTCTAATTAGCTGATTTCCAAATTTTCTTTCAAAAATATTCATTAATTCTCGAGTTAGAACCTATTTTTTAATGCTCATTTTCTCCCCAAATCTTGCGCTGGCGCGAAAAAGAAGTCGGCGGGCGCAGACTGTCGCACGGAAAATCAGCGAATCATTTTATAAAATCGCTGAAACAAAGAAAAGAGATAGAACGACTGTAAAATCGACATTTTTCCAGATACGAAGTTCACAACGGAGATGAATTGACTCCAACCATCGTCGTACATCCATGCGAGACTCCACTCGATATCCCATCTGCTCTTGAGATGCCTCGAACTCCACGTCCTTCATCTCCTGCTGATTCAGATGAATAATTTCTCAAATTTTCTTTTTTGTTCTTCTTCTCCTTCAGCTTTACAACATCTTCCTCATTCTATATTTTGTCGTCGTCGCACTCCTTCATCTTCTGAAAATCCGCAGAGCTTCTGCCGCGGGTAGATACTATGTCCGTCCCCCAACAACCACTTATTTTTGCCCATTATTTTGAAAACGTTCCCCATTTCTTTTGTAAATATATCAACTTTCCTTTTTATGGAATGGATTTTAACAAAAAAAATACATGAATTCAAATAAATTATTTGTCAAATAAAAATCTAAATATCTCAGAAAAAGCAAGCATTATACCCGATCCCAAAAAGATAAAACTATGTTAACAAAAAGAATAATTACTAAAATAATTTATATTTACACCATCATTGGGTCCTTTTTCGTTGCCACTGCATGATATCCCATTGCTCGTGCCACGAATATCCTTATCATATGGTCCCATGACGCTTTGTTCTTACTGTACAAGTTCAAATAAATCGCCAGCATCACAACGGATCCAGCATAGACATATTCAATCGTGAAGGGTTTTGAGAAGAGCAAAAATGATAAAATGATAGTGAGCGCTTTGCGAAGAGTTGTCACAGTAACCGCCACTAGAGCTCCAAAAACTTTAATATGGGTCAACACCACGTTGACTCCGAGGTATCCCAAAAATGAGAAGATCA
Source organism: Caenorhabditis briggsae (assembly GCF_000004555.2). Taxonomy (NCBI): domain Eukaryota; kingdom Metazoa; phylum Nematoda; class Chromadorea; order Rhabditida; family Rhabditidae; genus Caenorhabditis; species Caenorhabditis briggsae. The sequence continues at coordinate 4,363,346 of NC_013490.2, forward strand.
GAGCGTATCCAAATGTTTTCCACGAGTTTTCGAGGAAGAATGGGATAGCGCTGAAGATTTCTCCGGAAAGAACGACGTAGGTGAAAATGAACACAGAGCCGATTCCATAGGAGTACAGTACCTGAAAAATGGAATTTAGCTGGTTATTTAGTTGATTAATACCCACCACTTCATTACTAGATCCTCCATATTTCTTCATATTCTTCTCTTGAATATTTCCGATCACAGCGTCTGCTAATAAAGCTCCACTGATCATGATATAGCCTCGAGAATCGAAGTTTGGGGACACTTTGTTATCAGCCAAAGTGAACATGATGATTCCTAATTTTTTTATTAAAAAAATTTATATTACGGTAAGATTCTTACCTAAACTCATAAGAATTGCTGCACTGATATCGATCCAACCGTAGCGTTTTCCTTGAATCAAAATACCGCCAATTAGAACTGGAATCAGTTTGCAGCATTTGAAAATTACTTGAGTTGGATAATTGAGATATCCGACTGAAGCGTTGGAAAGGCCCATTGTGGCAACTGTGAAGAATGCGATGACTCCGTAGATTCTCCATGGAATCATTCTCTTTGTATTATGCCATACGGCACATTCTGCATAACCACATCCACTATAAATCACGAATTGAATAAGTGTTAGTGTCCATCCGAATGGTTTCATTCCCGGAAGTTTGAATATTAATTCCTGAAGTTACAAATGTTTTGAACGGACCATCCTGTCGAAAACCTACTTGCATATACCCGTATCCTAAATACAAAATGAATATGGCTCCTGAAAGAAGCACAAATTGAAGCCATTTTGGTCTGGAAATCTGGAGATTTTGTAATTGCGACGTCTTCAACAATTCCTTACTTTCTAGCTATATTGAACCCTAGTAGATGAATCGGCTCAACGTCATCCTTGATATGACGCGGCAGCATAGACGAACTGCAATCAGAATGAATTTGTGCAACGGTCATTTGCAATAGGACGAAGGTGGGCAAATAGCGCGAGGGAAAAGCGAAACGAAGCGATATGGATCAGCATTACTGCCCATCCAATGAAAAGCCTGAATCTCTCTTACGCGCTACGATTTTCCGAAATGATATCGATTGTTTCAATGTTGGCATCAAACACAGTTTCGGAAAGTGGATACGGAAATCGACCAACTTCCAACGGAATAATTTTCCCAC
>NC_013490.2:4365039-4517022 GCF_000004555.2 Caenorhabditis briggsae
CCCCCCCCCCTCTTTTCAGTACTTTGTTGACCTAACAATATGTATTTGAATGATTGATATGTTGATGGTACAGACAGGGAACAATAACAATTTATTGGAACAACAAACAAGTTAGTTCTTGGAGTTGAAGTAGTCGGTAAGGATGGCGCGTCCTTGCTCTTCATTTCCCCAGCTGGTGACAACAGCGGAGGAGCATCCGACGACCTTGCGGGCCTTTCCTTCCTTATCGTACTTGCAGAGTCCGCAATACTCTCCGATGATCTTCTTATCGGCGACCTTGATGAGTGGGATCTGGTGCTCGGCGCAGAGGGTCTCGACGAGCTTGACGTATTGCTCCTCGTCGCAGTTCTCGGCGAGAACGCAGAAGTGAGCCTCACGCCTGAAAATTGTTCGTAGATCTTTGGAACTCATACAGCATAAAGCCAGTACACGTGTGGCAGAGGAACAATCATTATACCACCTATTTGTATCACAAAGTAACTACAACTTATGATTTCTAGATAACAAGTGGAACTAATCAGAATATCACTAGGGTTCAATCAAAACTCACTTGTCAAGAGCCTTGCAGGTCTCGTGGAGTCCCTTAGCGAGTCCATCGGCGTGATGGGCGGCACGAAGGACTGCTCTCAAGGCCTGTTCCTTGTCCATTGGTCCCTGGGCGATGGCGGCTGGAGCCACTTGAACATCTCTGTAAATGAAAGATTTAGAATCATTCAATTTCCATTTTCTGATGCATGTAACAGTATTTTCTAATGAATTGTTCGAACAACTTTGGAACCGATACAGCTTCAAGGCCAGTACCCGTGTGGCAGTAGAACGGTTTATATCGCACACTACGACTAGAAAATATCGACTTCGAAATTCTCCGTATTTATGTGCTGAAGTTTGAAACAGAAAATACGTACCCTCCTGCGTCAGACATTGTTGTTGCTAGCAAGAGTCCTTGATGTTTACCTGTAAACTGAAGAATATTAGAAAGTCCGAAAAATAGTTTCAATTTCTAAGACAACGAAAAAATTTTCAAAAAATGGGAAAAAAAACTGGAAAATCATAGAAAATTACAAGCACCAGTACATCCGCTGCGTATCCTGTTAAACCATACGAACGAGTCGCTACTCAGCGAAAACACCACGGAGCACACTTGCGCTTGTGTCGATTTACGCAGCCAGGCACGCACGGCGGGAATCTTTGAATTTCAATGATTCTTCGATTTTTTCGCCTGGTTTCTACATAAAGTTTTACAGAATTTTTTTACAGAACAAGTAAAAATGAACGACCAAACGTTGAATCATATCCTGAATCATTTTTCTGCCAAGTTCGAGAATGTTCGAAGCGATCAATCACCAGATTTACTCCAAACACTGACTTTATCGCAATATCAGGTAAAATTAAAGTAAAAGTTTCTGCAATGTTCGTTTTCTTTCAGAAGTTAGCCGAAATCGACGTTCAAACTGTAGCGGGACTAAGCGAAGGATTAGAATCATATTTAAAGGACCATTTGGAGATTCTTAACCTCCAATTGCAGTTAAAACAGAAGAAATGTGCGCTTGCTGGAAAACTACAGACTTTAAATACAAAATTTGACAAAGCTATCGAAGAAACGAATGGTGAGTTGTGAAAATTGTATTTTTAAAAATTCTTCATTGTTCAGAACGGAGTGACCTTCTTAAGAAAGGAAAGATCGATTTTTTGAATCCAGTGGCTCCCGCAGATGAGCCAGTTTTTGCAGTTCCAACAGAAATCAAAAAACAAATTCCTGTGGAACCTACTTATTCAACAGGAGTGATGCGAGAAACTGTTTCTCAACGACCACAACCTGCAATTGATTCTGTCATGAAGCCTCCGACGTACACATCACTCTTAATGTCGACAAGAAAGGAAAAGAAAGAAAACGTGCCGAAGACTGAGTCTTTCAGTTTGGATGATTCACTGCTGAACGGACATGGTAAGGAAAATTTTTAAATTGGCTTTGAACCAATATTTTTGATTTTCAGACATATCAATGGTGAATATCTCCGACGAGAGAAGACGATTACAATTCGACGAACTAGACGATGATAAGGAAGAGACCCCAGCCAGGAATAAAGCCAGCCGATCCGCGCCAACAAAAACTCCATCAAGAACTCCTGCGCGACCAGCGACGGAACGGAAACCACTCGATTTGTACTCTCTACCACCTCCACCAGTCTTTACGTCAAGTTCCGGACGGGTCTTCAACCAGAACCGTGATTAATTTTTCGAATAATTTTGCAATTTTCTTTTCCAAAACAATTCTATAACAAATGCATCTGTATATTCGAACCAAAACAGTGAAAGTCATGTGAATATATTTAATAAACTGTTTTTTTAATCAACCAATTTTGCCTATATAAAAATAATAGTTGAAAAGCTATGCATATTTTCGTGAAAGGTCTTGAACCAGTTTCATTCTCAAAGTTTTAGCTGGATGGAGGAAAAAGAAGTATCAGGAGACGAACTCCAACTCCAGCTGGAACCGGTGACTGCTGAAAACCTGAAAACTGTTCGAACCCTTGTCGCAAGCATATTTCCTGTTTCGTACAGCGACAAATTCTATCAGGAGTGTTTGGAAAACGACCTAGTCGGAGTAATCGTCAAAAATGGAGAAGCTATTGCGATTGTGGCCGTCAAGCCGGAAAATTTTGAATCTGGATTAGTGCTATACATCAGAAGTTTTGGAGGTTAGTTTTAGTTTATTTGTCATTCTGTGAATCAAGCAAAAAGTATTTTTGCGGAAAATCGGAGCTGTTGAAGAGAAACTTCCCACCTCGGGCGGGAGTCGCTCGATCCGCAATATTGCGTCATGGTGCATGCACACAACGGCAACTACAATAACCGACAAATATATTTGTCAAAATTTTTACAATGTTTATTTTCAGTACATCCTCGATATCGAGAATCTGGAATCGGATCATTTCTGATGAATTTCGTCGAACAGAAATGCAAATCGCTGAATCTTGTAAATGCGATGCTCCATGTTCAGACTTCCAACAAAAAAGCGATAAAGTTTTATAAAAACCGAGGATTCATCATAACGAGCACGGTGCCGAAGTACTACCAACGATGTGAACCACCCGATGCCTATATCATGTGGAAATCTATTTTGTAACTCAAAAAAAATATTTACTTGTGTAATTCGAGTCAGTATTTGAATATACTAATTTTAACTTATTTAAATTCACCAGATTTATTTAGTTTTGATAAATATCAATCTGCAACACATTCGTTATAATAAAACAAGAAAAGAAAAATGAACAGGAAGAGGGGGAAGCTACTAAATACAACAATATAGGGGTTTTGAAAACAATACATCACAGATACTATTCGACAGGGAACATATATTTTCTCTTTTGGGGAGTAGGCACCTTGAAACAACGAGTGTAGCTCTGATTTACGGGATGATGATGATGGCATGAACACATAGAATTAGGTGAACCGGTATTTAAAAGGGCTGTGAGTTTAGATATATCTGGCGGGTTATATAAGATAAGAGACTCTAAAATTAAAGTTTTCGGGTTGAAGGAACTGAGTCGTTTGTGATCGGCGAAGGCGTGGTTTTCATTATGGATGACGTGGATGGCGGTAGGAGGCTGTTGAACAGCTTGATATTCTCGTTTGAATACGACGGCAAGAAGAACTCGCTCCTACTGACTGCTTCGCGATGAAGCTTCTTTCTGGCTCTGAAAGATTCAATTGAAACGACGGAGACTAAAGAATCACACAAACCTTAATGAGATTCGATCGTTGGCTGATGAATCGTAAACTTTATTATTTGGTACAGATCGGAGGTTTACAGAATTCGAAAGTGGTTTTGCGGCAGATGAGACACGCATTGAGGATGCAGCAATAGGGAATCTGAAAACGCCAATTTTTTTTTTAATTTAACGAAATTCGAAAACTCACCTAGTACTGGGGAAAACGATGAGACGGTCCCTGGTCTCGACGGCGGTATTGACTCGGCGAGCTGGATCCTCCACGCGTTTCGTATCCTTCAGAACCGCCGAAGTTGGTGGCAAACGCCGCTGCGCTGAGCCCGCCTCCGTGTCGAGGAATAAAGAGTCGGGTCGAGCCACCGTTGAACTTCCCATATCGAGCATCCGCATACTTCTCCTTCGTGGAATGGAAACCGGATGGTCCCGGTGCAATGGCTCCGCCAGAAGTGCTTCTTCCCCGACGGTCAATGGGCGCGGCCGACGCACTACCACCGGACTCGACGACGAACGATTCGCCTCGTTCGATGGCCGACGCTGCTGCGATCCTGACCGGTGAAGATCCATAGGCCGACTTGATGACAGGTGCGGCACCGACTGCCCCGCCGCCAGTGTACGCGAACCACGAGTTGAACATGTGGTGGTAGTTGTCGGCGCCCCTCCCAGCGCTGTCCTTTTGGCGACGGGAACCCTGGGCGACGTGCTGATAGTTGGATTCGTCGTCGGGATAGTCGGCGGGATAGACACGACCCATCGCGGTTTTCGAGACACTTCCGCTGGCTTTGGATGGTACTCTGGCATCGACATGGTACGCATGAGATCTGAAATTTTTTGATTTGATTGGTATAACTAATCGAGACTGTGATACTCACGCTGGTAGTCCATAGTTGACATAGGACGATGGGCCAATCGAGGAACCGCTCTGTTGCCGGAAGATGTAGTCGTCTTCGTCGAGTCCCCCGCGCGGATAATAGCGATGGGCTGCATACCGGTCGTAGAGCTCAGAGTCGGCGTACGACTCATATCCGGAAGTCTGGAATGAAGACGTACATAATGAATATCATAATTAGGGCATAGATTTGGTGAGTAGGATGGAAGGTTAGTGGAAAAAAACAGAGACAAGGACATGGGACAAAACACAAGACACACAGTTGATGAAACGAAGGGTGACAGTCGGGGGAAGTCGGAATCGGTGAGCATCTCCATTAGTACCTAGGCCGTTGTGTGATCGACGGCTCTCGATAGCTCGAATAGAATTTCGAGTTTCCAAGATGAACTGTTTGAGGCGAAGGACCTGCCGCTGGAGGTGGCGACGAATTCTTCGTGTAAGAAATCAGCCGGATTCCTTCTGGGGCATTGGAAGCCATAATTTGTGACTGTAATGGACTTTTAGATAAACATTCTAGAAACTCATTCATTAATAAAAAACCAGTTAACGAAATGAAAGAAGACATGTAACAATAATTATTTGTTAAGATTTATTATGATTAGTTTTAATTACATTTATTAGCTAAAGTAAGATCTATTTAAAAACCTACCGTATTATGTGGGTACTGTGGAATCAGGCCATACGGTTCTCCATAGTCCACAAAAACGTTTCCGCCACTTCCTCGTCTTGCTCCATGTGGTGGTGGTGGAGGTGGAACTGGTTCCTTTCTTTCGTCTCCAATCGACTTTGGCCTTTCTACGGATCTCAGCTCCACAGACTTCTCAGGGGAGGCATCTCTTGACTTGCTTCCGAATCCAAAGAAGTTTCTCATCGCACTGAAAGGGCTTTATATTCGTTAGTGAATACTTCTACAGTAATCCAAAACTCACTTTCCCATACTCTTCCTTCTCGACTTGTCTCTCGAGCGACTCTCCTCATTTTTCAATCGAAGAAGAGCGGCTCCAGGTGGGAACGGATGCTGCTGGTCGCCCGGCTTCGTGGCAAATTGCACTTTGGATGCAGAGTGGATCTGACCAGTTCCTCGGAGAATACTCTCCACTGGTCTGTTGATACTCTCCATACTCTGCGATCGTCGGTTCAACATGTCTGGAAAATCAAAAAATATCGTAGAATGGGTTTAGTTTTTAATATACCGGAAAATCTGTAATAGAAGGCCCCTCACACTGCCAACTTTGTCCTAATTTATCTCGGTTACTAATAAAATGACTGTGATATTATAATGAGCAATTTATCAGTTGACAAATTTTCTATATCTTTGACAGGTACCGAGATAAAATTGACTCAAAGTTAAGTTTGCGGCCCTTCTATTACAGGTTTTATCGTTTTACATGTATTTTATTCAGATGTTCATCTTATTTTCTGTGTATTAGTGATTCTTTTTTTTTTGTATTTTTTTTTCTGTGTGATTGTTTTATTACTGTATTGTATTGTACATAAGGTCGTAATAAATTACAAATTACAAATAACAAAATTAGGATGAGAAGCCCGGTAAAATCATGCCAAGAAAGCAGAAGAAGGTTAAGAAAAATACAAACCAGAATCATCCAGCTGTTGATCTGCCGCTGCCGCTTGAGCTAGAGCGGTCGGCAGGTCGACCAGCTTCATCGGACTCCGATGGTTCCGCTGCGAGAGGGAGCGGGGCTGAGACTTGCTCCTCTTCTGAGTGGACGAGGTGGGAGCTGAAAAGGGGAGGAGCGTGAGAAAAGCAACGAAGAAAATAAGGAGAAGAAATATAAACACTCGTTCCAAACGTTTTAAAGTAACTCACCACTATTCTGCCTCTGGTGCTTGATCTCCTGGAACAGCTTGATGTGCTGTGGATCAGCAGCTGCTCCCAATCCTCTCTTCTCACTTAGACTCTTCCGTCCAGGAGCTTCCCGATTGAACGGATCGTTGTCCGGGAGTTCAGACTCGTCGTGGCGAGTCGAATCCGAGACTATCGAGTCCCGCTCCGTCGGCGCCCTCACTGGAGCTGGAGCTGACGACGAGGATGACTGCCTCGAGTGAGAAGAATCAGCTCCACTCGAAGACGTTCCTCGAGGGTGCGGCGACTGGAGAAGCGAATCCGGAGCCGTGTGAGAAGACATCCTTGACGACGGAGATGGAGAAGAGGCATCGACGGTGATTCTCGACAAATCCCGTGTGATGTGTCCAGGGAGATAGTCGTTATCTCGAAGAATCACCAATGTCACACTAGACCGGACCATTGACACCTCCTTCAGTTTCTTGGACAATGCTGCTTGAGCTTCTATGTTGTTGAGAGATTCGAAGTTGATATCTTCCACTCCAATAATCCGATCATCAACTCGAAGACCTCCTTCCTTGAACGCAGCTCCGCCATGCATCACATTCTTGATGAAGATTCCACAATCCACTTTGGATCCATTCGACTTTTTGGAAACTCTGGCCTTCAAACTCACTCCCAATCCAGCAGAACTAGATCCATTGATGAATGGAATCACAATCTCGAAGCGTTGATGAGAAGACGGAGAAATCGTAGGAGTTTCTTTTGGTACTGAAGGTGTCATCAAAGCCGGTAGTGGAAGTTTCTGTGGAGGAGGTGGAATCTCACTCTTCTTCTCTTCTTCCACTTTTGGAGTTCCCTCGTTCTCCTTATTTTCAGATGACATCGAAGAATTCATCGTCGCATTATTCGTTTGAGACACTCTTGACACCAAGAATTTGATTTTTTCACCAACCATTGTCTCTTTCAGCTTATCAACAATTTCAGATTGTGTGAATTGTCCTGTGGACACTCCGTTGATTTCGAGAAGGCGATCACCAGATTTCAAATGACCAAGAGCAACTCCATACGGCTTAACTGTTCCTATGTAGAATAAACTTTCATTCTTCGCAGTTTGTCGACCAGTGACCGTGAAACCGAATCCTTTGGCACCTGAAAAAGAAAAACATAAAGCATAAAACCCTTCAAATAACAAAATCTTACTTTTAACCAATTCAACAACAGTTGTATGTCCTATGTATTGAGTGTTAGCTTGTTGCAGAGCCGATTGAATGGGCTTCGCAGATTCTTGATCCAAGAAAGAGTCTAAAGAACGATTGATAACAAGAGTAACTGGTCGATTGAGATTCGCCAACTCCGAAATCGAAGTACGAGCTCTAATTATCGACATTTGATCCACACTCTTCCCATCGATTGCCACAATCAAATCACCAACTCGAATACGTCCGTCTTTTCCAACTCGCCCACCGTCTTCAATCTTCATCACTTGAACAGAACTCAATTTCGAAGGTTTTGATGTACTAGGCATATCTGGAGATTCGTCGAAAACCGCGTTCACTTCAATACCCATTTCTCCGGCTGGTGATGGAAATGTCACAAGTGTAGTTCCAGGTAAAGGACCCTGTTCTATCGTTGCTCTTGAAGATGGATTGCTCTTTTCGTCTACTTGACTCTCCAGATGATCCGCAATTCGATCTCTAGCCTCCAAATGTGCATCAGTGATTCTCGACTTCCGATCAGAGCCTCTATTGAATCGTCCCGGATTCTTCTCATACTTTTTCCGTTCACTCCTTCTCTCAGCTCCTTCTTGCTCGGCAAGTTTCTTCTCAACTTCTGGGCTCAGTGTCACTCTCGACTGCTTCACTGGCGTATCGTCAGCTCTACTTCCAGACGTTTCTGTTCTCAATGAAGACCGGAGAATCGGTTCGTTGAGTGATTTGCCAGTTGGTGTGGACACTGACACTCGGAGTCCTGATTGAGGTAGTTTCTCGAATCCACTCACTTCGACAACCGAGTCTCGACGATCTTTTGGAGGGCTTCCTCGAGCAAATCCTACGTTGTAAGGAGAAGCGGATCGGTGAGGAGCTTGATGGTTCACAGTCACACTACCTGCAAATTTTTTTTGTTTTTGCAGTTGTGCCATTTGAAATTACCGTAAAAGCCTGTATTAGAATGGATCCTAACTTTGAGTCCATTTTTCTCGGTTCCTGTGAAAGATATAAAAAATTCGTCAACTGATAAGTTCCTTATCTTAAAATGAAAAAAAATTTGTCAGTTGACAACTTTTTGACATCTTTTATAGAAATCGAGATAAATTGTCTCAAAGTAGACAATGAGGGGGATCTTCTATTGGAGGCTTAACCGTATCAAAGATAGAAAACTTACCAAATGCACTGGCTATTGGAGTAGGCGGTCCTTCCATTATTTTTCTAGAATACGGAAGTGGTTGTGCATAATGATGTTGTTGTTTCTGGATTTGCGAATATGTCGGAGTCGTGGACCCTCCATTTGCTTCATCGGTTATTGCTAGTATCTGCAAAAAACATTTAATTGAATGGGAATTTCGAAAACAAAAAAGAATTTCATATATCGAGTTTCTTCTCCAGCCAAACCTGATCATTATACAAATCAAAAACTTCTTCCAACACATCATCCATATCCAGCACTCCATGATCTGATTCGCATTCCAGACGAAGTACTCGAATTCGTTCGTTAGCTGTCTGAAAAGGACAAAAAGCTCTAAATAATACTAACCGTAACATTGTCATTTGTGGTGGTCATATTGGATGAATAAACGGGGAGTGGATCCCGGACCCTCTGCTGAACAACTCGTGCCGGCGGTGTGTGCACATGATTATAATGATAGGGTGGCGGTGGCGGAACTACGGACGATTCATATCGACTACGACCGTTATGCATCTGTTTTGATGCTGAAAATTCCAGACACCTACAGAGAGAAGGAATATGTATTGCGAAACTAAAAAGTACGGAGAAGAGAGCAAAATACCATAGAGGGAGGACAGAGAGCAAAACGGAAATGTAGGTATAGAGATGGGGAAGAAAAGGACACCTTGCCAAATAATGTAAGAAGAGGGAAAAAGAAGGAGAGCAAACGACGATAATGAGCCAAGTAAAGAATAGACGGGAATACCAATCCAACCGTGATTAATCAAATACTATAACAAATACTTGGGTGTTAGTTTCCTTTTTTCCCTCTCTTGGAGGGTCGGGGTGTCTTCCTTTCGGTATAAAAGAGAGCATGGTCACTCTGCGCGCCAATTCATCTGGGTCTATTCAACCAGCCACACTATTTCCAATTTCTGTTCATGCACCTGCGCAGGTGAAAAAAGAGGAGAAGGGAGGGAGGTCTCTTTTTTCTTCTTATGATGAACAATGTCTGTGAAGAGAGATTGAGGGTCGAGAGGAACAGGGAAATGGCAGATGTTACTAGAAGCACGTTGTAAGGCCTTGTAATTTGTCCAGATAAGCCGACAAATTGGGGTTTTTGATGATACCGCCTGTAATAGAGAGGCCCCTAACTTTGAGCTCAATTATCTCCGTTCCTATCAAATATATCAAAAATGTGTCAACTGTTTGCGATAATATCAGAAGTGTTTTGTCAGTAGACGCATTCTTAATAAATTTTGAAGGAACTGAGATAATTGAGCTGAAAAATGACACTGTCAGGGCCTTTCTATTACAGATTATACCGTATAGAAAATAGATAAATCTTCGGTTTTTCGATGTTTGTCAGGTTCGAGTAAACGAACACACAGTGAAACTCGTTTTTGATAGTAGGAGAGTCTCCTCGATCTAATAGAAAAATAATCGTATTAAATACAATCGTCAATAATGTGTACAAAAATAATTTATTCAACTATTGAAACGAGAGAATCCAGGAATTGAATTTTGTTTAAGTTCAAATGGACTCCAGTGGTGCCTTGTGGAAAATCACATATGTTCGAAATTGAGGAATTGAGGGGTCAGATGTTTAACTAGGAAAGGATGTGAGTGGGAGAAGGAAAACACTTGGAACGGGAAACATAGGAATGATCTTTCCAGCAAAGGTAGTATGATATCACCTCCCCTTCCTTGCAAGCTAAAATAAACTATTGACTACTTACAGCGGGCGAATAAGTCGTAGGAACTTGTGATGCACACAAAAGGAAAGAATGACTCACTCCCTATGTGCTCTCCCCTCTTCTATAAACCTTCCTACAAGTAAGATCCTGAGGTTGCGCAAAGAAACGGGGTAGATCATCATCATCATCATCGGAATGATAAAGAAAAGGAGCGGCAGAGGAAGAAGGGGGAGGAAGAGAAAGGAGAAAAAGACACGACAAATCGCGAACGACAAATAATGGAGAGGAAACACATATAGAGAGATAGATAGAGGCATCTCTTCAGAACCGTGTCTTTCTTTAACCGTCTGCGGGTCTCCTGAAGGCGAAGAAGATGTTCAAGTCAAAAAGTTTTTGTACACTTTGTTTGTGAACAACAGGATGATGCTGTTTATCAGTTGCAGCTGCTGCTGCTTTCTCTAAACGACGAGGAAAAAACTAAAATATTTGTAAATGGGATAGCATGAGATATGTCATGTTATGACAAATGGCAAGGGAATGTGTTATGGGGCTGCTTTATTTTATTTCAAAAGCCGCGGAGCACTCAAAGCCAGATGCTCTTGAAATTTTCAGAGGAGCAAGGCGGTCAGCAGCTAGGCGCCGCGTTTCCTATCATAACACAACTGCACAACCATAGTAATATATCAATGAGTCAGTGTCAACCCACCACCGCATTAAATTAGACTAAAAGCTAGTTGGATTTTGAATAAATCTAAATCAAAGAAGACAAATGTGTGATGCCAAAATCTTATCAGATCAAGTTGCAGGAGAAAAGACCACCACAACAATCTCATCTTCATAAGAAGGCCTCTCAGAGAGGCCAGAAAAAATTTACTGCGAAAAGTTGGATGAAGCATTTGTACGAAAATCCGAATTCGTGTTGTGTGGATAAACAAAAATCTACGAAGCGCATCGAAATCAATCCGTTTATATTGCGAATACGGCCTTCATCCGGAATTTCGGCGATGTGCCGATTAAAGTCAAATTCACTTTTATTCACACACACAAACCCATTCATTTCTGGAATTAAAAACGATAGAAAGAGCCAGAAAGAGCAGGGAATTGGCTCAAATTTTGTTGGGAAAGGAAAAGATAGATGGAGAAGTGAGTGAAAAAAGTTTTGACAGTCACAAGAAACTAGGGGGAAGAAATGTATTATTTACAATGTGCCCACAACCACAGGAAAACTACTGTTTGTGTCCCTTTGGCTTGTCTCTGGGCGAGAAAAAGAAGAACGGAAAAGGCAAAGTTATGCGCATACCCTCGTCCTTGTTCTCAGTCGAATTAACCCATAGTTTTCGGGATGGAATATAATAGGAAACCACCGGGAAGGAACGAAAAAAGAATGTTGATTTTCTCTTTTTTCCATGGGAAATGGAGCGCCGGGAACGTAAATCATGGGAACCAAGATGACCACCACAACTGATAAGGATAAGGTCGAAAAACTCACTAATCCTTTTGCTTTTTTGTACCGGATCAGCGCCGCTTCGGCTAATTGTCCCACTGTTTGATCCTGAATTTGAGAAGTTTTGTTTCTATGTAAGCATATAAAAACTCACAGATTCTTTCCAAGGCACCACAATTTTCATACGACCAAATTGAACGGTGACTCGACGAGTTCCATTCAGTGGGAGACATTGGTACTGGCTCTGAAAATATATAAAGCTTATTTTTCAGTTTAAAAAATCAAAGGGTTGGAACAACTGTGGTATGCTGTTGCGCTCTATTGAGGAAATACCCAAATTTTTTAATTTGGAGCCATTCTTCGGATGTCCCAGTGCAAGGGAAACAAGGCGTTTCTGTCAAAAATGCCAAAATTTAAAAGTATTTCAGCCAAGAATGAGCGATTTTAGCCAATTTCAGCACTTTTCTAGCGTTAAATTATAAGCTTGGACAACTGGAACATCCGAAGAATGGCGTCAAATTCAAAATTTTGGGTCGATCCCTGCCTGAAACTGGAACTCACCCTGTCTAGCGTTGAAATCGTTGAATTGGCATAAGCACCAACAGCTCCATACTGCTGCATTCGCTTCTTCAACGTTGACTCTCCGGCGACGTCGTCACTGTTCTTCCTGGGAGGGTCTGCGACGTCTTCTTGTGAGCAGGCCGTCGACGATGATGTTGATGAAGCTGACATGAGCGATCCACCTGGGACAGTGAGCATTATAGGGAGTTGATTGAAGAGTGGAAAGAGGTGATAGAAAGTAACTAACCGATCAGAGCACTTCGTTTCGTTTCGCACCTATTTACTTTGCGTCCTTTTTTTATCTGCAAGAAATCAATTGAGGAGCAGAAAGAAATAGCCAAGAAATTGGAAAATAAAGAGATAGATTCCGAACAAATAAGGAAGAGGTGTCGTCTTCTCGAAATGGAAGATGCGGAGATCGAATTACACATTTTTAAGAGAGAATCTTCCTCCCTCCATTTCATCCCACTTGGTTAATTTGTCAAGTGTAATGAAGAGGTTTCCCAGAGAGTCAATGGGCTATGGTCCAGCCTATGAGAAACAACATTGAGAATACCGTAGGGAAAAGCTAATACAACACAGAATAACCTTTCGAAAAATGTCACAAGCCCATTCAAATTAGCAGGAGAAAAAAAAAAGAAAAAAACTGATTGAGTCATTCGGCATATGTTTGGGTAAGAAGCATTGCCTGCTTGGCTCTTCATTGCATATGCCAGGACAACTTGGTGCACATAATTCATGAGGGGTTGGTTAGGAGAAGAACGAAATATATGACAAATTATAGTCGTGTCAATAAGTGATATGAAGTGGCTGGCGCAACAGATTGGCGGGTTGCGCTCCGCGAGACTCGGATAAAAACAGTGAGTTTTACCAGCCTTGTCAAAAATCTTGAGGCGAGAAAAAAGAAGCGAGAAACGTCAGGAAGGTGCCAAAGCGCGTTCCCTTCCATCTTTTGTCAATTGAGGTCCAATAGAGACAGTGTTTGTGTAGAGACATGGACGACCCTTTCTGACCTTGCTCGGTACTTTTATGGCCAAACCATCCGTTACTTGAGGGCCAAATGACCCGCGCGCGCAAAGTGTAGATGATGATGATGATGCGAAAAGCAACGATGAAAACTAAAAAACTATCCAAAGTGTTCCTAGAGGATTAGCTTCGAGGAAGAGGTTACCAGCAAACAAGGGTGCGGAGTTCAAAGCTTCAAAGGAAGAGAAAAAGATCATAGCGGGCCGGCTGATAACTGGTCTCTAAAACGAGATATTTAGTTTTGGTCCCAAATGATAGATCCCGACAGGACCCATCATGCCTATTCGACCAACTTGACAAAAAGCAGATTTTTTTGTCATTCAAACACATTTTTCGACATGTTATCCTACAGGAATCCGGCTCGAATGATATAGGCGTGATGAGCCCTGTCGAGATCTATCATATGGTACTAAAACCGTCTGAATATCTCGTTTTAGGCCCGCTTGCAAGTACGAAAACAACTTCAACACGCATAGAAAAAGAGTACGAAAAATGCATTTCAAATTGGCACCGAGAAAGAAAAAGTTTGCAGCACCCAATAAAAACTCTTCTTCGGGATTCTTTTTCACACAGAAAGAAACATATGTGTGAAACGATGTTCGGCAGCAGCAGCAAACCCAGACTCTTCTGATGACACCGAACGATGAAACGGCTTCCCCGAAGGTCAACAGAAAAGCGGATTGAGGGCGGATGAGGAGGGAATCGAACCAGAAACAAATAATGACCGGACGGCTGTGAAGGGAACAAGTGAATGAGTACTTAGTGGTCGGGGATGACCTTTATCACTTGGACACGATACAAAAAACATGTGGAGATTAGGATATAGAGGGAAACCTGTTTCCAAGGATAAGCAAAATTCGCTTTCGAAATTTTTGTTACGCAATTCTGTTTTTCGGTATCATCACCATTAGAACAATGTCTTCGCTATACTTCTTTCTGATTCTTTTCTTTTATTCGGCCAATTCTGAATTCATTCGGTTGAAAAGACAAGCAGCTCTTTCGACCAAAGATGGTATTGATATTCCGTTTACTTTGAGGTAGATTAGAGAAAAAAATTACATATAGAAAAAACAGAATTTAGATCAACTATAACTTGTTTGACACCGGGAATCAGAGAGAATATTTGTCTGGGTCCACGAGTTCAAGTCTTAAAAGAGGACAGAATCGGACTCACTAATCGAAAGGGAGCCACATATGGTTATCACAATGGTGTGGATATTCGGTTGTTGAGAGCGCACAAGTTGCCTCTGATAAATGAGGATACAGAAATCGGTCGGAGTATTGGAGCAACTGTAGACGTCACTCGTGACGATGGCGCATTGGAAGTGGGCACTCGAGATAAAATATTTCAAGTTTGGAAGCATAATAGGTAAATTAATTACTAATTTTAGCAAAAATCCTATTTTAAAATCCCGGAAATCATTTAGAGGCGGATTGGTTGAGTGGGATAGTCAGGGAGCAGGTGTGGACATCGGGTCGAGAGCTTCGGTCGCAGACGACCTCATAAAACTGCGGGTATTAAATTTTAGGTCTTTCAATAAAATTTTAAAGTTTATTTCGCTTGCAGCACACACTTTTCGGTGTGAATGTTGGACCGACATCGAGAAGAAATATTGTAGGACCTTATCAGGTCGGCGAGACAAAATGGCAATGTGAGTTTTGGCTTAAGAGACAGGAAAAGCGAAAAAAAGGTCAGATAAAAGAAAAAAAAGAGCGCTGAGCCATTTCCACGATCCGATTCGGAGTGATTTAGCACAACACGGTCTAAAAAAGGTCATTTTGACCCATTTCTCGAATAAAAAAATTGTAAATTCTTCCGCGCTTTCTCCCCCGCGTGCATTTTCGCGGTGCAGTGTTTACAGATTTCGACCCTACTCTTCGCGGCAACTCAAATTTCGAAATTTTTCCAGACCTGAAACCTGAAAACAATCCGATTCCCTCACTTTACCACAACTATTATGCTGGTAGAGGAGATTGGTATAAGAATCAATTCAGAAGACCAGGTGCTTTTTGATCGCTTGATCCAGATGACAAATGAGTTTTCCAGGCGATGAGTACCGTACACGAGAGCAACGAGCATGTCCCTGGTGTTTTGCAGTAGATTCGACATATCCTACTCAAACAATATTTAATCCTTATTTTGGGTGATTGATGGTTACTCAAAAAATTATAGATATCCCTGGATCTCTTATTTACCTCTTTATTTTCTCATAAAATAGATTACGATACAACTTCTATATTTCCCACAAGACCAATATATAAACCTAACCCCCTGGGAAAGTGCCTGAAGACATACAATATTTACTTCCGGTATCCCACCTGGAATTGGTGTGTGATTTGACAAGCGTGATGGGCAGGTGCAGGTCAATTAGAGGTCAAAAAGGTCAGCTATGAATGGATTGAGAAGTCCCAAATTACAGTAAAGGTCTTACAGCGAAAACTACCGTAATCTAAAAACGTATTGTTTACCGAATTTAGCTTTTTCGTGCGTTTTCAGTCAACTTTTTTTCACTATCAAAAACTCTGATTATTCTTGTCCGGCGGTTTTTTACATCATAAGGAAATTAAGCTGATTATTCATAAGAATCTGAACAATTTAAACAAAAACAAGCAGTAAATCTGAAGGAAATATGCAAAAATAAAATATTTCCGAAGTACTGTATCAAAGGCGCATACATTGATTTCTAAAACATTGGCTGGTTTCATTTCAGTACCGACTGTTCGCCTTTAAAAAAATGTCCGGTTACAAGCTTCATCAGCGCATGACAAGGGCAATATTTTCCGATTTTTTTTGGAGAAAAATGACAGAAACTCAAAAAAAAGTGAAAAAAATAAATAGTTTTAAAAATTAAGATTACTGTAGATTTCTGTGTCTCAGAATAATAGCAAAAAAAAACCAACAACTCCCGATCTTAATCTTCTTCCTTTTTTCCTAATCTCAACTCATAAATTATGAAACGGATTCAATAAATTTTGTTGCGCAGCAGATCCATGATGACGATGGAATATCTCACCCCTCTTCGATTTTTCCCAAGTCTTCTATTCGTTTCAAAAGTTATGATAACAAAAGATAAAAGATAACACCTATTTTATTACCTTGAAGATAGTTTTTTGTCGGTCCATCGCTGCCAAAAGTGTGTGTCATCGCGAATGATCGAAAGTGTGAGAGCAAGGAAGAAAACCGCCGCGTTCAAAACGAAGGTGTCAAAAGGAGGTGATGGATGTGAAAAAGTCAAGATGATTCAAGAAGATTCGACTTGTTGGCGTTCTTCTCTCTCTCGATGCATAAAGAAAAGGGCATTGTATGAATGACAAGTGATTGATCACCTAATTGGAATAATATGGTATCAGAATACTATGTGATGGGGGTAGGGGTTACAAAAGAAAGAGCAGGTCATTTATTCGTTTGGTTTGGGTTAATTAATGTTAATGTGTCTTTTTTTAGTTCGTTTTTTGAGCCAACCATGTTATTGTAAGAGCGAATTAGTAGATGAGAACCATCTACAGTATATCTACAGTAAGAGGTGTCAGCAAGTCTTGTGTACAGTATGCCGTATACTGTATAAGGTAAACTTTTCCCAAAATTCTGAAAAGTTGCGAAATTGAAAATTAACCTGACAACGTGCCAGACTATCTGGCTGTATAACTATGGTCCTAAAGTTACAACTACTCATTACATCCGCCTCTATAACCCCTAGATTTACTTGGTCCAGATTTACAGTGCACCCTATTCTTTTACTGGGTCTATCTAGACCTTATTGATAGGATATAGGCAATCCGTTTTTCGTGCATTGTTGAAATTTAACTTGTGTGTGAAGAATCTTCTTGGTGACCTTATCGGTTGGAGGCACAAATTTGAATAAAAATTTTTATTCTCAACGTTTCGGCTTTATGCCATCTTCAGGAGACAATTACCTACAAAAATGAGAATAGAAGAAGTGTGAACCGGTGTAGGGATGAGTGAGGTATTCAAATTCGTGCCTACAACCGATAAGGTCACCAAGAAGATTCTTCACACACAAGTTATCTAGATCTTCTACTACTAGCCCTCTTTTTTCCCCAGATAACCACTAATTCGCATACGTCAACATTCTCATCATTTTTTATGATCTTCTTCACATCTGGACTCAAAATACACTATTATTATGTGTACTCCTTCACTTCCGTTATCTAACTCACACCTGGCAATATCCCCTATCCCAGATACTCTTTCCCAGAGAGCCCATTATCGGCTAAGCCACGCCCTTTTTCGACCCGCCCCCTCCTAATCCACACAACCTCAATCCTCATTCTCATTCCAGTCTCTCCTGACTTTTGTATTCGCAATGTCGTCTTCCGTTCTGTTCTTCATCGGCCTATTCTCTATGGCTGCTGCCGATCAATTCTGGGTGACTACTGTACTTTCTGAATTCAAAGTTCGTGATCAGTGTGCCGAGTTCTGGAGTCAGTCCTCTGCGTGTTCCACTCCGTTGGTACGCATCTCCACAAACATCAATCAGCCGATTCAATTCGCTTCTCGGACATGGAAAATTAATGACACTCGCAACTCGGTAAGTTATTTTAAAAAGGTTTTTATTGAAACTTATCCGGAAAACTATTTTTCTGAGAATCAAAATTTCGCCATGTTCCTAATTCGAAATATCTCTATGTTTTCAGACGGAAACTCCATCATTCGTGAGCCAATGGCATGGTTCAGCTGATTCGATTCGAGTTTCAATCCAAATCGAAGGGAGTAACCCATTGAATCCATTTGGTCTTGTTGCAAAATGTGATGAAGGTTTCCATCCGAAAGTTGTCTTCAACCAATCCTCTGATAACGTCATGGAACGCCTTTCTACCAGAGTCGTCATCATTAATTCCCAATGTTTCACCGCCAAAGTACTCTTGAAAGTGGATACAGCATGCCCATACTGTCCAAAAACAACCACGCCTCTCCCGGTAAGATTCTATTTTTTATTTAATCAAAACAAATCATTCATTATTTATTTTCAGACTACTCTCGCTCCAGAGTTTTTCGTCTATACTCATCGAGCGTCAATCGTGGTTATTCTTCTGATTACCTTCACAACCGTCTCTGTCACTATCTTCATGTGTACATTGAATCGTTTCATTCAAAGAAGACGTGGATTCAAGACTTGCCCATCTCTGGAATCTGGAATTTCAACAATCTCTCCAATGACCGATTCAACCATCATTTCCATTGAGAATAAGAAGACGGAATTCTTTGATTTCTTTGCTCTGATGCCACCTGCCATCGATTACGAAGAATTCGATTTGGATGTCTCAGTTGATAGCAGAACACTTCCACGTCTCGGATCCCTTGTCTACGAATACTACCCAAGCAATCTTGATGTCAGTGTTTCGGACCCAGTCTTTGTTTAATTTTCTTCACTCAATCATTTTCATTCTCAATTTTTCTATCTATTTTTGTGCTCAATATTATTTCCTGTGTCAATCCTGTATGTTGTGATCTCTGTGATTCTTTGATTCTCCTGTTTATTTTCAACCCTGTCAGTTGTTATTATTATTCTATCCTTTCTCAGTATTTAAGTTTACCACCAAATAAAAATTTAAAAACTTCAAAAGTATGTTTTTCTAGATTTCAATTTCACAATTGTTCGGACTCCCCAGGTTCTGATCGGAAGTTGTCCGAAAACGGATTTATAGCGGGCCACGGTCAGATTTAGGTCGGAATTCGAAAGTTGAAATACTATTAGGTCTGAACCCCCAAAATGGTTTTCAGCCGATTTTTCGAACAAGTTTTTTTTCAACCTTCGATTCAAGTGTCTTCCATCATCAAGTATGTCTTCCAAATAAGTCGTTTATCAGAACAAAAAAACCACACTGGAAACCAGTGAAAATGCGAATGGGAATGACAACAAAATAAGTGAAAATCATTGACAAAGAGAAGCAAAAAAGACACAAAATAAAAAAACAAAAAAGAGAAACAACATTGTATATCCCTGGGAGCAGCCGATAAGCAACGAAACAAGAATTCAGATGACCCGTTTTTCGAAAGAAGAATATTTTAGACACGAGTCGCATCGCCGAAAAATACGTCTTTTTCGTCGTTGATGATTCTTGGAGAACGGCTTATGGATCTGAAAATGAAGAAGAATTGAGAAGGATTCTGAACAAAACACTAGCAAAAAGAGGATCAGAAACTCTAGTGGGGGGAAACTCAAAAAAGAAAAGAAAACCACGAAAAATTCAAAATTCTCAATCTCAAGATCCCAAAAAAAAAAGCAAAATGAGTAATGATTGTGAGTAGATTCTCCATGTGTTAAAGTGGACACCTGGAAGGTACACAGCATGGGAATACACTGACAATCAAACCTGCGAAACTGACTGCCTCGTCGAATGACGCTGTTCCTGAGATTGTCCATCGCTCGTTCCACACTCTTCCGTCGTTCTCGTGTTTTGACGTTTCCACAGCATCGGAATGCGCAGACGCAACCTGAAAAAAGGAATAGTTACAATTATTGATATACAGGGTGGCATCCAATCACCCGAACTAATAAAAACGGGTATAACTTCAGATATATAGTAAGCACGAAAATTAGTAGAAACAATCAATTCAAAATATTCAAAGAACCAGATACCAGGGTAAAAACTAGTTGTCAACTACACTTTTTGTTTCATATTTTTCGAAATTCGCAGAATGAGACATCCACTTTCACCTACTTTAACGGATTCCTGAATTTAGTACCATTGCAGATATAGGATTTTTCAACTACCACCAAAAAAAACTTTCATGGGTTTTATGAGTTTTATGGGACCACTTTTATGGGTCACTAAAATAAATATTTCTAAAAATTAAGATTTTCCTTATTCTACTTCCCAACTACCTTAAAACCTGTTATAGAAGGGCCGCACACACTGTTAAGTTTGAGATCATTATTCTTGGCACATATGCAAGATATCAAAAATCTGTCAACTTGCAAAACGCTTCTGATATTATGATAAACAATTGTTCAGTTGACCACTTTTTCAAAGATTTGACAGGAACTGAGATAATGGAGCTCAAACTTGACAGATTGGTGGTTCTTCTATTACAGGTTTTACGGGAAGTATAGGTTATCCTTTGGACGGTTTATATGGGGTTTTCCAGTGAATAAAAAAATTCACATGTGATAAAAAGTGTGAGACCAACTGCTAGCCCAACTGATAACAACAGTGACAATGTTCCTGTGTCGAATCTTGGCTCTGGTGGACCATTCAGCTCATTTGATATTTCTTCTGAAAATGTTACTTTTGAATTAAGATTATCTTTCCAAATCTTACTGATTATCGTAGAAAGAGCTGGAAACCAATCGTCAGTTTGTGCGTAATCATTGACTTTTGTGAGTATTGCCTTCCTCTCCTCAGATGTTATGTATTTTTCGGCTAGTCTTGCAGGCCAGATCACCATCTTTTTATAATGTTGCCATACAAAAACAATAACCGAATTTCCGCAATCTCCAAGAGCCCAGCGACCCTCAAGAGCTCGACAAAACGCCTCGGCTCGCTCAGTGAGTTGCCTGAAAAGGAGTAACATAAAAAAGAGTTCACGGGAGTAGCAGAGTATGGCACTGGGCAAAACTGTGGCATCAACCATTTTTCTTTTCAGAAAGAGACAGTTTCAAACAGTTAAATCAAATGGAAACTTTTGTGGAAAATAATGATGAGACACTGTGAGTTTATATTCTGATTATGTTGAAAATTTCAAGACACAATCGTTTTCAGTGTACTCAAAGACGGAATCGCAACTCCAAAAGTGAAATCGTATGTGCCAATTTTAAAGGATCGAAATGGAAGCGAGTATCTTCAGAACAATGAGCTGTTTCGTGGAAAATTTCTAGTCAAAGTAACAGTAATTGTAGTTTGCTTGCTTTTCCAGTACTGTATGATTCAGGGCCTCATCGGTCGCGGTGGTTACGGCCAAATCTACTACGGCTCCGACGCCACGTTTCCCGAAGACGTCGTTATCAAAATCGAGCCAATCGTGAGAAACGGGAAAACCGGAAAACGAATGCTCCTGGAGCAGAAGATTCTGTATCGTCTTCAAGGAAGACCTCATGTTCCGATTATGTGCGCTTCTGGACACACGGATCATTTGAATTTTATAGGTATAGGTCGTAGGGTTCTTAAAGCTTAAAGATGTGTTTTCAGTCATGCAACTATTGGGACCAAACATTGGAGATTTGAAGAAAAGAAGTCCGGCAAGACGGTTGGGCCCGACTACGGTAGCGCGAATCATGATCCAAGGAATAGCGGCTCTTCGCGATGTTCATTCTCTTGGATACATTCATCGAGATGTGAAACCGGCCAATATGTGTTTTGGAATCACTCAAAATGTAAGAATCGGACTTCTTGCATAGTTTAAAACCCTCAAAACCCCTCTAATAGAAGGACCGGCTGTTATAATATAGGTTTTACGAAAGTCCATAAAATCTATTTATTTCTAGACTCGACACGTTCTGAAACTCGTCGACTACGGTATGGTTCGACGGTACAAGAATCCGGATGGAACCCGTCGGAAGGCACGTCATCGTCCAGGATTCCGTGGCACTCTCCGTTACTCTTCAGCTCGAGTTCACGATGGAAAAGAGCAAGTTCCATCGGATGATTTTGTGTCCATGGCATATTCCGGAGCTGAGCTATTACTGGTGAATTTGCCATGGAAACTGGTCTGTGTTGAGGATATCAAACAGGCGAAATTGGATTTTGTGAGATCTTTTGAAATTTTTTTGGGATTACAGTGACCTGATTACTGTAGTGCTCCTTTTTAGCACGCTCCAAATTCTCCATTTCTCCTTTTGACCGGACCGTACTTCTCCGTTTTCTGTGGAGCCATTTTCAGTCTTCGTTCTGATGATGAGCCCGACCATGCTTCATTGCAAGCTCTTCTTTCGGTAAACCTCATTTTGAAAGTTTTGGCGGGAATTCAAATTTCAGGAAATGACCGGTGGAAAATCATTGAGAGAAGCTTACGATTGGGAGGAAAACTATCGCGAAGCCTGTGGAAGTGAGGATTATTGATTTTTAGATTTTAGATTTTTAAATAATTTCAGCTTCTACAACTGAAAGTGTCTGAACTAGTGAACATTTCATCTACTCGGAAAATAAATCTTTTTCTTTTTCTTTTTTTTTGTTTCTAAAGGGTTCTAAAACCTAGGAAAACAAAGGATCTGGTGACCTGGCAATGTTTTTTGGTTATTTGTGGCTATTATTTTTCCCTTGGTTGATTCACAGACTTATTCCGGAACTAGGCAAACAAAAGGTCCCTGGGACCTTGTCAGGTTGTTTCCTCGTTTAGAAAAACTTACGTGTCACTTGGTGAGTGCATGTGCATGTAGAGATTTTTAACGATGGCGATGGAGACAATGAATCCGTGGAGACCTTCTTTTCCGCCGCTTCCTGGAAAATTGGGCAGTGGGAATTGATAGGATCCGGATTGGCGGAATAAGAAGCAAGCGCACAGTCCAAAAGAAACTGGAGAAGCTCCAAAAGCTTTCTATTTTTTTTACAAAGGTTTAAGATTTACTGGATTTCCAAATATAATTTTCTGCAACAGTTGGAAAGAAGACATAATAAGTTTGTTCCGTTTTCAAATTACAAAAATTACCAAAAAGATTTTATTGGTTTCAGTACAGGTTTGTAAATTTTAAGATCATCAAAAGCTAGTTCAAAAATTTCTGGTTGATCTAAATTTTCGGCCAATTTCGAAGAAACATAACTCAATAACCAAAAAAGCTAGACAACTATTGCAAACAGAGAAAGTGTGAAAAATTGAATCTCCTACATTTCAATATTGACTTTTCTAGCTACCGTAGTTTTTGAGATATGCGCCTTTAAAGTTGGCGCCTTCTCCAGACGCAGAGCAAAAAATGCGGCAATTTTAAAGGCGCAAACTCAAAAACTACGGTAGTTTCGAAGAAGGGGTCAACTACAAAATTGATGCTCTATTTTTGTTTTATATACTCTTAAGATTTCAGATCAATCATAAAATTAGGAAACTATTTTGCAGGGATCCATTGCTGCCCAATTTTCACTAAAAACTTCCGAATCAGATTTTTTGGTGGAAATTAAAAATTTTAAAGTTTGTTCAGCTAGTAGAATTTTCCGGATACCTTCAATTCCAGTCGTACACTGTGATCTCCTCTGACAATGACATGGCGTTCCAACTGCCAATTCTTGTAATTGAATGTTCAATTGCATCGCTGCAAAAATTGCTCATTCTTAAACTTTCATCTAAAACACACTCAAGTGCCACATGTTCTTTTAATGTGTTTTTTCCTATTCTTCTTCTTCTTCTTCTTCTTTTTATTACTATGCTGCTGTGTTTTTTTCTCGAATAAGTCTTTGTTCTTTTAGAAGAAGAAGATAATAATGAAAAGAAAAAGAAATATGAGGACAACAAGAAGTTTTTTATGAACTAACCTTGTGTATTATTGAGCATGTGATCTGGGTCACACACATACAATTGCTGCTTGTTTCGTGGCAAAACTGCCACGCATTGATTGACTGTAGGACCACGAAGATCCGGAAATTGAGAAGACGTCCATTGCGAGGAAAAGATTACTGTAACTTGGTAGACGAGAAGAAGGATGAGCGTGGCTAGCATCCCTAGAAATTATTTTTTTTTTGAAATTTTAATTAGCTGGAAAATTGAAGAGAAAAAAAGAAGTACATAATTATTATGTAGTCTAGAAGTTTGAAAAATAATTGAAATAGCGAAGGAGGAGTTGAAAGTTTGAAAGTTCTGAGCTAGCCAAAGATTACAAGAATGACGAGTTAGAGATTCTGCAATTCTGAAAAATTCAAAATTATAGATTTCAGGTTTTTGAGGTTCCAAAAACTATGGTTTCATAATTTTTCCCAAAAAATCCAAGAGAACAACCGAATATTGAAACCAGTTCAAAACCAAATCCAATGTTAGTTTCAATGTTTTAGAATTAAAAAATTTCAATGTTCTAGGTTCAAAACCAACCAAGTTTCGGTGCTTTCACTGTAATTAAAGATATCGTGATGGGACCCAAAAAGGGAAAGCTTAAAAACTCAACATTCTAGAAGTATGTATACTCATTTTGAAGCTTTCAAAACGAAAAACATTTTGCACTAGTTTTCATCACATTATCATAAACACGAACAAAGTTACAGTAGTTTTACAAGAAATTCAAGTTTACACTTGAGACCCAAAATTTTCGAAATTTTCAAACTTTCAGATTCTGGACGCGTTAATACTCGCTTTGAAGTATTTAAAACGACTAAAATTTTGAACTAGTTTTCATCCATTTGACACTGTTACGAATTCAGTTACAGTAGTTTTAATAAAATAATTTCAAGTTTCCACTTGAGACACAAAACTCGAAAATTTCAAAAATTTATGATCATGGCTCGAATTTTGAAAGTTCTGGGTTATAGAAATTTTTCTAATTTGGATCTGAGATTATTAAATTTTTCGGAATTCAGCTATTCGAATTATTAGATGCTTTTTAGATTGAGATGCTTTTTAGATTGATTTTTAGATTGAGTTTTTTCCTGGAAATCTCAAATTCTAAAAAATTTTCAAAAGTCATTTTTGAAGGCTTTTTATATCCCTAAAAATTTTAAAATGACATGTTAGATAGCGGAAAAGCTTCGAAATTGACAGCTTAATTATCTCAGTTGCCATGAAAGATATCAAAAAAAAATAGTAAACCGATAAAATGTTGGTATTATCATGAAACATGTTATCAGTTCGCCACTTTTTGATATCTTCTACAGAAATTGAGATAATTGAGCTCAAAGTGAACGCATATGGTGGCCTTCTACTGAAGTGTTTACAGTCTTATTTCAAACCCATTTTGGCAACTTTTAAGAAGAAGAAGAAGAAACGAAGAATCAGGAGCCGAAAAACCTATGAAGTGTTATTATTATGATATGAGTGAGGTTATTTTGAAAAACTGCGGGTGGCACACATCTCAAGACTCATCTTTCCCCAGCCGACGACAGGCGAGAAGGGGGGAATAGAAGAAGAAGCAAAACGAATTGTTACAACTACACTGAAAATCAGTGAAGATAGAGAGAGAAAGTGGACAGGAATCTGAAGGATTTAGAGAAAAAAGAAATGAGGATAGCACGGGAGCAAGAGGGAGTTCCCGGGCAGGAAAAAATTAGTTGAGGAGCAAGAAGAAGAAGGAGATGGGGGTGGAAGAGAAGAAGAAAAAGACTGGCAGGTCTTCTCTCTTCAAAACACAATATTCCTGCAGATTCTGCACTTTTTGGGGAAGCGAAAGAGGGAGAAATTATGATGAAGAAGAAGAGCTTTGTCTGGATGAATCTAAAAAAGTCACGAGAGCTTCTTTTCCTTCTCGTAAACACACCTCCCACACAATTGACATAGAAAACAAGAAGAAGAACAAGAAGAAAAAAGAGGGAAAGTTCAAATGTTTTTACAACCCGAAAATAAGAAGAAAAGAGCACATTCTTTCCCTTCAAATTACCGTAATAAAATGGAGAAAATGGGGAGCAAGTTGTGTTCTCGGCACTGAATAAAAGGAGAACTTAAGAGATTTTAGAAGACTCTTTGGAATGTCTGATGGGAGAAAATAATGAGGAAGAAGAATAGGAAAAAATGGGAGAAGAGGAGAAAAAAATGATGAGAGGATGGGCGGTGTGATTTATGGGAAATCTGGGGAAGAACCTACTTAATCATTCTAGTCTATAATTTATAGAAATTTAGATCATCTTCATAGTTCTTTAATCTGGAGCCCAAAGGTTCAGATTTTCAAAATCTGGAATTTGAAATTTTGGAATATCAAAAGATCAGACACCTCCTGAAACTCTTAAAATTTCATTTGTCTAAATGTGGAGACTTTCGGAATCTAGAACTTTTTAAATCAAAATTTTTAGACAAAGAAAATACATTTAAGGATTTTGAAAAAATTTAAAATATTTTTGGTATAGATTCAAAAAGTTCAAACTGGGTCCATCCGAAATATCGAGAAGGCTGAATATGGAGAAAAAGAAGAACATTTTGTAAAAAAAAAGTTTGAAAAAGGATTTCCAATAAATTTGAGATAGTTTTGGTCTAGATTCAAAAAGTTTGGACTAGGTCCATCCAAAATCTGGAGAAGACTAAACATGGAGAAGAAGAAGAAAGTTTTCAAAAAAAAAGTTTGGGAAAATATTATTCAATAATTCAAAATTTTGGGAATAACAAAGCCTTTTAGAAACTTATTTTTCAAAATTTGAGCATTTTTTGAATCTGAAACATCGGAAAATGAATTCAGCAGAATTCTTGAAGGTACAGGAAACCAGGAAATCGCTAAACTCGGAATTTAAACTTTTAAGGAAGAGAA
This sequence comes from Caenorhabditis briggsae, assembly GCF_000004555.2. Classification (NCBI taxonomy): domain Eukaryota; kingdom Metazoa; phylum Nematoda; class Chromadorea; order Rhabditida; family Rhabditidae; genus Caenorhabditis; species Caenorhabditis briggsae. The sequence goes on from NC_013490.2 coordinate 4,391,899, forward strand.
TGAAGTGAAAAATGAAGACAAGATTTTGTTCAAAGTGAAATATGACATTGGCTTTAACTTCTACTCCAAAATCTCTTCGTAAGACTAGAAAACAAAACTCTTTTTTCTCTTGTACGGGTCGAAAAATGAAGAATGACTTAGATTAAAAAGGAGGAAGAAGGAAACGGCAAAAAGGGAGGAGAAATGAGTGGTTCTTTCCCCCTACTACAAGGATTATAATCCCAAGGAAAGAGCCTTCAGATGCCAGAATTCACCCGAATACCAAATGAGTGTTTGTTTTCCCCTTCTTCGTCCGTTCTTCTTCTTCTTCTTCTTATTGAGAATCTGGTTGTGACATGTTTTCAGTTTTCCTCTTGTCTCCAAGAATGTTTTCTGATTGTCATTCATCGTCTCGTGGGAAGGAGACAAAAGTGACTGGGACATCAAAAAACGCTCGGCGAGCACGGCGATTCGTGAACATCGAGGCTTGATTGAATTCCTACATGGGGCGTCACCTGACTTGCAATCTGTTGCAAATGATCTGGAAAACGGATCAGGGATGTGGGTCATCTATGCGAAACAGGTGGTTATTGGTTTTTCTTACAATATTGAGTAGATCAAAAGTGACGCGATCTGCAGCTAGCAGAACATACATCACTTGGGTCCGAGGGAGCGGGTCAGAAAAGGCGCCCCAGCAAACTTGTAGGCTAGTAGAAATCTAATATTATTAAAGTTTTCCAGGATTTGATCTATTTATTTTCAATTTTATAATCAACGCGTTACAACGCGCTTTTTTTCTCTCTCATTGTTAAAATGCTTGATCCTCCGCCAACGAGATTCGGCCGCCAATTGAAGTTTTGCGAATTTTTCTGGGGCGCGCTTTCTGACAGGCGCTTTGAACGATCGTGCATACAAGAATTTCATTGGATCATTTAAGCAATTGAAGAATGAAAAAGGGATATGAAGTCTTTAAAAAATCACAAAAGTTATGGTAGCTGTCGTTGTGGGATCTTCAGCCACGGTCACTGGTGTTTCCAGAACAGTATGTTTTTTGAGAAGAAAAGGGATACTTAAAAGTCTATTTTTCAGATTTTCAGTGTTTAATAGGATCTCAGAAACAATGATAACGGTTTAGCTAGTCTGAAGTCTCAGGAGTCTAGTGGAAACATGAAGCATTACATTTGTATAAGATAAGTTTTATTAGATTGTACAAAATGAAAAGAGCAGAAAAGACTGGGATAAAAGAACTTGTCGCGGAAAGAAACACGGAGCACTTGTTTTTGATTGATGTCCAACAAGATCACCTGATATCTTGTTCTTTTTCCTGACAGAATTAGTTGAGAAACTTCTGGAGCTAAAAGTTCTGCTGAAGAAGATTACTGAAGTTCCCACGATTGCATTCAGAATACTCGAGAGCATCATAAAACGGAAGGATTTTGGAAAATCATGTTTTAGGTGAGGAAGTCACGAATTCTGAAAATTTCACGAATTCTGATTGAATTAAATACAAAGATTTGCGGATTCTTAAGATCGGGGATTCAGAATGGAGGAGCTGAAAATTCATGATTAAAAGTTTAAAAAATCACTAAAATGTCAACATAACAAAAAACCGAAAGTATGTCTTTTGGGATACTGACATGAATGGATAGAGCTGGGAAACAATGTGTCCAAAATAAAAAATTTTCATTTTAGTTTTTGAGAAAATGTATTTCAAAAGTCATTTCCAGACCCTGTGATTTTTGGGAGTTAAATAAAAGGTTCATGAATGTGGCTTCAGGATAGGGATGTATCCTGAGTTTCTGAAATTCTAAAATTCGGAAATTTTGAGATTTTGAAATACTGAGATTTTGAAATTCTGAAATCCTGAGAGAGAGCGAGAGGGAGAGAGAGAAATAGAGAGAGAAGAAATGAAAATGATAAGAACAATGAAAATTAAGATATCAGGAAGTGAGTTGTGAAGTCGGACGTAGGATGTCCCATTGTTCGGACGTCGGAACCAATTTTTTTTAATTTCGGAAGTCGTAAAACTATGCATATGCTATTTATTGCTATTTCATTTTCTTTTTAAAATTGATTTCGGTCATTTGGTAAAAGGGGGACGTTCAGTGATAAACACCTAGCCATGAACCCCAAACAATGGCGACCCGAGGCCTTCTAGTACTTTTTTTACTTCAATGACGTCAATTAGTCTTCCAAAAAAAGAAATAGCAACGAGTAGCGCATGCATAGCTTCCGAGCATCCGTTCTCTAGATCATCCTGTGTAGCTGACACATTCCGTGATCCAATAAAAATTATCTGCTCTCCTGCTTGCCAATTTGCAGAAGATCCGCCGGTCACCCTCGTCGTTCCATTGGATCCCCGTATTCCTTGATCTCCTGTCGCATTCTTTGATCGAACCAGTTTGGTTTCTCTCCTGTCTGCCCAATTGTATCGTTGATCATCGTTGAGCTCCGATCGATTGAAATATCCCAGCTGCCATGGAAGATCGTTACAACTTGGACAGCTCATCTCAGAATCTCAGAATCTCAAAATCTCAGAATCTCAGAATCTCAAAATCTCAGAATTTCAGAATCTCAGAATCTCAGAATCTCAAAATCTCAGAATTTCAGAATCTCAGAATCTCAGAATCTCAGAATCTCAGAATCTCGGAATCTCGGAATCTCAGAATCTCAGAATCTCAGAATCTCAGAATCTCAGAATCTCAGAATCTATGAATCTCGGAATCTCGGAATCTCGGAATCTCAGAATCTCAGAATCTCAGAATCTCAGAATCTCAGAATCTCAGAATCTCGGAATCTCGGAATCTCAGAATCTCAGAATCTCAGAATCTCTTCAGCAGTCAAAAGAAAAAGAATGGTTTTTAACAATTAAAAAATAGGAACAGAAACTGGAAAGATGACAACTTTTTTTTCAAAAAATTTCCAGAAATTCAAAATTTGGAAAATTCCTTTTTTTGAAAAAGAATTTTTTTTTCAGGATGATTTTTCAGGATGAATTTACAGAAGAAAGCTGCGAAAAAGATAGAAGGAAAATCCCAAAAAAGCTGGTTGGGTTACTGTAGTTGGTTGGGGGTTTCATGTATGTTTCCAATTATTTTTATTGGAATTCTGGATATTTGAACAAAAAACACGAATTCCTTGAAACAGAATGATTTTCATAAGGTGAGATATTTTACAATTTCCAGAATATTCTTCAAACACTCCAGAATCATCAAAAACTGGAACCTCAATCAATTTATTCTTTCTGTTCACGGTGGGGGACATAACAAAAATATTGTTCTCGAAACTCCGTCTAAACATGCCCCTCGAGGAGTTGAACTTGTGAGTATTGAGGGTGCGGCGCCGCTACCGACTGAGCCACGCGGGCAAAAGAGGATTGCGCGCCCGATGGTAAACATAAGAGCGGGGACGACCGCTGTACGCAGAGTGACATTAAGCGTTGTAAACCGTTACGGTAGAACGCATAATCTCAAAAAATACGTGAACTTGAAAATCCTTCAAAACGTGAAATTCACGTGTTGTGACGTGGCAACGCTAAAGTCATCAAAATTTTTTGGCATTCCACATATTTTATTCGTAGACATACGTTTTTTTTACCTCTCAAAGTGAGTTTTAGATATTTAGTAATCAATTCGAACATCAATTTTCCAGAGCAAAAAGCTTCGAAATTCAAACCAAATTTAAACAGAAACCAAAAACACACTTTCCATTCTAATCATAATCCAGGTAAGTTTTTTTTCGAACGTTCTAGACTCAAATTCTCATTTCTTCCAGAAGTCATGATCTATCAGATTTTTCTGATTCTATTTTTTTCATGGTTATGCTTAGCAGGCACTAACGGTAAGTCTTTCAAAATATATTTATCGAAAAAAAAAATCTAAAATTTTCTAGACTCTGTTCTCACCCCAATCATCGAAAACTCTGCCAGTTTGGCTCGTATCTCTGCGGCCATATCCATCCATAATGGGATTTATTCCGAAAAATCGATTGTACAAGAAGTCACTGCCGAATTTCTAAACATATCGCCTTCTGTTGCCAAAGAACTTTTGGAACATGATTATGGTTCTCTTTCTGACAATGTGGAAAAGTTTTATGGATCACTGAGCAAGATTGCAGTACGAGTGAAAGATAGAATTGGGCTAATTAGAGCCATCAAGAAGCTTCTGGATATGAAAACCGATCAGAAATATTTGAAGCGAGGAGCCATTAAAGATCTGACTGCACACTTCGAAAATACAACAAGGATTATTGAAGAATCAAAAAAATCAAGTGAAAGAATTCTAGGAGTTTCCGACTTGAAAACGACAGTTGAATTGCTTCTGAAAATCAGAAACAATGAAGGAAAGGATATGAAGAAGAAGAAGAAGGATAGAGAACAAGTCCTGACTGATCTTTGGCGTAATTTGAAACGCGTGCAAACTCAAATAAATGAGGTCGTGGATTATAAAAAAAAATTGGAAGGATTCTTGAGTTTAACATCGCCGGCGAAGGATCTTCAAGACATTTGGAATGCATCTAAAGTTGCCGATAAATACAGCAAAACCTTCGCGAAACTCGAACCATTCAGAAATGAACTGGCCAGCAAAGATACCAATGAAATCAAAGAAGCAATAAATCAACTTCTAAAGTGTTCCGAACCAATTCAACATCTTATTCAAACATCGACTCTCCTCAATTCGACTGATCTCAAGTATGACGGGAAAGTGATAACTCGTGGTCTGCTTGGATACAAAGATCTGAACAATATTTGGAGTGATTTTGAGAATCAATGGTTTCGACAAAATGTTCTTTCGGATCTGGATCCCACGAGTTTAAAAAAAGGTCTTGTGAGTTTGAAACCATTCCTATCTTCATTGGATTCTCTTATTCCACTAAAACAATTGGATAACGAAAACGAGAAGAAAACAATTCTGGCTCTCGCGAAAAAAATCAATAAAGTACATCAAATCGGATCAAAAGTCAAGAATATCACAAATGTCACAACTCCATTTGAAGAAATCTCTACATGCATCAAGCCGCTCCAAGCGATCCAAACTCCACCGGATCAAGCCATGCTGAAAGAAGTTGCGAATTTTTCTGGAGAGGTTGTTAAAAATGTCAAAACATTTTCCCAGTTAATGAATGGTCTCATCAAAAAAGATCTTAAAAGTATTTCTGAAACGATTAGGACAACCATTGAATTTCTGAAGACGACACAAAACGATTCATTGGAGATGTGGGACAATGCTCGTAAACTGGAAAAGGAGAACAATCTGGGTGAGAAACTTCAAAAGATTGTCAAACAATTTGATGATGTGCTCAAGAAGGATTTGTTCCTGGCAAAACCAAAAATAGGCTTCAACGTTATCAAAACGGTTTCAAAAGTTTTCGGAGGAACAAATGTGGATAGTTCTCTGAATTGCATCCAGAATAAGTCTGTTAATAATCTAAAGGAAATGTTCGGATTTCTTGATCAATCGGATAGTTTGATGAATCAGAAAATTGAGTTTACGGTTAGTTTTTCTTTTTCACTTTTTCAATATTTTAAAAGAAACCAGAACTTTGAAGTCCTAAAAAAGTCCCGAAAATTGCTAAAATTATTGCCGAAATGAGAATTGGGCATTTCGAAACATCTTATCTCGTTTTGTTAAAATTTCTAAAAAGTTGGAAACTACAAAATTAAAACTCTATTTTTGTTTAGTAAACCTATTCTAAAATTTTCAGACAAACTGAAAAATTCTGGACCATTTTTGTAGATCTTCAAAATTGACTTTTTTTTACCAAAATTTGTCTCAGTTGGTTTCAAGAGGCATTTCTCTTTTGGATGAATTTCTACAAAAAAGTTGTCAACAACAAAATTAAAGCTCTTATTTTATTTTGAATTTTCTGAAGTTTTCAAAAAAAAATTGAAAATTTCTGAACCACTTTCATTGAAAATTTGTAAAATTAAAAATATAAATTTTCAGAACGCCACCGATTTCATCTCAAAGTTGCTCAAAATCCGAAAAAGTTTCCAAGAAGTTATTAAGAAAGTGAAGAATGCGACAGTGCCCAAGGAATCCCAGAAATTGATGGATTCAAACCATTTCAAAGAAGTAGGAATTCATTCAAAAGTGATCGGAGGAAGTGTGGCAGCATTACGAGCCATTGAATCAGTTTTGAAAGCGGAAAAATCAATAAAATCAGTTATTGATATGGATACGGATGCGAAACGTGAGAAATCAACTGATGCTTTAATCAATGAGATGAAGCAAGCTGAAACTTCAATTGGAGAGATTCTGAAAGTCATGAAGACAAATAACATTCGTTCGATTTCTCAAATTCAATCAATTTTAATCTCCTTGTCACAACTGAAAAATCAAACTGACATAAAGGACGATAACATTCCGAAGCTAGCCAATAAGTTGTCTAATCATAAGGATCTCAAACTTAAAAGTCTCGCAAAGGATTTATTGGCTATTTCTCGTTTGGATATGAGATTTAAGAATCATCTGAAAGCGTTTGAAGTCAAGAATTCATTGGAGACAACCAAACAGATGCTGGTGAATTTTCTGAAGAGTTACACTGATGACGCTGAAAGGAGGAGAACAATGGAAAATTCGAGTGATGTTGGAGAGGAACAGATGAATTTCTGGGAATGGCTCAACACAGACGAGGCCGAAGAATTGATTTGGAACATTAGTTGGTAAGCCGCTGGGGAATTTTTTTATTGTTGAAAATTTTCAAACCAAGATTTCGTCGAAAATTTGATTTCAATTATTTCAGGTATTTCACTGTCGGGTGGGTCACGTTTTGGATTCTCTTCGCGATTTCCGAGACGATTTGCAATATAATGTACAAACGCGACTTTTTTTTCCTCAAATCGTAAGATATGATTTTTTATCAATTTTTCAAAATTGGATTTTCAATTCCCACAACTTTCTCAACTTTTGAAATTTCACTCAAAATTCTACTCTAAAAATCAAATTCGTAAATTCAAATTTCAGCCCGGACCACCCAGACAAACAGAAGGAAAGAATTGGAAGGTAAGCAACTTTTTTTGAAATAAAAGAAAAAAAATCCTACATTTTGAAAATTGAGCATATTTTTTAAAAAATCATTAGAAATTTTTTTCAGTGCCAAACAAGCCGAAGAGAAGAAAGCTTGGAAGAAGGATGAGGAAAAGAAAAAGTGAGTGACAATTTTTTTGAAAATTTTTCCAAAATTTTTTTTCAGGAATAAGAAGAAAAAGAAGGGGAAAAACGAAAAGCAGATGGAAAATCCCAAGAAAGTAAAAAAAATGGACAAATGGTTCAAATAAATAACATTTTAATTGCATTTTAATTGTTCTTTTATTTTTATTTTATTTGTAATTACCTTCTTTTAATTGTTTGTTCAAACTTATCTGCTCTATTTGATATAAAAATAAAACCTGAAAAAAAAGCAAATCGATAAAAATCCAGAAAGGAAAATTGAAGAACAATAATTAAAGGTGGTGTACGGTGAACTTTTTTGTTGCATCAAAATGTGCAGAAATGTTTGTAGATTGACTTAAAAATTCAAAAAAGTTCAAAAAAAACTCCTTCATCGAGAAAAACGCATCGAAAAATACGTCCCTTAGGGACGAGGTTTTTTCTAGGCCGCCCGGTGAGTCAAACTTTTAAAATTTTTTCGCTCGTTTTCACTTTTTTTTTCGGTTTTTTCAAGAGTTTTCTAGGTTTTTGTCAATTTTTCTTCCAGATACATCGGAAAAATTTGGAAAAACAGTGAAAACGAGCGAAAAAACTTTAAAAGTTTGAATTCGCGCGCTTTTACTCACCGGGCGGCCTAGAAAAAACCTCGTCCCTAAGGGCTTTCATCGTATTTTTCGATGCGTTTTTCTCGATGAAGAAATTTTTTTGAATGTTTTCTTTATTTTTATGTCGATCTACATGCATTTCTGCACATTTTGATGCAATAAAAAAGTTCACCGTACACCACCTTTAAGAAAATATTTTTTGTGAAATAATAAAAATTTCTAGAGATTGGTTTAAAGATGGATATCTGTTTTCAATGAACTTTCACAAAAAAGTTGTCAACTACAAAATTAAAGCTCTATTTTTGTTTCGTATCTTCTGAAAATTTCAGACAAATTGAAAAATTCTGAATCACAGGAGCTCAAAAACAAAATTTTTTCACGGTGTCCTCGCTTATCGTCATTGGAACTACATATACTGGTTGGGTTACTGTAGTTGGTGGGGATACTGTAGGGTTTCGGAAGGAAATTTTAGAAAATTTAGAAAAAAAGTTTTTTTTTCGTCAGAAATTTAGGATTTACTGAAAATCTAGTAAAAGTTTAACTTTTGTGAAAAATCTCAAAATCTCCGAATCTCAGAATCCCCGAATCTCAAAATTTCGGAATTTCAGAATGTTAGAATTTTGGATTCTCAGGATTTTAGAATCTCCGAATCTCACTATCAGAATATTGGAATCTCAGAAAACATGCATTTAAATATATTTTTTCATCAAAACGAAAATAGTATATTTACGTCGGATTACTGTAGTTTCTGTTTCTGAGATTCTAATATTCCAAGATTCTGAGACTCTGAAAACGAGATTCGAAGATTCTGAGATTCCAAGATTCTGAGAGTATGAGATTCCGAAATTCTCAGATTCGGGGATTTCGAGATTTTGAGATTTTGAAATTCCGAGATTCGGGGTATTTTGAGATTCGGAATTTCTAGAATCTCAGAATCTCTGAATCCTGAACGGACGATTAACGACTACCGGTCCATTTAGTAAAATTTGAAAACCGTTCTGGAATCAGGGTGCACCTTTCTATTCATTGGATCTACTGGTATTACCCTAATAAGTTTCTGGATTCTGCATTTTTAATGTGGCAAGATATGAATTTGTAAAAAAAAAGCAATTTTATTGCAAAAATGAAAGAATTGGGTATCGTTTTGCAAAATTTACAAAAAGACGTTTCGTCGGTTGTTGGAACATTTCAAGCGCTGGTTGCTGGCTTCTGGCTGTTGAGAAGAGCAGATGGTCTGGCGAAGGCTCGTGGAGCACCATCCTCCTTGTTCTTGTTGGATCCCCAGGCCCAGACGGATGGGTAGGCGGCAGCGGCAACGTATGGAGAGTATACCGATGGATAGGCGTAAGCAGATGGGACGTAGGCGGCAGAGTAGGCTGGAACCACGACTTGTTGGTGGGATCCGATGATCATGGCGCAGAGGAGGACGGCGGCGAAGCTGAAATTTCAGAATGAGCAATGGAATGCGCAATAAAAGGAGACTTACCACTTGGCGAACATATTGAATTGAATTGAAGCGAGACTTGAAAAGTTCGATGGTTGAAATGGGAATCGGTTGGCATTTTATACTAAAACCGAAACAACTGGTTTCCTACTTTTTACTACTATATTTATTCAAGTAGTAGTAGTTGACACAATGAGTCTCTTTGGCGGTGGGTGCTAAAAAAGTTAGAGTGAACAAATATTTGGATGTTCTAAATAATGTTGCACCTGTATGTTGAGCTGGTTCCTGGAAGGAGGAGTTGTGTGTTGGGAGCATAGATGAACAAGCAGAATTAAATGGAAGTTATATTGAGTTTTATAGAAAAGTTGGTGAAATTTGATATTTGAATGAATAGTAGGACTTACTATTACTCTGAAGTTGTATAGAAGTATTGTAAGAAGAATCTAGAAATTTGGAATCGGATACCTAAAGATTTTGATATTTTTCATGTTTGTTCTGTACATAAAAACTCGGTTGAGTACTAAAAAATTTGAATTCTGGAGTTTGATAATTTCGGCTCCGCGACGTTTCGAAAGACGACGTTTCGAAAGTGTGACGTTTCGCAAGTGTGACGTTTCGCAAGTGTGACGTTTCGCAAGTACGGCAATTGCTTTGAAAGCTTCAAATATACAAAGCTCTGTTCGAAAAACCATTTAAATACTCAAATACAAGTTTTTGCTTTTTTATTCATGCATAAAAGTGCAAAGCTGTTACTTTTGAAACGTTGTACTTGCGAAACGTTGTACTTTCGAAACGTCACACTTGCGAAACGTCGTCTTTCGAAACGTCGCGGAGCCATAATTTCATCACGATTTGGATACATTTCCCGAAAACACTCATAAAGGTACAAATTCGTGTATTTCAATTTTCTAGTCATGGCTTGCTAGCCAGTCAAACTATTATTATTATTTTGCTCAAAATACAGTAAAACCTGTATTAGAAGAGCACCTTTAATAGAAGGGCACCTCTAATAGAAGAGCATTTAGAGAAAGGCTTCCAAAAATAGGAAAAAGAATAATTACATAAATCGAAATTTACAAAATTCAGAAATTTTTTCTTTTTAAAAATTCTAAAATTCGGAATTTTTAGAAAAAAAAATTTAAATTTCTAAATATGTTCTAAAAATCTAAAAAATTGGACTTTTTTGAAAAAAATTGAAATTCTAAAAACTCTAAACCTCAAAATTCGTAAAATTTACGAAATTTCCCAAATCGAAGAAACACCAAATATTCAGAAATTCAGAAATTCAGAAATTCAGAAATTCAGAAATTCAGAAATTCAGAAATTCAGAAATTCAGAAATTCAGAAATTCAGAAATTCAGAAATTCAGAAATTCAGAAATTCAGAAATTCAGAAATTCAGAAATTCAGAAATTCAGAAATTCAGAAATTCAGAAATTCAGAAATTCAGAAATTCAGAAATTCAGAAATTCAGAAATTCAGAAATTCAGAAATTCAGAAATTCAGAAATTCAGAAATTCAGAAATTCAGAAATTCAGAAATTAAGAAATTCAGAAATTCAGAAATTCAGAAACTCAAAAATTCAGAAACTCAAAAATTCAGAAACTCAAAAATTCGAAAGTTCCAAAATTTAATAATTCAAAAATTTCAAATTCGGAATGCAAAATGCAAAAGTGCTCAAATTGATAATTTTCATGAATTTTGAACGGAATTTCTCCGATTTTTATTAAAAATTTTTGAAAAAAAAATTAGCCGGACCTTCTAATACAGGTTTTTTTCCATAATTGATGATGTTTTATAACTCTCCTTCCCGATAAAAATCTTTATTTAGAACAGAAAAAAATGGGACTGATGTGAATAAATTATATACAGAAGGGGCGAACTGAGCAGGTGAGCAAACGGCGAGCTGAAATCACTTGAAGAGAAAAATAGTAGTCAGATAGCTAGCCGTTTCGAATGGTCTTTTTGGGAATTCAGGAAATACGGAAAAAGCGCACAGAGGAAAGAGTTTGGGCAGTTGAGAGACGCAGATATAAATATCACTGGGAGATTAAATTGGTTGATTTTTTAAGAAAATTAGAATTCGACTGTCTTTCCATCTTCGGACACTCGAATCTGTCGAGCTTCAACGACTGCCTGAGTCTGTTGAACACGATTCATGACTTCGGGTTGAGAAGCCATTGATGGATTAGCACGATTGAGAGCCTCTTGTTGTCCTGGAGCTGGGTATGGAAGAGCAACTGGCACTGGAAGTGGAGCAGAAGATCTGAAAGTTAATCGATTTTAGGATGCTGTAGATGATCAGCTCACTCAGAGTCGTTAATAGCATTCAACTCGTTTTTCACAGATTCTGGAGCTTTTAGCATAAGCTTGTCCAACTTTTCTTGCTTCTTCTCCACACTCATTTTCTTATTCTCCATCACTTTTTTGACCTCCTTTTCGAGTTTCTTCGCTTGTTTGCTCAATTCTGGAACCGATGTGGAAGAAGCCATTTTGTTGTTTTTCATTATCAATCTTTTGTGGAGATCCGCAAATTTGGACTGCAAGAAATTCCTATAGTTCGGATTTTTGAACCCAAGACTCACTCTCATTTCTTCTTCTCCATTTGACAAAACTCTTCTAATTTGCATGTGTTTCTGCTCCATATTCATTCTTCGTTCATCAATAATTTTCTTAATTCTTTCCATGGTTTCTCTTTGTCTCCAGAATCCTGGTTTGGCGTTCTTCATGGCCAGTTCACGATCGGTTTTCTCCTCGCCCATGTTGGCATCTCCAGCTCTGTAAAAATGTTCAAAAAATTTATTGGAGAATTTCCAGGATTTTTTGAATCAGCATTGTGTTGTGCGCTACAGCCTTCAAAAAATGAAAATATAAAAAGTGATGTTTCGCTACAAAAAAAAGACTCAGTACTTTCAACTTTGAGTCCAACTATCTCGTTTCCTATGAAAGATATCAGAAAGTTGTCAACTGACAAAATATTTTTGATGTTATGATAAACATTTTGTTAGTCGATCCCTTTTTAATATCATTCACAGGAACCGAGATAAATGGGTTCAAAGTTGACGGTGACAAAGGCTATAAGGGAACTACCGTAAACACTCTGAAAGAAATTCCCCAAAGAACCCTAAACTTTGAGCTCAATTATCTAATTTATTGTAACAGGTATCAAAAAGTAATCAACTAGTAAAATGTTTATCATAATATCAGATCTATTTCATCAGTTGACTACTTTTTGATATCTCTCATAGAAACTGAGATAAATTGGGACAAACTTAAGTCTCTATATGTTAAGTCTCTATACAAAGTTAAGTCTCTATATGCGCACTATAAATCAATTTATTTCGGTTTCTGAAAAAGATATCAAAAAGTAGTCAACTGACAAAATTTTCATCATGAATATTCATGATGTCAGAAATCTTTTATCGAAAATTAAAAAAAAGGAATCGAGATGAATGGACTTTAGTTAGGAGTTCACAGTTAGGAGGCCCTTCTAATACAGGCTTTACTGTAGTTCCTTTGCAAAACAATGATTGTTACAAACCTTGAGTTAGCATAACCGAATGGTCCAAAATCAAATGGATGCTCTCTACGGAAGTATCCTTGTGGTGGATACATGTTGAACGATGGCCGCCTACGTGGTTCTTGTGGTGGTGGAACAGATGGGAATCCCTGAATTCCAAGAAATGACATTCTGATCTCTAGATCTCAATTAAACCAACATAATAAGCATTCACATAATCTGGAGTAGCCATTCCCCCATTTTCATTTGCATCTCCATACATTGTTCGTTTGTAATAGAAGGCGTTAGCCGCAGTTAGAATCGAGAGCAATAGAATATGCCTCATTTTGGTTGGGAGTGTTTTGAGAGAGTAAAGTGGACAGTGAAAAGAGCACAAAATGAGAGCTGCTGGTCAGTTTCGGACTGTCCCTGCTCTCTCTCTCCGCGTACTGTTTGGGTTAGTAAATAAAAGGAGAGCCCTTTTCTGTTGGTGAGACTCGGAGGGCGGACTCACACGATTTTGACGGATAGCTCTCTAAGCGGTCGCGACCTCTAAACCTAACCGCTTCCGGCGAAACGTTTACACGAAAGTGCATATCAGCGGAAGATGACAAGACGTGACGACATGACGCTTTTTGCAGAAGTCTAGGCAGTTGGATCACGATTTAACTAATAAGGGGGAAACGATTCAAAGATCAGTGCCTGAAATATGATTCTGTGTGAAACTGATTTTTCCATTATGACATACGAATAGAAATGTACAGTATACTGCCAATTTATCTAGGTTCCTGTAAAAGGTATCAAAAAGATTTCAATTGATAAAATGTTTCTGATATTATGATTATCATTTTGTCGGTTGTCTACTTCTCGATATCTTTCACAGGAAATGAGATATATGGGTTTGAAGTCGGCGGTTTGGGAGCCTTGTATTAGTCTTTACGATATCTCAAAAGCCCAATGAGTTTAAAAATGGTCAACCAGATACAAGAATGAAACTCACTAGGGAAGGAACTTGGGTGTGGCGATACGGGTGGTGACCTATATCATCTGAAAGCTTACATTTTCCTGATTCCAAATCTGTTTTCAAAAAGTGCTTTGTCGCGGTAGTTTGCGAGAAAACTGGGTCGAAAGTTTGGAAAAATACGTGGATTTTTAATAAAATTTTCTTTCCTCACGTATATAAGTTTTGAAGTGTTGAGAGAATGTGGAAGCGTGGTCGAATGGTTAGTGTGGAAGAATATGAAGCAGGTACTCTCTGGTTCGACTCCCTCGATCTGCTAAATTTTTTTAAATTTTTTCTTCGTTTTTTTTTCCGGTGACTGTATCTGACTTCTAGGAGATCCTATATGGTTCCATATACTGGAACTGGTTTCCATTTTGATTATAACTGTTCTACCTATTATTTTCAAAACTTTTTGTTTTCATTTATTTTTCCACAATTTTCAAAAGATTGTGATCCATTGAAGATTCTAGACAAACCTCTTTTTTTCATTTTGCTCAAAATATTGTCATTGGTACTTTTGAGCACGCTGATTACAGAACTGAAGTCAGTTTTTCCACCCCGGCCTTGTGAAAAAAGTTATGAGCTATAAAAGTGACTACAGTACTAATTTCTCATTTTTGGAGTGAGTTTCTGAAGGAATTAGCGGCGCCGCACCCTCAATCATCGCCCCCACAAGTTCAACTCCTCGAAGGGCATATTTAAAAGGAATTTCGAGAACATTATTTTTTTCATGTCTCACCACCTTTAAATGTTATTCGTATTTTGTATGCGTGTCTATAATCTGAAGAAGTTTTCTCTTTTTTTCGAAATAAAAATTTTTTTGAAAAAATCGCCATGGGGTACCCCCTTGGCATTTTTTAAATTTTCGAAAAAATTGTAATGTGCTAGAATTATTCAAAACAAAGAGAATAAATAAAAAAAGTTGTTTCACGAGATTCGATAACCTATGTCTATTTTTACAAGTCAGATACAGTCACCGGAAAAAAACGAAGAAAAAATTCAAAAAAAGTTTAGCAGCTCGAGGGAGTCGAACCAGAGAGTACCCGCTTCATATTCTTCCTTACTAACCATTCAACTACGCTTCCACATTCTTTCAATGCTTCAAAACTTATATACCTGAGGAAGGAAAATTTTATTAAAAATCCACGTATTTTTTCAAAACTTTCGACCCAATTTTCTCGAAGACTACCGCGACAAAGCACTTTTTGGAAACAGATGTGGAATCAGGAAAATTTCAGCTTTCAGATGATATATGTCACCACCCATATCGCCACACCCGAGTTGGGGTCTTCCCTAGTCAGTTCTACTTTGGTTTCCTTAAAACTATTCAGACAAGTTGAACTAGAAACATCCAGCCATTTTCCCAAATAACGAAATCTACCGTAACCTGAAAAAGCTCCTCCTCGGGTCTGGTCTCATTTCCAGAAGTATTTCTACTATTAAAACATTTTCTTGACCGACTTATTTGTGTAAAATTCCAGAAAAAATTGCAGGAAACTCGGTGAAAAGCAGTGAAAAACAAGAAAATAAATACGAAAAATAAACATATTTTAGGTTTCTGTAGTTGTCGTTGTGGGACCTTCGACAGCGGACTCCTTTTTTCTTCCATAACTCTTAGGTTAACATAATAGCAGAACTCGCTTCTGAAAACCAGAAATGGGAATCTAAACCACTGAATGTCTATGCTCATGTCATGTTGCGCAATCTTTCCCCTTCCTTCCAATCGTTGCAAAATTTCACAATCTGCACAATTCGAAACTTTTAAATATTTCTCTGAAATACCTCGTTTGCTTCGCTTTGTTTTATCATTGATAACAAGACTGACAGGAGGAAATGAGCCATTATCAAAACGAAACTTCCTTCTTTTTCGTTCAATAAGCGCGACTTCGGCGCCATCAGAATGTCTGCGTCTCTTCTGTTTGCGTTATGTTTCATGCCCTCTAACCTGTAAAGAAGTTTGCCGCTATTTTGTAGCCCTGAAAATAGGTGGCACTCGTGACTATTCTGATCATGATTTTTTTCAATTATCAATAAAGAGTAGTAGGAATTACATAGTTTCACATATATTCTTTAAATTTTCGTTATTTTTCCTTGAATTTCAGTCTTGTTTTTTGCTATTTTTGAATTGTTAAATACACAAATTTTTTACTTCGAATTTGCGATTAGACGTCTGCTTTTTTTTTCGAATTGAGAAATTTTCAGATGGCAGATGATGACCGTGAGACACAATTATTCGAGTTAGAAGCGTTAGAAAGTGTGCTCAGAGAGAACAAAGTGACAAAAACGAGTGATTGGACTGACGAAAATGCTGAAATTGAGGGAACCATTGAGGTAAGTTTTTGAAAAACGGTAATTTCTGAACAAACTTTATTCTAGGTAGGATTCGATTCGATATCCGATCCGAAGGTGACACTGACTGGAACTTCAGAATCCGGAGATGAATTCTCTGTATCCCTCGACATCCTCCCTCCGGTTCGACTGAAATTCAAACTTCCTAAAGATTATCCATCAGATTCATCGCCTAAATTAGAGTTGGAAAGTGATTGGATGAATCAGGAACAGCGGAAAATGTGTGAATCGGAATTATCCAAAATTTGCGAGGAGAACCTGATGATGGGAGTTCTTTATCTATGCTATCAAGGCATAATTGATTTGGTGGGTTTCGAAATTTTGACTTAATTTGAAAGTTTGGATTTTTAGATAGACCAAATGCCAACTAGAACGATAAACCTCAACGAGGCATGTAAAATTGGTGAAATATCTATCGAATCATTGAAAAAGAAATTGCTCGGGAAAGGAGAAGAAGCAGCAGAGGAGCATTTTGTGAATACACTTTTCGATTGTGAGGTTTGCAGCTTATTTTTTTTTGTTTTCTCCAATTAACTCTGTTTTCCAGGTATGCTATGATAGTCTAATGGGATTAAATTGCATTAAATTCCAACCCTGTGCTCATGTTTTTTGTAAATCGTGCATATTTGACTACTATCGATCGGTGGCTAAAGGTGTTGTGGTATGTTTGAAAATGATCGAAAGGGAAAAATCTTAATTATTTTCAGTCAAAAGCAATGCAATGTCTGGCGGAAGGATGCAAAAGTGAAGCTTCACAAAGTATTGTGAAGGAAGCACTTGGAGATGAGCTTTATTCAAAGTGAGTGTTTTAATAAGATATTTAAGAATTTTCAGCAGCTGAAAAAAATCCGCATTACTTTCTGCAAGAAATGAAGTAGATTCACATAAAAAAAAAGATGAAAAGTCAATTTAAGAATCTATTTTTCAGGGTTTTCAAGTTTTCTGTTAATTTTCCTCCCAGAAAATCTCGGAATACCCTGAAAAAAAACTCAAAATTATGAAAAAATTCACGAAATTCTGACTTTCAGATATGAAGAAGTCCTCGTTGAAAAAGCGATTCGTGAAATGGACGACAGTGTTGAGTGTCCCAGAGAGAACTGTCAGAAAGTGGCATATGTGACGGACAGACAACGGCACCTTGCCGAATGCTCATATTGCCAATTCTCATTTTGCAATCTGTGTAAACAGACATTCCATGGAATATCAGGATGTAAATGGAAGAAGGGAGATAAGGAGAGGCTGGTTAAGCAGTGGCAAGAAGGAGATGCGGATGTTAAAGCTGATATGTGCCGACAGTTTGGAGGAGAGAAGAACGTGGCAGCTCTTGTTGAACGGTTTTTGAATGAAGAATGGCTGGATTCAAATTCTAAGCCATGTCCGAAATGTGCTGTGAGCATTGAGAAGAATGAAGGATGCCATAAAATACATTGTACAAAATGCGACACGTACTTCTGTTGGCTGTGTACTGCAGTGCTCAGTAAGGAGGATCCGTATCAGCATTTCCAAGGAGATGTGAGTTTGTTGAAAATTGAGATTACTGTTCTCATGAAAATCTTTAGGGCACATGCTCCGGTCGACTCTTCGAAGGCGTACACCAATTTTACGATGATGACGATGATGACGATGAGCACGATGATCTTTTCGAGTTAGCATTTGATGATGGAAGTGATTATGAGGATGACGAAGATTCGGATGTAGAATTCCAGTTGGAAGAGTGGCTGGAACAAGAAGGACACTTTGATGATGGTCCTGATGGTACTACTTTTGAAGAGGAAGAGGAGGAGAAAGAAAAAATTGAAGGAGTAGAATAACTGGTAAATACGAGTAACCTCTTTTTAAATATCGCTTTTTTTTGTTGAATTGTTTTTTTGGGTCCGAGTGGTTTTTTTTTTCGTTTGTAAAATAAATTATTTTGAATTTTGGATGTTGAGTCGATTAATATTTAATTGGTGAACTAAGATAGGACAGAATGAGATAGAGAGGAGTCAAAAAGAAATAACAACAATAATAAATAGAAACAATCATGAAAAATAAACGGGGATGATGAAAAAGAAACTGGGTAAAAATTTTGAGATCAATATCCTCTGCCTGAGTTACGCTGCAGTGTTTGCATCACAGTTGTCAATTTTCTCTTGGTATCTCCATCGGGGAAATTGGCGAGATCGTAGTATTGAGGCGCGATTTGTAGAAGCCATTCTGGACGCACATCCGTTACGGTTCTGATGAAGTTCTTCGTGGTTAGCACGAATTCATTGTAGAGTGCCCATTCTGGCTTGTGATCCAAGACGGTTGAAGGGTGAAGGTTCACAAGTTGGTTGTCTTTCACAGTGACGTAGTGTCCACTTCTCTCCAGATGAGCAACTTGCATGAAGAACCCAGCGACGAGTGCTTTTCTGATGTTGAGGTAGTAGTCACGAGACTTGAAATCCGTTGAAACTCGGCGCAAATTGAACTTATCCATAACTCGAGCCAACTGTGTGCGAACAGTGTCCGCGGTTTTCATTGTTCTGTAGTTGATGAAGTTTTGATAACACCATTGAGGATCTTCTTGGTCTGAAAGTAAGTCGAATTAGAATTTTGAAAATCGAATTTCAACTCACTTTGCTTGAAGGCATGATAAACATTCAAAAGTGTCAAATGATCTCCGTCGATATGAGCGAAACGAGCTTTCGCTTCATCGGCCTCCTTCTTCATTTCGTTTGGACGAACGAAGCATTGTGGAACTGACAACATAGCGGTGATCGATAAAATTTCGTTTGAGCAATTCAATTCCGTTGATGTAATGAGCATCTTTGCAAGTTGAGGGTCAAGAGGGAACTCTGCCATCAAACTTCCGAGTTCAGTCAGTTCTCCGTCGTCGTTGATGGCTTGAAGATAGTTGAGCAATTCCAATGCTCTCATTAGAGTTTCTGGTGCTGGTGGATCCATGAAATCGAAGTGAACAAGATCTTCAGTTCCGAGCTTCTTCAGTTGTAACACAACAGAGCCAAGATTAGATCTTAAAATCTCAGGGTACGTTTGGTCTTGCATTTCAGAGCCATATGCAGCTTCAGTGTAAAGTCTGAAGCACTTTCCGGGTTTCGTTCTTCCAGCACGTCCTGCTCTTTGCATAGCCGACGCCTTCGAAATTGGACAAACGAGGAGAGACTCGACACGAATTCTTGGATTGTAGACTTTCTGTTTGGAGAATCCTGGATCAATAACGAAAACAACTCCATCAATGGTCAAAGATGTTTCGGCGATATTAGTGGAAACGACGCATTTGCGACTGATGGCTCCGTTTGGACGATTTGGTGGAGCTGGTTCGAAGATCCGTTGCTGGGCAGCTGGGGGCAGTGTGGAATACAGAGGAATGCAACTGAGAGCTCCAATATCTGATCCCAGATTTGTGATTTCTCGATCGATCCTCTTGCACGCTTCTTCGATTTCTTCTTGACCAGTCAGGAACAGTAGAATATCACCTTCGGTTTCTTCGCACATGTGAATTTGGATGACAGTACGAATGGCAGCTTCCAGATAATCTTTCTCGGCATTTGGTGTGAAGAAAATTTCGACGGGGAAAGTTCTACCAGGAACACTTAGCAACGGACAATCCTCAAAATATCTTTGGAACTTTCCAGCATCCAAAGTCGCAGACATGATTACGACTTTAATATCCGCTCGATTCCTCACGATTTCTTTGATCAATCCCATAAGAATATCAGTGGCTAGTGTACGTTCGTGAGCTTCGTCGAGAATCAAAACTTTGTAACGATCGAGCAATGGACTATTCATCGCTTCTCTTAACAGCATACCATCAGTACAATATTTGAGCACGGTTCTTTCACTGATACAGTCTTCGAAACGAATACTGTAACCCACTTCTTGACCGAGAACCACATCCATTTCTTCTGCTACTCTTGTTGCGACACTCATTGCTGCCACACGTCTTGGCTGGGTACAGGCGACGAGTTTGGCTTGACTTGGTGGTAATCCCTGCTGTTGCTGCTTCATGAATTCAACTGCCCATTGTGGAATTTGAGTAGTTTTTCCAGATCCAGTTTCTCCGACCAAAGTGATGCACTGATTGGTCCGCAACAACTCCATGAACTTTTCTTTGTACTCCCAAACTGGCAACTGACTTCGTTTCTCCCAAATGGTCCAATACCGGTTGCTGTAGGGTTGACTATTGTAGGGATTGATTTGAACCTGAACATCATTGCTTGATGGTTTCGAATCGAAGCTATTGCTTACCTTCATGTTTCCAATCGCCCCTGTTTGTCGTTGTCTGTCCGGGGACGAGTGTCGATGGGGAGAGCGAGATCTAGAGCGTTTTTTAGGTGAACGAGACCTTCTCCTGTCTCCGCGTCCGCTGCCGTCCAAATCCAACCGGTGTCTTGACGACATCACAAGTCCCTAAATTTAGTTATATACTCGGGTCGTTCGAAAATATTCGAAAAACTAGACGCCAACGCAAACAAAAAGCGGTCAAATATTTCGGAATGGTTTTCGAAACCCATTTAGTTCGTCATATTTTCGAAATCTTTCGTTACGAGACGAAAACTAACGGAAAAAAAGAAATCCTTGATAATTCAAAACAATTTGAGAAACAAATCTTAAAATATGGGTCCGAACACTGAATTCCAAAATTTTAATTTCAAACTTCTTTCGGCAATATTTACGGTGCGCCTTTAAACCAAAGAGCTGGTCTCGACGCGATTCCGCCGTCTGCGTCTCTCAATTACTGGGCGGCTTCATGGAAATATACTGTTTTCTGTTATTTTTAAATCTGAAATTGAGTTTTCAATAATCAATTTTGTTTTAATAGAAATCTCCAACTTTTTCTGCATCGATCAATATGTAATTCAATCGGACAATTTTCCAGAGAACAAGGGAAAACTCAAGGGGAATGGCACTCCGTCTCGCCGTCAGCTCTGCACTTCGTCCGGCTCTCAACAGCCAGGTAATATTGAAGAAAAAACATTCTGAAATGAGTTTCAGTACGAATTGATTTTTAAAAAATATTGGCGCTATGTTGGTTGGGGGGGGGGGGCACTACTTTTTGGTTTTTTTTTGGCATTTTCTGACCTGCGCATTAATTCTAAGCATGTTACAAATATTTTTGAGGTGTCTGGACCTCTAGAAAGTGTAAAATAATGAAGTAAAATAAAAATTCCTGTTATTTGTTTCTTTATTTCAGGCTTAGGCAAAAACGCCTTGGAACCTAAAATATGAATTTTTGGATTTTTAAACCAATTCTAGGGTAGGTTTTTCGGAAAGGAGGCACTTTCAAACAGCATTTTTGATGTATTTTGCATTTTTCATCTATTTTGGCTTTTGTGGAATTTTTGCTGATTTTGGGAATTTCCCAAATTTTCAGTGTTCTTGTTCAAATTAAAGGCTTAGGCCAAAACCCCTTGCCACAAGAAAGACAATTCGGCCTAAGCCTGAAAAATAAAACAAAAATCGTAATATTCTGAAAAATTTCAGTTGAAAAGTACTGAAATTCTCAAAATCAGCAAAAATTCCACAAAAGCCAAATTAGATGAAAAATGCGAAATACATCAAAAATGCTGTTTGAAAGTGCCTCCTTACCGAAAAACCTGCCCGAGTGTTGGCTAAAAAATCCAAAAATTCATATTTCATTTTATTTCATTATTTTATACTTTCTAGAGGTCTAGACACCTCAAAAATATTTGTAACATGCTTAGAATTAATGCGCAAGTCAGAAAATGCCAAGAAAAATCAAAAAAAGTCATTTCAGGTTCGCAATGCTTCTTCCGCCGTCTCGGTGAAAGATGTTCTTGCCAACGCTCCACAAGCTGAAGTCACTACCTTGAAGAATGGATTCCGTGTTGTCACCGAAGATAACGGAACTGCCACCGCTACAGTAAGTTTTCAGTTAGATTAAATTCAATAAAAAATATTCCAATTAAGGTTGGAGTCTGGATTGAGACCGGATCTCGCTTTGAAAACGAGAAGAACAATGGAACTGCTCATTTCCTTGAGCGTCTTATTCACAAAGGTACCGGAAAGAGAGCTGCCGCTGCTCTGGAATCTGAGCTTAACGCCATCGGAGCCAAGCTTAACTCTTTCACCGAGAGAGATCAGACAGCCGTATTTGTTCAGACTGGAGCTCAAGACGTCGAGAAAGGTATCGAATTTTGTTTTTTCGAAACATCATAATTGAGTAATTCAACAGTTGTCGACATTCTCGCCGATGTGCTTCGTAACAGCAAGCTTGATGCTTCTACAATTGACTCGGAACGAGCAAATATCTTGAAGGAACTTGATGCTTCTGATAACCATCACCAACTCGTTCTCTTTGATATGCTCCACGCCGCTGCTTATCAAGGAACCCCATTTGCCCACAGCGTTCTCGGAACCAGCGCTAGCATTCCAGTAAGTATTTTTTTTGTGAAAAACTGTTCTAGATTTGATGTTTCAGACCATCACCGCTCAACAACTCAAGGAGTGGCAAGAGGACCATTACAGACCAGTTCGCATGGTTCTTTCCGCTGTCGGAGGAGGAGTCTCCAACGTCTCGAACCTTGCTGAAAAGTACTTCGGAGACCTCAGCAACGAATACCCAAGAAAAGTTCCACAAGTCGACGGAACCAGATTCACCGGATCCGAATACAGATACCGCAACGACAATGTTCCACACATGTATGCTGCTTTCGCTGTTGAGGGAGTCGGATACGCCCATAAGGACGCTCTTGCTCTTCAAGTTGCTAACCAATTCATCGGTTAGTCTTTCTTCGAAAAATGTGTGCGAAACTTAGTGAACTATATCTTTTTAGGACAATGGGATGTGACTCATGCCACTTCTAGAACTGCCCCATCCAGACTTGTCCAAAAGATCGGACATGACCATGGTCTTCAAAACCTCCAACATTTCAACATCAACTACAAGTAACTTTGCAGTTTGATAAACATAGCTGAAAAAATTTGTTTTTAGAGACACTGGATTGTTCGGAATCTATTTCGTCGCTGACGCCCACGACTTGAACGACACCAGTGGAATCATGAAGTCTGTTGCTCACGAATGGAAGCACTTGGCTTCTTCTACCACCGATGAGGAGGTCGCCATGGCCAAGAACAAATTGAGAACATCCTTGTACCAGAATCTGGAAACCAACACCCAAAAGGCTGGATTCAATGCTAAAGAAGTATGGTTTTTAGAAAAATCAACTCATAATTAATTTTTCTTTCAGCTTCTTTACACCGGAAATCTCAGACAACTTTCCGATCTTGAGGCTCAAATTCAAAAGATCGATGCAGGAGTTGTTCGCGAGGCTATTTCCCGACACGTTTACGATCGTGATCTTGCTGCTGTTGGAGTTGGTAAGTTGTTATTATTTTGAAACTATCCGAAACATCGACATTAAAAAACTACAATTACATTCTAGGTCGCACGGAAGCCTTCCCGAACTACGCCCATGTTCGTGCCGGTATGTCATGGTGGAGATTGTAAGCAGAAAAGAGAAGAAGAGCGTATTTCAAATAATCCAAATAGTCAACGTTCGAATCGCCCATTTTTTAATTTCCTTATGTACTTTTCGCCGTTCGTCCATCGCCTCTCTTTTTCTTATCGAAGAAATGTTTAGAAAAACGTTTTTCCTGTTCGTCTTATCCATATTTTATTTTTAATTAGAGTAGCGTTCTTTGTTTGCACGGTTGGGATAAAAATGAATGAATTGACGAATGAGATTGCGAACTGTTAAATATCATTGAATTTTTCCAGAAAATCCTCGAATATATTTGATTTTTACTATTTCAAGTTCAAAATTCGAAAAAAATCATCCAATCGAAATTGTTGAACCGGCGCACTGATGAAAAAAAAAAACAAGACCGCTCCCCCAATCGGGACGAAAGATAGATCTGGGTCTCCACACCAATTAATTGTGTCTCCTGGTTGGCCTTGACCACTATTGTCAGCCTAGTGGACGAGAGAGGCTATCCGCTTACTGAACTCACTTCGCTCCCAATATTTTTTGTTTATTTGATTTGATTTTTTGCATCAAAAACCCTGAAAAATCGTTGAATTTGAAAAAAAATGAAGAAAAATTCGCTTTCCTCTCTTTGATGTGATGATCACAAGTTTCCCAGTGCAATCAAAATCATGTGATTTCTGTCTTTTTTATTTTCAGTACGAAACTGTTTTCAGAAATTCTTTTCTTCCGAATTCTCAAGAGAAAATCCTGTTTCAGGAATTTTTCTACCGGTCGTTTGGTTGTCTGCGTCTCTTAACCCAATTTACTCACTTACTTCTTTCTTTTTCTGTCCTACATTCATACTTACTCGAAAGAAAAAGGGTTTATTTGTGTTTGCGTTCGGACCGCCGACACAGAATACAACTTCATTAGTATAGAGCCTCGAATTGTTTATTCTAATAATGGGGCGTCGGACTCAATAAACTGACTCATTGGACCTTCCGGTCCTCAATCAATCCATCCTCTCGCAGAGACTTTTCGGTGATGACTCATCGCTTTTTTATCAATTCGTTGAGACCCGCCTCCCTGGTTTCTCTCTATTTTCTTTTCGATCTTTTCTCTTATGTTTACACAGTTTGCTCATCTTCGAATTTTCCTTTTCCCCATTTTTTTTTGAAAGTTTTGTTCCAGATGGCCAAAGACATTTATAAAACATTCAAGCGGTCGGTGTCCGGAATTGTTAGTGGAAGTGGAGAAAGCTCTTCTGCGCAATCAACCAGCGGAAACAATGCGAAATATCGAGGAGGGACTGGAAGAACATGGATCCATCCTCCAGGTATTTAGGATCATTGTTTTTGTAGAAAATAAATTGTTTCTATTTTAGATTTCTTGATAAACGGTCATGTTGAATATGGTGCCCGATTTCTTGGATGCGTTGAAACAGCAAAAGAGAATGGAACAGCTGTCGCGAGGGAGGCGATTCATGCGATACGGTTTCAGCGGGATCTGAAGAGATCTGAACAGACAAGAGAGACGGCGAAACTTCAAAAAGTGGAAATCAAAATATCCATTGATTATGTGAGAGTGGATGATGCGAAAACGAAAACGATGATGTATCAATTCCAATTGCCAAGAATATCATTTTGTGCAGATGATAAGGATGTAAGCTTTTTGGCACTTACAGTACTGGGCAATGAGTTATAAAAATATTGACAGTTGATTTTGAGCATTTTCAAAAGTCTGGAGCTCGGCTGTCAAGTTTCCAATAACTTTGAAAATTTGGGAGAATATAAAACAGATCTAGGTTGAAAACTTTGAATTCGCAGAATTTCTTGTAAATTCCTTTTAATTTCGATTTCTGAAAGACACCCCTTTTTGGCCAGTTTTTGTACTGAAAAAAGCGAAAAAAAGGTGTCTTTTAGAAATTGGCAAATAGCCGGAGAATTAGAGATTTTTGAAAAATTCTGTGAATGAAAGTTTTCAATCTAGGTCGGTTTTACATCCTTCAAAATTTTCAAAGTGATTGAAAACTTGACAGCCAAGCTCTAGACACCTTGAACTATTCAAAATGACCGAAAATCAAATAAAAAATACGCTTTCGTATATCTTATTGACCAAATTATATATAACAAGGTTTCGGTTCAAAATTCGAACTATTATATAAATTACACAATTACATTTCTTTCAGGACAAACGAATGTTTTCATTCATCGCTCGTGGGGACGATGGGAAGCACTTCTGCTACGCGTTCACTTCTGAAAAACTGGCCGAAGCTATCACCTGCACCATCGGAGAGGCTTTCGATTTGGCCTACAAACGATTCCTCGACAAGAATCGTGCATCTCTGGAAAATGAGAAGAACACGTACTTGTTGCAAAAACGAATCGCAGAGCTAGAATGTGAGAATCAGAAATTAGCAACTCTCCTCCAAGAAGTGCAGAATAATAGCAGATCAGCTGCAAATGGTAGAGCTCTCCCGAATGACTATGTAAGATTCTTTTTAAAAAACTGTATTTGCAATTAAAATTATTTCCAGAGCATCCCTCCCCATCCGTCAGCTGCTCCTCCGGCTCTACCGTTATCCCCGATGCCTCAAGGGCCTCCACCGAGTGTTGCCTCAAATATCTATTCTATGCCACGTCACGATGAAGGGGTTCCAACTGAAATGGCACCAAGACTCCCACCAATTTCTACATCTTCCAATGGAACATCATCTTCTACAAGTCCTGCATCCACGTCACCATCGGGACCAGCACCCTCCATGCCTCCACCACGTCCTCCTGCCTCAATGACGCCTCCCACTGCGATAGCTCCACCTCCTCCAGTGGCGCCACGCCGAAATTTTGTGTCACCGAAGAATTCTACAGCTGGACAGTTGGAAGGATTAGATCTTGGAGAAGTGAAGAAGACGCCAAGCAATGTGTTCGATGATTCGTTTGATCCAAGAGCTGGAGAAAAGAAGAGTGTTGCAGAGGAAGAATACAGTAAGATTTATTATTGATTGATAGAGCAAATTTGAAATCTCTGAATTGCAGATCCATTCGGTGCAGATTTCCTGCCAAGTCTTACGAATGGAAAGACAACTCCCCCATCTGCAACAGCCGCTCTTTTGGCTTCTGAAGCGATTTCAAGACTTCCAGGTGGAGAATCGAAGAAGACACCAGCTGAGTATGACGCGATGATCCATGATATTGATAGGAGGCTGGATGCTATGAAAAATGGAACTTTCGAGTTTGGACAGCTTCAAACTGGCGATCTTGATGGAATCGAAGCAGAAAACGCTTATGGGACACCATCCGATCGTTTGAACCCAAAAGTGATGAATCTGAAAGAATAGTATTCTCTTTCAATTTTAAATTCTCAGTGTTTCTTTTTCTTGTACGGTGTTTTCATGCATTCTTGTATTATGGTACCGGCTGACTTGCCGTCGAATCTAGTTGTCTAACTCTCTGTACTTTTAATATTTTACAAGCTTTTACAATTCTGAAAAAAAAACTCACTCTCTGTATGCTAAAATTTTACATGTGAATAAAGTGGAATGTGTCAGAAACTATTAAGAAAAGCATCGGGGGATAAATAAATACAAGTTTATGAAGACGTTGTCGTGTTGACTTTCCAAGCGGCCACCATTCGATCGAAACCAGATGTGAGCAGATTGTTCGTAGGATGCTCATCAAGCCAAGCACAACACGTCACCATTCGTTCGTGGCATCGACGATTCGGCATTCTCGGAAGCCGATTTCCATTGAGATCGTAGATTCTGACATGGCGATTGTCCTGTGGGATAGCAACCACGGCGTGTGTTTTGCTAACAGCAACACGATTGGCTGGAGATGATAGACGGATTGTGGCAAGAGGTGTACGCATATTGCGGAGATCCCATATTTTGACAGTGGCGTCGTCACTAGATGAAACTATTCGATAGTCGGTGTTGAAGCTAACAGAGGTAACCGAGTCTTGGTGTCCTTGAAATACCGCAACGGACTGAATGGATTCTCTGAAGTCCCAGAGACGGAATGTCGAGTCTTTGGAAGAAGTGAGCACGAGCTTGTGGTTGGGATGAGTGCTACAGTGGTTCAGCTCACTTTCATGACCACTCAAAATATTAACCACTTCTCCTTTCTCCACATCCCAAATGTTCGCAGTGCGATCCCAGGACGCAGTGACCATCTGTTGTCCACCAGCAAGCCATTCACAGCAAATAACCGGCGCTCGATGACCGGTAAGTCGAATGACAGGCACACGGATTCGGTGTCCATCAGATTTTTCGTTAGTCTCGTTATTTCTCTTGTTGTGCTCCAAACCCAGAATATTGTTTGGGTCTCGATTTCCACCATGATTCTCTTCTTCCTCCTCCGAGCTGTTCTGCTCGAGTGGTGCTGAATTAAATGTTTTTAAAGGGAGAAAAGTTGATCCTTTAAAACTTACCATTGTTGCTGGGAACTTTCCAAATATGAGTTGACTCGTCACCACTGGCGGTTGCTAGTAGAAGACCTGCAGCTGTTCCAGATCCTTCTGAATTGTTAACTGCGCAGGTTGAGGAGATAGCTACACAATTGACACTTCCAGTATGACCCAAATACGTAGCTAGACAAGCTCCACTTTCTAAAGACCATACTCGTGCGGTTTGATCAGCACTGGCACTGGCACAAATATTTCTTGCTGAATCCGCGGCCACGTGCCAAACACCATCCTTGTGTCCTTCGAGATATCGACTAAGACGGAATTTGGAGCCGTCACGGAAGACTGGAGGACCTCGAAGCGCTGTCCGGAGCTTCTGCCCCATCTGGATGGCTTTTCGACTTGATTTGGCACCTGACTCTTGCACACCGAATACTTCTTGTGTCACCACATTCGCCGCCGCCTCACCCTCGGTTTGTGTCAGTTGGACGATTCGAGCACGTACTGAAACTTGATATGATTGGAAGATTGGAAGCAAAAAAACTATTTATTGAATATTTTGATTGGAAGAGAAAACTAACGGGCGCAATTTTCCGCATACAACGTATCGAATTCCTTTTCAATATGGCCGAACAACTGATAAAGACGAGCTCGATACGGAGCATCGTCCACATCCAGCGAGCTTTGTAGAGCATTCAGAGCACTGAGCTCAGTTTCGACTGTGCCCCGTCGTGACCGCATCACTTTCTCTTTTTCCGCATCTTTTGTACTTTCCTCTCGTGGCATTGACCCTTTTATCTGAAATTCAGACACTGACACAAAAAGCACCGTAGCGAAAATTCAGATATTAGACTTTGGAATCAAGGAAACCTGTGATAATCTGAGAACAAGATGTTACCTTTAAGTAATAAGGATTTACAGAATTCAAGAATAAAAAAGAAAAAGTACAGCTGAAAAGAAAAATAAAATAAAAAATCAAGAAAAATATTTTAATACAATTTTCCGGAAAAAATGACTAAATCTGATCTTCATTCGACACAGGATCCACATCGATTTCCACTTGAGACTCTACAATTTCCAATAAATCGTCCTCTTTCAGTATGTTCCTCGCGGTTCCTGGTCCGAACTTTGCATCGAGAATAATTTTTTGCATGTTGAACTTCATTAGGGTCTTCTGAAACGATTTTCTTCATTTGAATATAGAAGAATTGAAAAACCTACATCTTCATCGCTCAGCCTGTTCAATATGCTGTTTATATGCTGCTGAAAGGCGACATCTTCGTTATACTGCATTGAAATCTCGTTGTTCGGTCCACTAGTAACAACAATTTGCTGTTCAATATCGTCAACGACTCCTCCATCTTCTATATCTTGATGATGATAATGATGCATCTGATCGTCCGACGAAGAAGGATCCATTTCAAGATCTCCAGCACTAGAAGTGTGTTGCGACGTCATTATGAGACCGGAAGGACCTATTTTAATTTCTCGACTTTCCCCCATAATGATGTCTTCCTCAACAAGCGGACCACTACTGTTAATCATTTTCACATTTTGAATTGGGCCAGAATGAGTAGCTGGCATTCGGGACGAGCTTGGTCCGGCTACTGTGTTGCTCCGTTGTCGAGCGTCTATCATAATTTTTTTTCTCGGAGGTTCGGAATGAGTTGGTCTGTAAAATTTGACATAAACACATATATTTAGAGGTAAAATTATAAAACTTACGGCTCAATGATTTGGTCTGGCATGGTCTCGTATCCAATATTGCTCGATTCGTGTGGCTGAAAACGCAATTTATTTTGAAGGTAAGGGAAAAAATGAGTTTGATTTTTGATAAAGTTTTTTTTGCGGACTTGGGAAAATCGTCTTCTATTGAAAATCGGTCGCCGAAAAGCAGTTAAAAGCGAGAAAAAAAATCGACAAAGTTAATAAATATTTCTCGGTTACGGTTTTCGCTATGAGACCTTCGATTATAAAGCTGTTCTGTTGCTTTAAAACTTTTGTATTCAGCAAAAACGTAGATTTTATTGAAGATTTTCATGAAAAAAAAGGAAAAAAATCAAAAATTGTTTGCAAGTCTTTAAAAAACCGCTTCAAAAGGCGAATAAAATTGTCTTCCTTGCAGTTTTTAGCTCAATTGCCTTTCTTCAAAGACTTCAACTTACAATTTGATGTATTCTTCGATTGGGTGTCACATGAACAGTCGCTTGATGTGTTGAGTTCCTAATCACTTTGTACATTTTTGTATTCGTGTTCCCATAGGCCGTCGGATCGCCTTCAACCACTAAAGATTGTCTGTTGTAAATCATCGCACTCGGCTCCTTTTTTACTGGCGTCGCCAACTTATGCTCTTGTTGGCTTGGTATTCGATGCTGAAAAAAATAGAAAAAAATGTTATCGGACTACGAGCTCATCAACTACGACTCGGCGAATGAGCAGATACTGCAGATATTGATATTGCTTCATGAGTCGCGCACACATTGTAATTTTCAAAGTGTAATGCATCACGAAGCGGGGATCGAACCTGCGACGTCAGTTTCGCAAGCGCGGCTGATAGCCAGTCGGTCATGCGTGCATCACCGGTGAGTGCAACGAGAGGGAGTATATGTGAGTGTGCGAGAGGCGGCCGCCAATCGCCCGCCACCGAGGGTAACTTTGCCTCATTGATAACTTACATTGATTCTTTTCGGAGAATCAAGAGGATACGATCGCACAATTGCTTCAGTTTCCCGTGGGGACGGTGACCTCCGTTTCTGGGGATACTGAGTGTTGTTTTGGGATGGCTGAACTGGTTGGTGTACGCTTGTCCGGACATGTCCTATTGATGGTGGTTGGATAACAACATAATCATACTTCATCGTGGGGGACGGTCCAGGCTCGAGAACATCGTCAGCGAGTGGGACATCGTTATAAAAGTCTTTTTCGAGCCCGGATGATAACGGATTCATCTGAGAAGGGGGACGTGATTCTCCTGAAATAAAAAGTTGTAAATTGGTTTTATTATTCTGGCTGTGGATGAGTAACGCCGGTGGCCGTAGCCGAAGGTCCCACAGCGAAAACTACAGCAACCAAAATAGTTTTTAGGTTACTGTAGTTTTCGTTCTAGTACCTTCGGGCACGATCATCGGCGTTTCTCTTCCAGAGTTCCAACTTTTTTGTACTATAATGATGTAAAAACTTATTTGATTTGAAAACTAACCTTTCTTTTTGATAATTGAGTCTGTCCATCGCATTGCATCAATCAAGCTATCGGACATATCAATAGATTTTCTGGAATACTGATCTAGTAGATCACACCAAACTTCTTGAACAAGGGAAACATCCTGCCACACGATATCGTTTCGTATCCGATCCCATATTTCTCTTTTCTGAACTTTCAACTGCGAATCTGGTATAGAAGCTTGCATTTCCTCATCATAGAGGATCGGATTTTCTCGAACCATATTAATTAGCTGGAGCTGAAACTTCACAGTGTTGACAGTATTCTAGTCAATAGAGCTAGCTTACAAGTGTGTATTGGGTTGTTTTTCCAGGTGCTTCTTCACGGACAAACGGCTGTTGAAGTCCTGTATTGGGTCGTTGGGCATTTTGAGAATTCGAAGCAACACCTGGAATAGCACATGACTGGACTATAGTCTCACTAGATTTGTGACAAAACATTTTTCCAGGCTAATTTATCGACTTTCTATGCTTAAGGTAACTTTTATCAATCTAGGTTAACATGTGCTTACTGGTCATGCTATTTTTGATTCCAGCGATTTGAAGACTTTCGGAGACGTGCCTCCTCCTGTCGGTCATCTGAATTTGTAGTCACAGAGTTCTGAAATGAATTCCAACTAATCTCCTAATCCTAGAAAAATTCAGTGTGATCCTATGTTCCGATTGTTGCGATTTCTTGGAGCATTCCAGTTGCTGCGTCCCCAACTACATACCATTTTCTGATCAACAGTAATGACTATACTAAAAGTCTAAACTTGTAGTTAAGCAAGTACAGTGCGATCGCGATCGTTGGTCAGGTGATAGACACACAGACCGAGACTCGAAAGAGGGGCGGAGCCGGGAACCGCGACGCAACCGAAACGCTTCAGAAACCGCAACGGAACAGGCATGCGAAGCGGTCGATATTCGAAAGAAAACGGAGCGAAACAAAAGAAAAAGGTCGTTAGAGCGAGGACGAGACATGGGTAGTGGCTGGTGGCTGGGTCGGGACACTAGGCCGCCCACTTATGTTGACTGCCTGCCTATTCTGCGTCTCTCAAAGAAGATGTGTCGTGAATGGGAATTCTGTGACGTTTTGTATGATGTCCTGACATCCATGGGAAACTTCGGAAAAAAAAAACAACATAGAGGAGGGAAGGATTCGACAGGAAAACCAACATTTTACAATGAAAGAAAACAATATTTTTAAATCGAAAATCCATTTTCCAGAGATTTTTTACATTAGTTGACAGAGAAATACTGTAAATTCTGTAATATTCAGAAGCACACTCGGAACTTCGGAGCCTTGCAAAATAGAAGCAAAACAGTCAAAAAAGTTTTTAAAAAGTCTAATAGTTCGCATGTTTGCTCAAAATGAATGTA
Organism: Caenorhabditis briggsae; assembly: GCF_000004555.2. NCBI lineage: Eukaryota > Metazoa > Nematoda > Chromadorea > Rhabditida > Rhabditidae > Caenorhabditis > Caenorhabditis briggsae. The sequence continues at coordinate 4,424,325 of NC_013490.2, forward strand.
TATTCATGAATTATTAATAATGTCGATGTAAAAAAAACATCAAAAAGGGTTCGATTGCCTGGAAAATATTCCCAGATTAGTGAAATTTGAACACTATTCTTCCAAAACTGAAATTCTCGGTTCCCACTCTAAAAGAGGATTTTTCTCTATTTTTGATAGGTTTTTGATCCAAAAACCTGTTTTTTTTTTCATTAAAATGCACATTAAATTATTTTTTTTTCAACCAAATCGATTTTTTTCAGAGGTTACGGTAAGCAGTCAGTCTGCACAATACGCAGAGTGAACAAAGAATTCCATCGTTTCGAGACCAATTACTACAGTAATCTATTAAATTTTTATAATTTCACTTTTTTTGTTTCCGATTTTATTTATTTATTTATTTTCAATGTCATCCCCGCCCAAAATTACTAAAACAACAAAATAAAATTTTTTACAATTTTTAAAACTTTTCTTCTCACTCTTTGTTGTTTTATCAGGATTTCACTGAGCTAACTTTTTTCAGAATGAATGATTTAGCAAAAAATTTGCTAAAGCATTCTCAGACAACAGATTCTGCCCCACCAATATCACCATTGTCATTCGCTTTCATGACTGACGAGGAGAAGGCGGCGTTTAAGTTCCCAGCATCCGAACTCGCAGAAGGAGATACCAAAAAAGATGAAGAGCAAATGTCTCCCAATAAAAACGATTCGAATAGTCATTCTTCCCCTTCAACATCTCCTTCTGACTCATCATCTCGTCCTCGGAAAACTTTCAAAGTTGACGACCTTCTCATAGTGGATGATGACGATGAACCATTTTCTTCACCCGATGGCTACGAACCAACGGCTCATCTCGGATGGGCGTCATTTGGAGAATCCATTCGTCCACCACCTCCCACTACACCTCCACCGCCTCCGCCTGTGCTCAGCAAAGTGGTTTCTGCTCCAGTCCCACTAAAGCGAAGTAAGTTTTTTTGAAGCTTATAGCACTCATCGATTCACTTTGTTTCAGAAGTATACGTCATACACCAAGCGAACCGAGCCAAAACTAAACCTTACGATGCCTCCAATCATGTGTCTGCTGCTACTAAGAGAGTCTCTGGCTCTCCAGTTTCTCCCACTTCAAAATTAGCAAAAAAGGACGTAGCTGACGTAGTGTCTTCCGATTCCGATGCAGATGTTGATGTAGTCGGTCTTGATGAAGAAGAATCTACGTAAGGTTGAATTTGTGAGACTAAAAATTCATTGTGTTGTTTCAGATTGTTACTAGACGTCAGTGATTCAGCAAACCCACCAGATCTACCGCCACAGAGTTCGCTCGGATCTAGATTTGGACTCAAATCTAAGCGAGGTAAGAGAAAGTTGACATTGTCGTTGACCTAAAATAATTATTCCTCCTACCAGACAATCGTCGAGGCTATGATTCGGAGGACGACGATCCGTCGAGCTTGCGTTATGCCAACAATTTTACACCACCTCCACGACTCGAACCACAAACCACAGAGAATCAAAATCGAGATTTGCCAAAGAAGATTGATGAGGACAGTGTTGAGCTGCGATCAAGGTTTTTTTTTTCTGAATTTTTATCGAAATGAGAAAGCAGTTTCAAAATATTTCAGCCTCGATGCACCGCAGTCTCTAAAGTCGAACAAGCCAGGACCTGTTCTTCCACTTTCGAAATCCATAATGGAACAAAAAAAGGTTGCGCTGGGAATGACTCGAAATGCAGTTATAAAGAAGGTCGACAGTTCCAAATCGACAACCAAAAACTTCACTTGTGCTCCAAGAAGCGTTCAAATTCCAGCGTATACTGACAAGGCTCCGATGACTCTGTATTCGAATGTGAATGTAAGATTTCTTTTCGTTTTTCAAAGTCTTATGGAGTCTTTATTACAGAAACCAGGAGCATTTCACAAAGACGCTCGTGGAAGATGTGTTCGGTGTCGAGACAGAAGTCCAGTTGACATGTCGTCATTTAAATTTGTCGATGATTCAACTGTGATATCCGTTCGAGCACACTTGTGCGATCAAACACGTGTCATGATTGCGAGAACAGCCGTATGGAATCGAGAGTATTCGAAAAAGCTCGGGGATCGAGCAACAGGAACGGTATGGCAAAAGCCAGATGAGGTGACAGCTCAAATGACAGGATTCTGTAGTGCGACTGTTCGTCGTTGCATTGAAATCGCCAATTTGTCGATTGTACCGAGGTGTGCTGATCGGATTGGAGTTTCGGTGAGCGAAAAATTGAAGCAAAAATCTTATCGAAATTGTTTTTCCTTTCAGAAAAACGAACTAGCCTCCTTGAAATCTGCCTTTGAGAACGAAAAGTTTTTCGGACAAACAATGAGGACTCCTCATGTGCTGACCCATTATTATTCTGCGAAGTCCCAGAATTCAGCTAATAAAGGAACAACAAATGCTCATGGTCCTCCTCTGTTGCCTCGAATCGGTCGACCTCCGGCGCAGAAAGTGGACGAGGAAGAGGAGAAAAGACATCATCCTCTCACCAACTATCTACCATCCACAAGCTTGCAATCCACTTCACAGGAAACTTCTACTTCTCCTACAGATATTACAGTACCACCGCTGAAGAAAGGAGTACTCCGTTGGACATCCATTCAGAATCCAAGAATTCTGCGTACAGCTCACGCCCCATATCCACTCCCAAGAATGGCTGTGATTCCAGTTTTGAAGAAGAAAGATGTTGCTACTACATCTGAAACAGCTTCAACGTCTTCTGGCCCCCTAACGTATGTTCCACCCAAAAAGGAAACCAAGAAGGATCAAGCTGCTGCTCCAACTACTGGTCCACGGAAAAGAGGACGACCGAAGAAAGTGAAGCCAGCTGATGGAATTCCATCGAGATCAACTGAGATGACTTTGAGATCTCGTAAAAAAGAGGTGAACTTTAAAAACGAGCTTTTCAAAACCTTATATTTTCGTTCCAGATCCCAATTGATCAAGTGGTTCAGGGACTTGTACAATCTCTCATATCGAGGATCTCTGGAGAAGCCAGCGGATAAAAACCCATTCTCTGTTTTTAGATATTTCTGTATACCGCCTGCTCAATTATTGTAGCTCTCTCTTTTTATTGTTTTGTACCCCTCCACACAAACTGTTTTAAAATGATGTAGTTGGCTTTTATTCTTTTTCATGTGTGCTTTTAGCAATTATTCTCTGGAAAATAAAGTAGGAAAAGTTAAATTAGTAAGGCTGAATGCGATACTCGACTTCTGCGAATCCCCATCCCTTCTTTCCATCCACAACGTACTCGGCCATTCCTTCATTGACCTGACAAGCTTGATCTAACCCCATTTTGAAAGAGACCGCCTCTTTGATATGTACATCTGCATAGTGAGTTTTGCCATCGACTTCGAAAGAATAGTGGAAGTCATTTGGGAAGTCACGATCTTCTCCATGATTGGGAAGAGAGAAATGAACGCGATCAACTGGTTTCGTCTCGCCGTTTCTAAAAAAAGAATGTGAAATTGTTCAAAGGATAGAAGGAAGTCTTCCTTGGGAAGGCTTACGGTGTAACAATGTATCCGAATTCTAGATGACTGAAGACAGTTTCTGGCATTGAGATAACCGATGTGTGAATGCATGTTCCATCTTCCAAATGGTAAATCATCATGATGTATCTTCGAATATCCGACCATCTACGGAATCCAGCGATGGTATGATCTCTCATACTTGTCATTCTGACTCCTTTGGTCTCATGATCTCCTATTTTTACATCGCCAACAAGTTTTCCGAATTGTTCGTAATGTGTCTGATGAGAAGCTCTCATTTTGTCGAATAGTCCTCTGCTCCATGGTTCGATAGCTAGCGAATGAGCGATCGCTGTTGGCGAGCATTGCTTGTCGAAATCAAATTGGGCTCCTGAAAAGCTCTTGCTTGAGAAAAATTGTATTAAAGAAGTTTGAAAATACCGAAATTTGTCCATGTCAAGTCAAAGTTTGCATCGAAAAACTTGACATCATCCTTCATTTTTACGGCTCCATTTTTCTGAAAAATCAATTTTTTTTCTTTTTTCTCTGAACAATTATTTTTTCCTGACCACAAAATTCAGCTTTCCCGGAGACGAGGCCAGTTTTCCATTGAATCGAATTCTCCACTTTTTCATTGGTTCGATACAGGACACGATGAATCCACTTTCAGTCTTCCATTCTTTTTCGGAACAGCGGATGCTCTGAAAATTATAGAGAAGGGCCCCCTACGTTGAGCCAATTTATCTCAATTCCTGTCAAAGATATCCAAAACTTGTCAACTAATAAAATGTTTCTCAGAATGCCACTACTTCTTGATATATATCGCAGGAACCGAGATAGATCGGGTCAAAGTTAAGAGATCAGCCGACCATTTAGCTCGGCCGGCAAGCGCCGAACGTTTAACTTTGAATCTATATATCTCGTTTCCTGTAGAGCATTGAAAAAAGTTGTCAAATGACAAAATGTTACTCATAAAATCATCAATGTATTATCAGTTGACCACTATTTGATATCTCTCATAGAAACCGAGATAATTGAACTCAAACGCATAGGTTAAAATTTTGAGATACCTTGACATTGGTATCGGTGTGAAGTTCCTCATTGACAAAAGTACCGACTCCTGGGATACGAAGAATGAAAAACAAGTTGATGATGTCGTTTGGTCTTTGGGCGGTTCCAAGTGTGAAATACCATCCGTCACGGTTTGAGGCGTCGAAGAAGACGGCGTCGGCTGACCATTCCTGGAATACAGTATTTTTTTGGTAATGGGGGTCAAAAAACTAATCGAAGATATCACAAAGTGAACAACTAACAAAATACTTATCATAAGATCAATAATATTTTGTCAGTTGACAACTTCTTGATTCCTTTCATAGAAATTGAGATAACTGGGCTCAAATGGGGAATAACTACAAGATGATGATCAGGTTGTAACACTACGAAATAGCGATAAAATGTATTGATGGCAAAGATTTGATAACTTCGTTGATCTGTAAAAATCTGAAATCAGCTACCTGGTTCTGAAAATTTCAGGAAATGTAAAACAGAAAAAAAAAATTAACTTTTCTATTGTAAGCGCCATGGCGTTAGCTCAATTGTCCAAACAGAAAACTTTGAGCTCATTTATCTCGATTCTTGCAAGTGATATCGAAAAGTTGTCCACTGATCAAATGTTTCATAACATCACCAATATTTTCTTAATTGGCACATTTTTGATATCTCCTACAGGAATCGAGATAATTGAGCTCAACGCCGACGATTTGGACGGGCTTTTATTAGAGGGGATGTTCAATCAACTGGTACAACACTAGGGGACTCCCGGAACTTATGTTTCCAAATATTCTGGAATCTTTTACCTGTTTCATATCATGTTTCTTCTCCATCTCCTCAATGTCCCTCTCTCCTCCATCGCCTCCCCATTGTGAATTCATCAAATTCTCTTTGTTTTTGGATTCAGAAGAGTCCCCCTTCTTCGTTTTCTTTTGACGGCGATCAATGATGAATCTCATCAGATGGAACTTCAAGAAGTACCATTTTCCAGGCTGCCCATAAATGTTTAGAAGTTTCAATGGATCTGGTCGGAAAAGGAATTGCAGAACTAGATAAGCGACTGCGCCCAGGCCAAAAGCCACCAAGAATGAGAATGCCATGGCTGAAAAGAAATCAATAAGGAAAAAAGTCAAACATAAGAAAACTGAAAGAAATAAAACATGCTGATGATGGCAAACCGAAACCCGAAAGTGTGGAAAAAGTGTTCGTTATCACTGATTGACTATGCCTATATAGATAGCTGATAACTGATTATCAAAGTGTGCTCTCTGACTATATATGTGCCCTCGGAGGACCTTGTCCTCTTTTTTTCCTTTTTTTGAAACCCACATCACCCGACATTACGGAATCTTCCCAACCGGTTGGACGGCGTTTGTTTGCATTCAATTAATGATCTTCTGGAAGGTTTTTGAGTGGAAAGGAGAGGCTGAGAATGAGAAGAAGAAGAAAACTATCATTTATTATTCAGTTTATATTCTGGAAGACTGGATTTTCCTATTCTTCTGACTATCATCACTATACACTCATCAGAAGACGTCATTTTTGTTCAATGATAAATCACCAGCTACCATACCTTCAGTGACTCAAGATAACGTTATTCAAACTTTTCAGAGAACTGAAGCTAATTTTGATAGTTTTTCGGGTTTCAAACGGCATACCTCATTTGAACAAATACAGTAATACCTGTAATAGAAGGACCCCCTAACTTCAAACCTTTGAGCCAATTTATCTCGGTTGATGTGAAAGATATGAAAAAAAAGTCAACTGATGAACTGTTTGTCATAATACTAAAAACTTTATGAATTGACAAGGTGTTTATATGTATCTTTGATAGGAAATGAGATATACAAGCTCGAAGTTAAAAGTCAGGCGCCCTTCTGTTACAGGTTTTACGATATTTATTCTAAAAAAAAATCTTGAGTCACTGAACGTATACGGTAACTCAAAATGTATCGTACCGTAAATGCTTTAATAGAAGCACACTCTATACATGCACTTCGAGCTCAATTTGCTCGCTTCCTTCGAAAAACATCGAAAGGTTGTCAACTAGACGATAATTGATCGGACAAAATACCACAATTTCTATGAAAAAGTTTCCCTACTCAATCTGAAAAAAATAGAAATCTCAACGGAGCGTCTGGAGCAAGTTTCTGAAAGTCAAAAAAAAACATTTTTTTAAGCGGCAATAGAAGATTTTTCGGTGTTTTTTTTGAAACGAAATTTCTCTTTTCATCTCTACCATAACTTTTTGAAGAACTTTTTTATCTCTCCCATCTTTGAACATTCTGAAAAAATTTTTTGGTTTAAGTAAAATTTTCAATATTTTTCCTCTTTGGTCCATCGTGAGAAATTCAACGTTGATTGGGTTTAGTTTCGCTATACCACTCAGTGGGCGGTATATTGAACAACTTGAACTTTATAAATATGTACAGTACTCTTCTTCTTGCATGAGATCAGAAACTAACCAACGTTTCTTTATCAATGATACGCCCTTTTAACCAGTTTTTGATATAAATTGACCTTCATCTTTTCTTCTTCTACTTTTTTCATTTGCAACCGATTCAGTACAAGTCACAAACTATTTAATAACAATCACAAAATTCAAAATTCGATCGCTGATAGGAGAAAAATAACAAAATTCCATTCTGATATTCGGTTTCAATAATTTCCTGGTGCTTGTGGAAAATAAAATCGTATCATTCAAACAACCAAGTTGATAACAAACTGATAAAAATTGGTCTTTTTTTCGTTTTTTTCCCCCACCACTTTATTGTTTAGTGCACTTTTTTCGCATACATGTAAGAACCACGATTTTTTCAGAATTATTCTCTTGTTGTCTATTTGAGCACGAAGAAAAGATTATTCTAAAAAATATTCTTTCAATTCTCCTGTCCATTCTCGAATCCATCAAACGTATCCTTTTGGAGCGCCCCATTCTCTATTTCTTTTCTCTTTGCGACGCCCATTTCCGGATGAGAGACGTCTCCTTCTTCTGTCTCTTCAGATGAATAGGTATCGGAAATGTGCGGTTCCCATAGTATTTCTCTTCTTCTTCTTCTCTTTTCCCGACATTATTCTCTTCTCCTTATTTTCTCCAATTTTCTTTAGGGAGCCGTGGGATAATTCTTTCTATCTATCTACCTCAACTTTCAGCTTTACAACTTCTTTGCCTTCTGAATCGAGAAATCGGCAAAAATGGACTCAGAAAAGTTGAGAGAGGAAGGAAAAAAGATGATAGATTTTGTTGCGGATTATTGGGATGGAATTCGTGATCGGAAGCCACTTCCAGCAATCAAACCAGGATATATTAATGAGTTGGTGAGTAAGGTTTGATTGCTAAAAATTTATATTCTTTCCTAGCCATGGTCCCGTTGGAGGCGCAATTAAAGGCGCAAGAGCGAACTACCGTATTTTTTGAGCCAATTTTTCCCATTTTTCGACGATTCAATCATATTTAAAATAGGCTCAAAAATACGGTAGTTTGCTCTCTAATTTAGTTTCATTCATTTCCTATACAGGTACACAAAAATCTGAGCTGAAAACCCTATTTTTCTTCGATTTTTCGCAAAATTTTTAGACCTTTTAAAGTTTTTCAGCTATTTTTAAAGGTTCTTTTTCGATTTTTCCTGTTTCTTTTGTCTGAAATTCGATGGAATGGTATTTGATTGTTGTAAATTACTGTAGATTAATTTTAATTAATTTGTTTATTGATCAGGTGTAATAAAACATTAGAGGGCAGGACATGAAAGACTCAGAAAAAATGCCCCTCACGAGGCCGATCTGAGTAGGGGAGGGGAAACGGGATAATTTAGATATTTGACACAGGAAAGATGTAACCGGTAGAAAAAGAAAAATAGGGAGCAAATATATCAATAACGGGTAATACTGGAAGAAATTAAGGATTCAAACTCGGAAGGTAGGAGAAATCGGGTAACTTGGGAAGTGATGGCGTTCCACAGGGGAACAATTATAGAAAAATAGTCAGAGGAGTAGGGCTGAACAATAATTAAGTTCATAGGGCGACGAGGGGAGGAGGAGTATTTGACATGTGCATTTAGGTTAGGAAAGTAGGCAGAGCCATTTAAAAATTTATAGAGAAGAATTAGTTGAGCTTTTAGCCTACGATGTCGAATGGAGAACATATTGAGGATAGAGAGACGATCAGAATAGGAACTGTACTGGATATTACAACGCTGGAAAATACACTTAGAGAAAAATCTTAAGGGAGATTCTAGTTTTAGAGCAAGGCGAGAAGAAGGCGGAGGGGAATAAACTACAGAACAATATTCAAAAATCGGGAGAACATAACATTTGAAAAGATGAATGTAGAATTCTGGAGACTTAGATCTAAATTACTTTAAGAGTTGTTTGGAACGGAGAAGAGCTGGAACGGAACGGAGAGGAACGGAGAAGAGATGTGATTTTGTTGATGTGAGCAGAGAATTTGAGAGAGGAATTAGTAATGAGTCCCAAGTTCCGGACGGAGGAGGAGGGAGTAAGTGTGACACCCGCAATATTGAGAGGATGGGAAGAATTATGGGAACCTAGGCGAAGAAGGGCAGTTTTAGAGTGGGCAAGAGGGAGATGGTTGGCGGTAGCCCAATTTACAACCATGTTGATACCAGTTTGAAGGGCGATTGGGTCATGAGAATACAATTTGATATCATCAGCAAAGGCGGCAAGGTGAAGAGAGGGGATTTGTTCAAGTTCTAAGAGCAGATCATTGATGAATATGAGAAATAGTAAGGGACCGGAGACTGATCCTTGAGGAACACCAGAGAGAATGACAGAGGAAGGGGGTCCAATAAAATCATAGATTTTGACAGAGAACGTTCGACCAGAGAGAAACGAGGAGAACCAAGCTACGTAAGATTTAGGGACTCCAAAGCTAGCAAGTTTCTGGATGAGAAGTTGATGATGTACCTGGTCGAAGGCTTTGCGGAAATCGAAAAAGACGACGTCTAGTGTATTGTATTTCAAAAGAGTAGCTTTATAATTCGAAAAAGATTGAACTAGAGAGGTGGTGCAGGATCTGTTGGAGAGAAAACCATGTTGAAGACTACTGAATTGATGGACGAATTCCCATTTGACGGGATCACATACCAATCGTTCGAAAATTCGAGCGAATGGGTCAGTGAGCGAAATGGGGCGATAGTTTTCGGGCGATGAAGGAGAACCCTTTTTTGGTATGGGAACGACTACTGCGTGTTTCCAAGAGTCGGTTACATGTGACGTGGAGAGTGAGTCAGAGAAGATAATCGATAAAGGTAATGCTAGAGTGGTGGCGCATTTTTTAATGATAAAGTAATTGGCCGAATGGGGAGAATAGCCACAATGAGGCGGGAGTTTGCGAAGAAGCTTCTCAATTATCCAGGGATCGAAGATTTCAAGGTCAGAGCCAGAAAAAGGAAGATGCTGATGACTTATTGCGGGAGTGATGGATGCGGATGAAGTGAGATGATTATAATTAGAAGAGAATGTTTTGGTGAAAAGGGTGGATTTTTCGTGTTCAGAGGTTATAAGACAGCCATTAGCAGAAAGAGGTGGGACTTTAGGTGAAGATCTAATTCTACTTTTGATGAGGGCGCGGGCAGCACGACAGTGTGGGGCTGAGAGGATTCGGAATTCGTCACTTACCATTTTCCTATTGATTGTTCGAGTGAGAGATTTGATACGAGTTCGAATATGGAGAATTTTCCTGGGAGCCGTAGTTGGAGTTTTAAGAAGCTTGGAGTAGAGGTGCCTTGCCCGTTTAAGCTTTCGAAATGGTAGAGAAAAGGGTTTGGATTTGGGTGGAGGAAGCAGAGGAGTATGATTACGAATAAGTGTGGAAAGAATATGCTGAGGGAGCGCAAATTGCATTTCTTGAACCATAAATGAGGGCGAGATATGGATGATAGAGGAGTGAGAGTGGTAGGAAGAATGTGGAACTTGACGGCAAAGTGGTCAGAGTTAAGCAGTGGAGGCTCGACGGCGACGTTAGAGAGAGGAAGATCATCAGAGGAGATTACAAGGTCCAGAATGTTAGCTGAGGTATCGGAGACCCGAGTTGGGAAACAGACATGTTGGTGAAGACCTCTAGAAGTGAGAAAAGATACAAACTGATGATTATGGTTAAGGGGATTCCAAGATAAACTGGGGAAATTAAAATCAAGAATGGAGGAATCAAGAGGGAGGAACTTATCTAGATGAGCAATGAGGGAGGAAGTTTGAGAAGTAGAGGAGTCAGGTGGCCTATAAACTAGGACAATAGTGAAAGAAGAGAAGGAAGGAACATTAGAGGGATACGATGAGGACGGAGACACAGAGCAAGCTAGTATTTCTGAAAGATGAAGAGGATAATGACGGTCCATGTTAAGAGGAAGAGTCGAGAGTGAAATGGTCGGTTTAAATAGGAAAGCAACCCCACCTCCTCTTTTTTTGTGATGAACAAGAGGGTCTCTGTCGACACGGAGAATCTCCAGTCCACGTTGATGGAATAGAGAAGAGGAGATGGGGTCGTCGAGGAAAGTTTCGGACAAGGCGAGGAGATGTTGAGAAGAGGAGGCAAAAATATCAATAAGGAGATGATTTTGGAGATAGTGGCTACGCCTCTAACGTTAGCAAGTAAAACCTTAATGCACATGTCATCATAGTTCGAGACAGTCAAAGGGGGAGAGGGACGGAGTGGAGACGAGAGAGGTGCAGATGGAAAGGAAGTATAGAGGTGCAGATGGAAAGGAAGTATAGAGGTGCAGATGGAAAGGAATAGAAACTCTGGACTGTTTGGTGGGACGGGAAGAGGAAGCTGTGACAAACGTGGGGGTTGGAAAAAGGGAAAGAAACAGTGCAGGCACTTACACAAAAGTACGTGGCTTATCATTGAGCTTGTAGTGGATATCTTGCATAATGTACTTGGTGGTCTTCGCCTTCAGGTTCTCATCGTATACGAACTTTCTGGATGCACGAAGGGTTTCGAGTTCGGAACGGGCCAGGTCACGGCGGGCTCTGAGTTTGGGCTCGATGGTGTTCAGGAGTGGCTCGTCGTTCTTGATCTTATTGAATCCTTTGAGGAAGGTGTCACGTTCGGATTTGGAGGAGAACTGCAATTTGAGAGGACGGAAACGAGAAGAGCAAACGTGACGATACACCTGTGATGGGATTGGAAGCGAGTGCTTATTAGCGATGGCGGCAATGAGTTCAGAGTCTTTTTGATCTTGATTTGGGGATTTATCATCAGGGGCACGTTCGATCACCGCTCTAGTAGACTTTTCCAAGAGTTGATAAGCCTGCTTAGCGATTTCAGAAGGGTCGACTGGAGCTGAAGTACGCTCAGCAGAGGTAGTCATGGAGGACAGGACAGCATTGGCGAACGATTTGGTAGAGGAAGAGGGAGCGGGAGTAGAGACGGCATCGACAAATACTTCAGAAAGAGCTGAGACAGGAGGTCCAAGTTGTCCATCTCGGATTTGTTGGATAATGTCGGTTAGAACAATTACGTGCTTGTGCATTGCCAGATAATCGTCATATGCCACAAACAGTGGAGGCTCGGAGTCCAGGCTCGAATGAAATTTCCTCTTGGCCGGAGGCGCCATGGCAGACATGGCGATGATGGCAAAAAGTTAGCGAATAATAGATACGGGACGGGTGCCGGGAAGGAGAGGGGGAGATCGAATGAGGGGGATTACTACAGTAAAATTGAAACCTAATTTCCGTTTTCAGTTTTTTCTGCAAACACAACCACGTCAAAATGCAGATAAAAACGGTATTTTCGTCTGTATTTTGACGGGAAAAACAACAAAATACACGGGTTTCTACAGTAATCTACAGCAATCTACAGTAATCAACAGCAATCTACAGTAATCAAACACCGTTTCATCGCATTTCAGACAAACAAATCGGAAAAATGGAAAGAGAATCTTCGAAAATAGCTGAAAATCCTAAAAAGGTCTAAAAATTTCGCGAAAAGTCAAAGAAAAAATCATTTGTTTTCTCGATTTTCTTGCAGTTTTCATTAAATTGAGTTTTTCAAAGAAAATAACTGAAAACTCGACGAAAATAAGTGAGAATCTAGAAAATGACCACAGAAAATAAACACATTTTTAGGTTACGGTAGTTGTCGTTGTGAGATTTCCGGCCATGCCCACCGGCGTTAGTCTTCCACAGCTTCTTTTTTTTTGTACCAGAATGATACATAGCTTCTAAATTATATTTTCTCAGGTCCCTGCCCAAGCCCCATCTTCCCCGGAAGATTGGTCCAAAATCTTTGACGACCTCGAGAATGTGGTCCTCAACGGAGCCACTCACTGGCATCATCCTCATTTCTTTGCCTATTTTCCAACTGGTCTCAGTTATCAATCAATCATGGCAGACATCCTTTCCGGCGGAATCGCAGGAATCGGCTTCACCTGGAAATCGTGTCCTTCGATGACCGAATTGGAGATGTCGTCGCTAGATTGGGTTGTCGATTTGATGGGATTACCAGAGCATTTCAAAAACTCTCATGATGGACCAGGATGTGGAATTATTCAGAGCACTGCTTCGGATAGTACCATGATCGCCATCATGGCTGCAAGAGCGTCTCATGTGGAGAGAATTAAAGCGGAACCAACTTTTATGAAATGGGTTTCGGAAACTGGAGTTGGAAAAACTCTGAGGGGAATTTTTGATCGAGTCAAAGTCAATAAGGTTAGTGAGATACTGGGAAAACTATATAGAATACCACCCACCCGTCATATCTCATTTCCAGTAAATGATGTCAAGAAGTTGTTAACCGACAAAATGTTCATTATAATGTCAAAAATATTTTTGCTGTTAACTACTTTTCAATATCATTTACAGAAACAGAGATAAGTTGGTTCAAAGTTAAAAGATAGAAAAGTGTTCTATTCGAGGTTTTACGATAGTTCGGAAGTGTAGTAGATGTTCGATAGCAATTAATTTTTGTTTGTCAGAACGAGTTTGAAAAATAATTATGCTTTGTAGACATTGGTTTCCCCAGCTTCGGTTACTGTAAGTTGCGATTTTTTCCTGTTGTAATGGTGATTGATTTTGTGATTCCTTATAGTACCCTGTCAAAACATCTAACAAACCTTAAAACCTTGATTCACTGGTTCAAACTTTTGCAGATTGATGACGAAGCATCTGGAATCATTGCTCCATACTTCCATGACCCAGCTGTCTTTGAGAGATTCGTCATGTACTGCTCTGACCAAGCTCATTCTTCTGTTGAAAAGGGAGCGATGCTCTCTGCAGTACGTCTTCGGAAGCTAAAAGCTACTAGAGGATTTCTAGGAAACTATGGGGTCACCAAAAAGACCCTTCAGAATGCTATCAAAGTAAGATCACTAAAAATAATCCCTCCTTTCATTGAACCATGATATCCAGGAAGACCGTGCTCGCGGCTACATCCCATTCATTTTCCTGGCCACCGTGGGAACCACTTGCTCTTGCGGAGTAGATCAAATCGACGAACTAGGACCAGTATGTGTTGAAGAAGGATTATACCTCCATGTGGATGCTGCCTATGCTGGAACCTTCGCTCTATGCGACGAATTCAAATATTTGACTCGTGGAATGGAACACGTCGATTCCTTCAATTTCAACCTACACAAGGCTGGAATGATAAACTTTGATTGCTCACCAATGTTTTTCAAAAATGGAACTCATGTCTCTAGATACTTCAATGTTGACGCTATCTATCTGGCTCACGAGTACCAGTCAACTGCTGCGGATTATAGAGTGAGAGAATTACAAATAGGCTTGAATAATATTTTCAAAACCTTTTCAGCACTTGCAAGTGGCTCTTGGTCGCCGATTCCGATCTTTAAAGATCTGGTTCGTCCTCAGGAATATGGGCGCTGATAAGATTCGAGAGTATTTGAGAAGAGTGAGTAAAACATTAAAAATATCAGGGTGGGAAAATGATTCAAACTTTTAGACCGAACTTTTGGCTGCCGAATTTGCGAAGTTGATTCTGGAGAATGGAAAATTCGAGCACTTTGTTCCCCAACACCTCGGATTGACCTGTTTCAGGTTGAAGAATGTGAGTTAATCACCATAGAATTCTCTGAAAAATCAAATTTTCAGTCCACCAACGCTGACAACGAAAAACTGTGCAATGCCATCAACGATGACCGTCGTATTCATTTGGTTCCATCCACAGTCCATGGAACTTATTTCCTCCGTATGGTTGTTTGCAGTCAACTGACAACTCTTGATGACGTCATCTACGGTCGTGACGTCATCTTTGAAATCGCCGACAGATTATTCTAATTGCTTCCTGTATCTATTGCTTTTTTCTGCTATCTGTCATTTCATCCCCCTATATGTAGAACATTTTACCTGCTCTTTTTAAGATCGACAAAAAATAAATGGATAATTAGAGATATTAGGGTGCAGGTGTCAGGAAGTAACAGTTATGTAATAGAACTATGGAGATTACGGTGAGAACAATTAAAGGGACACAGGAGTATTGGTGGACAGATGTCTGGTACAGTGGAGGATATCCGGAAGATATGTAGACAACAAGAATTTTTAGGAATAGAGTGACCTAACTTTCATAACATGCGTTTTTAGGCCACCGCAGTTGGAGGTCCAGAAATGGCCTAACATGCACCTGATTCTTTTTAGGTCATTTAACTTTGTTGCCTAATTTTCGCATTTTGAATTTTCTAGGCCACCACTTTTTCGGGTTGAAAATGGCCTGACATGCATCTGATGTGTTTTCTAGGTCATTTGACATGGCGGCCTAACTTTTCCAATCTCAGTTTTCTAGGCCACCAACTTTTATGGCCTATCAATGACCTGATATTTATTTGTGGGTTTTCTAGGCCATTTTATCGTGATGGCCTAGAAAACGAGAAAGTTAGGCCACCATGTAGAAATGGCCGGAGGAGAATATTGTGGGGGTGATTCCAGGTAGCAAAACAGCTTGATTCTCAGAGTAGCACGAAATCAGCAATTAATATTTTCTTTTAACTTTTTTTGGAATATTTTTCATGGAATCAAGCGAAAGCTGGAAATCAGAAGTTTCGAAGTTTGGAAGTCGAAATTCGGAAGACTCAGAAAAACTAAGATTTTTGGAAACTGCCGGAATTTGACATTTTCCAAAAGTGTTTTTGAAAGCCTTTGTTTTTGAAATTGGCCGCTACTCTTATATTTTCACACATGAGCTCAATTCCTCAAAAACCTTCCATAGGCAAAAATTCCTTCAAAAAAAACAAACAATGAAGTTCTCAAATACTTTATTCACTTCCAAGGAAACATGAAATTATTTTCCTCCTGGCTTTGGAGCTCCGATGATGATTCCGGATCCATATCCTCCATTGCTATATCCTCCACACTTCTTTCCACCTCCGATGTTGATGATTCCGGAAACGGAGGAGACAGCCAAAATGGCGAGACGAAGACAGAGTAAACGTTCATAGTTGAATAGAAAATGTTCAGAGAAGATCTGATGCTCTAGGCGACGAAGAGCGAGGTTCTTATACCCCAACCCCGAAGAAAATTTTATGGGCGAAACTGTAAAAGTTGGGTTAAAACTTGCAAAACTTCAAGTTTATTGCCGAATTTCTTGAAGTTTGAAACTTTGAAACTTGAAATTTTCGAATTTTCGAATCTTTTTCTGAATTTTTGAGTTTCCGAATTTCGATTCTGTGGATTTTCTAGTTCTGAAATTCTAAGTAAGTTATGCCCAATCTTCACCCAATCTTTGAAGGTCTCAAAAAACAAGAAAGCTACGGGAAAATTACCATCACAGTTCAGTGATACATCATGTGAGATCATGTGTTTCATTGGATAATTTTTTGTCTTTTGCAAATCATTCTTACTTGCCACTGACAAAATCAAAAGTTCATTCATACGGTAGTTTCAGAAATTTGGAAATTGAAAAACTCGAAAATTAGAAAATTCCGGAAATTGGAAATTCAGAAATTCAGAGATTCAGAGATTCAGAAGTTCAGTATTTCTAAATTCTAAAACTCGGAAATCTAAGATATTGGGAACTTAAAAATCCAAAAATCCGAAATTCCGAAAATCCAAAAAAAACTTCAAACATTTGAGCATTGGAGAATTTCCGAAACTCAAAAATTCAAAGTTTTACAAAAATCCGGAAACTTGAAAATTTAAAAATTCAGAAATTCAAAATTTCAGGAACTCAAAAACTCAAAAAACTGAAAATTTGAAATCCTAAGTTTTACACAATTCCGGAATATTCCAAATGTGGAAATTCAGAATATAGAAAAAAAAATCATCGAACTGAAAAATTGAAAAGCAAAAACAACAACGAATTTTCTCGAACTCTTTACTTAAAACATCAGAAAACTCAAAAAAGAGTAATCATGTATGGCTTCGATTGGGGGTGATGAATGGTGATGGTCTCTGTTTGATCTCGTCGTCGCATGGAACCTATCCATCGAGCTTGTATCCTGGCAGAGCCTTGCGACAGAGCACAGTGACACTCGATGCACATGCCGGACCACGGGCAGACACTTCCTTTCCACCGTATCCGTATCCGTACGATTCGTTACGAACATCAACCTTGGCCAGGATCTGTTTTCCACCAGCAAGATTGACGACTCCAACGGAGATGTCTCCCTTGTGATTGTTCACGTGCACTGGCTTCCAGGTCTTTCCTTCCTCGAATGTGGCTGCTTCTGGGAATGGAATCCATCCGTATTCGTATCCAACGACATGGGGTCCAAGGCGGACCAGCAATTGCATCGAACCAACGTTCTTGCTGTATTCTTTGTTGAACCAGGAGAAGTTGGCAGCAACCTGCAAGAAATTGTAATTTAGTACATAACGGATCTCCTAAATTATGGTTCCTTAATTACAGATTCAAAACTACGGGCAAGGGAAATTTATGGTAGTAACATGTAAGGAAATTATGGACGCTATGAATCCAACTGGAACCATGACATATTCTACACATCTTACAATAACCTGGACAGTTAGGGTCCCAGATAGATTTCAGATAAAATTAGTAATCTAGGGTACCGTAGACAAAGAATATCCAAACACAAAACACTATAAACTATGGTTCCAAAACTATGGTACCTGCTATGGCACCCACTATGGTATCATATTTCTCCCAGTCGGCCCCTACAAACCTTTCCATTCTCGTTCCAGACACGACCCATAACCGGTTCTCCTTGCATGTACCACAGAGCGACATATTGATCCGGATTGACGCCAGGAAGCGTATCCAAAGTCTTGTCCAACGCCTGAACCAACTTGCGAGTGGGGAACGGATCTCCCTCGCGAATATCGATCCATTCGTCGTGCATGACACGTGGTGGTGGTGGACCCGGTGGTGGGATTGGTGGTGGTGGCGGTGGCTTCGGACAGTTGTCACATTCGCAGTGTGGTGGTCCACCAATGCAGTTACGAGTGATGATGAACATCTCATTGAGCTGTGGTCCCATCTGCTTGATAACTTTTCCATTGTATGAGAACCAAGCCTCCTCGGTTTTGTTGTCAACGTAGCCGAGAAGATTTCCTTCCTTTCTCTTCCAGAAGATTGGGAAAGAGTCTCCACAACGGACGAGCTGATGCTTGTCGTCGAGCTTCTCAATGCGATCCTTGTACTTGATCCATTCGTACCAGAAACCTGTAAATATTATATGTTTCTGGATTCCTTTCTAGGATTTCTACCTTGGCTGTTGTGGTCTCCAACGTACTGAAGCACCTGAATCTGTCCCTCCAATTGTTGCTTGGTGGTCAGTTCAGCCTCCTTGTACGGGAACGAACACTCGACGACTCCTCCGTTGTTCCACGAGCGACCATGAATTGGCTTTCCGTGTTTGTACCACAAGGCCACATACATATTCTGCTCCCCCATACATTTGACTGGACTAGGTGGGAACGGCGAACCAATCGGTTGGAACGCCCACGTGTCCTCTTTCGGCGGTGGATTGGGTTTCGGCGCCATCACAAGATGTTGATAACGTCGATCGTTGGAGTTTGGCTGAAATTATCAGTTCCAAGATGACGAGATCTGACAAAATCAGCGCCTTTTATGCAGAAAGATAAGGATCTAGCCTGGTTTGGACAAAATAGGATACGCGGGAATTCAAAATTATGGTTTTTTTCTGGATATTTTCTCTGGGTCACGTAGCCGAAGGACAATAGTTAAATTTCTGAGGAATGGTGCTGAAAAATGAGATACAGTAACCTCTATTTGGAGGTTTTGAAATTTTGACATCCCGAAGGACTGTTAGAATCTGAAATTCTGAGATTGTGAGCTCCCAAGATTTCGAAGTTCCATGATTCGAAGAAATTCAGTTTTTGGGATTCCGGGGCAAACTGAGATTCTGAAATTAAATCTGTCGTTACTTTGATCATCTTGAAACTAAATTCTATCAGATTGACGTACGATTCAACTGTATGCATTCAAGCAAATTCATGTAAAACATCTGCTCGATGAGTTTATAAAAACCAAAATAGAATTTTTTTACTTACCAGAGTAAACATGTCAGAATACATATTTTCATAATTTTTGTGCCAAGTCAAGCTGAAAGTATGTTTCTGACATGTTTTGGTACACTGGTTTTAATTTTTTGCAGGTTTCATTATAACGGTGTTTGATACTAAATATGATAATTATGAGAAATACTATAGTAGTTTCTATGTATTATTCTGGTACAAAAAATCGGAGGCTGTGAAAAAGAAACGGCGAAGTTAAGGTCCTACAACAGCTACCGTAACCTGAAAAATATATTTTTTCAGGATTCATTTTCTCGCCGTTGTGTGACAATCAGTCTCGGCCACCAGCGTTTCTGCTCCGATTTTATTGTATTAAAGTAATTGATTCACTGTTTTCTCCAGACTGAAAATATCAGAAATGAAGCTCTATATTTGTTTTATGCTTTGCATCTTCAGATGTCCTTTTCCATGAATCCTTCACCCTCACCTGTTGTCTAATTACCCTAAAAGGTCTCTCTTTCATTTGACTCTCCAATTATGTCCTTTTTGTAACCCCTTCCGTAATATATCGTGTCCTTTTCCGTAAATGTCCATCTGTCTCCAATTTAAACCTTTTTTGGTATCTACTTCTATTTGAACAGCAGCCGCTAATGCTCTGTTCTCGAATCTTTTTGAAACAAGTGAACTTTTTTCGAGTGAGGAAGTACCAGAAGGTACAAATGACAGCTGCATTTCGAGAAATGTTTTCTGATAAGAATAAGGGCATTGAGTCACAGAAGACAAAAAGAGACAAATGAAAAAGGTTTGCGTTGTGAGCAGTTTTTATTATCTTGGGAAATAGGTTATTGGTGAACAATGGAAAAATGGATAACATCTTTGTATCTTCAGAATAATGTAATATCCGAAGAAGTGTAAAATTTTGGGATAATTAGGAAATTATGATAATCTGATATTCTAAAATTCTGAAATTCTGCCATTCTACCATCCTGAAGTCGTGAAGGTCTGAAATTCTGAAGATTTGTGGAATTTTAGGACAATTCTGATATCTGAAACTTCCATATTAACCCCAAGGCTGACGGAATCAGGGCCGCGGGTATGTTACCGTGGACCAATCAGTTCGTTCATTCGAAAATAAGCTCAGTCAGCCAAAAACTATCAGGGCCGCTAGGCCGCCGAATCCTACCAATGCCAGAAATAGCCGAACGAAAAAAGCCGCGGCCCTGATTCGACAGCCTTGATTAACCCTCAAATGAGTTCTAATTTGTTTGAGAATCTTTTTTCAGTCATTTTTGTCCAGGTGTGTGCACTGACTTGATGACGCGACACCGAAAATCTTGACTTATCTTGGTCAGAAAAATGATCTGAAAAATGTTTTTCTCAAAAAAAATTTTTTGGTTCATCTTGACTTGGCACGAAAATCAAGATCCATGTGCTAATATGTTAACTGTAGTGTGGACATGTTGACAAGAAAATTTGCAGGAATCACGTTTCGTTTTGGAGTCAAAAATATCTTCGAATTCAGAAAAGTCATATGTTGGTTTCCTCGGAATCTCAATATTTCAAATTTCCTAATTCTTCTAATTGAAACAATCATAAATTTTCGATTCTCACCAAACCCTTCTACTCAAAAAAACATATTTTGATTCTCTTATACCTCAAAAAGGTACTTTGTGTTCATTCCGACTACAATGAGTTTGACCTTATTCCCGAGGTAGTTGTGTTTTGATTGTTTGTTCCCCAATCACCGTTTCTTCTTGTTCCTCCCTTGTGCAAACCATCACTCATTCTTTGAGCTCAAAGCGCTGCTCAAGTTTTTGAGTTTTTTACTGCACACTGGGTGGTTGGAGATGTATTACACTGAAGTAAGAAGGACCCTTTTAACAAAATGAGAAGGTTGTTTGGTGGGATGAATAAGAAAAAGAAAAAGATGAAGAGGAGGATAGTGTAAAAGTGCAAGAACGAAACAGCAAGGAGAGCATGTGAATAGCAACATCCATGAGCTTTTAAGGGTTAAGAGAAAGAGAATATGGGAAAACAACTATAAAATCTGTAAAGTTCTTCTAAAATGGTTCAGGAATGTAAATTGAGCAATTTCTATCAACGTTTGCCGCAAAATAGAAGACCCCCACAAATTTTGAGAGAATTTATCTCGGTTCGTTGTCACCTATTAAAATATAGGTGATATTATGATAAACAATTTATCAGTTGAAATTTTTTAAATATCTTTCACAGGAATCGAGATAATTGAGCTCAAAGTTAAGATGTTGGTAGCCGACCGCGCAGCTTCGCCGACAAAGGCTGACTTGTCAACTCGGAGCCAATTTATCCGATTCCTATAAGAGATATCAAACATGTGTTAACTAATGAAATGCTTGTGATATTTTGATAAACAATTTATCAGTTAACCACTTGTTCTTATCTCTCACAGGAATGGAGATAAATTGGCTCAAAGGCGGAAGTTAGGGAGCCCTTCTATTAGAGGTTTACGGTAAATGGGTCTTTCAAAGATCTTTCTTTCTGAGCAGAATTTTTCAAACAATCACAAAATTTTATAAGCTTAAAGTCATTTAAACCGTATGGAACCCTTTTTTGTATTTCTGAAAGTTTGTTGAAATTATATCCACACTTCTGGTTCTAGAAAAAAGCCCCTGAAAGTATGGATTCTGCCCTTTAGCCTTCCAACAATCTCTTTTTGTTTTTTCCCAAATCGGATGTTTTTGTTTTCCTTTTCTCCCTTTTTCTCTATTCTCTCTCATTCTCCTACCATTGACTGTTAGTCCTTTTTGCATTTTTTCTTTTCATGTAATTTAAAATTTCCGGTATTATTTCTTTCTTTTTCTCTTTCTTCAAATCATCCTTCTTTCCTTATACGGTCAGATTCTTTATATTATACTTTCCAGATTCTATCTCTAAAAGTGTATCGGAGATTTCTTCGAGATAGATCTCTACGCTTGTCCGCGCGAAAACTAGTTACCCAATTCGAAAAATACCATGAGGGCGATAGCTAGGCGTGCGTTGACCTTGATTTGGTTTTTAAATTTTCTTTTTAAATTCAGCTGGACCTGGTGGCACCGATGTGTGATCCCAAGAATCAAGGGTTTAGGCTTTAAAAACTCAAATCTGGGATTCAAAAAAATCGGATGAAGATTGGGATTTTTAAAAAATCTCTCTCAAAAATTAATGAAAAAACCACACTATTATTCTGGTACAAAAGAATCGGAGCGGTGGAAAAGAATCACCGGTGGACATAACCGAAGGTGCCACAGCGACAACTACAGTAACCTAAAAAATTGGTTTTTTGGGGGAAAATAACATAAAAAGCAGTGAACAACGAGAAAAAAGAACAGGAAAATAACATATTTAAGGTTACGGTAGTTACTGTTGTGGGACCTTCAGCCAAGGCGTTTCTTGGCCAACATTCTGACTTTTTTGTACCATTTTAATGAATATAATTCTTTTTTAGACTCTCAAAGTTAGCTATTCTCACTAAACTTCAAAATTCGCAATTTTTCCTGAAAAAAATTCTGTATGAAATTTTAGAAATTTTTTTCGAAATTTCAATATTTTTTAATTGAAAAGTAAAAAATTATGTGATTATATTATTTAAATTGAACCTCGATTAATTAAAAAATTATTTTCTTATCAATTAAAATCTATTATGACCAGCGTTAATTTGACAAACACCAAGTCTCAAAGATTAGAAACCTGACGTATTTTCAAAACCAGGAAGTTAAAATCTAACAAATTTCCGTCCAAAAACCTTCTGAAATTTTCGCTCCACCATTCAACCACACCTCACGTGGGTGGTGGTGCTCCCTCACCTCGCTCTGAAATTCAGTCATCTGCAAAAATCGAACGGGTGTGGGAAAAAGAGAGAGAGATGGGAGAAGAAGAGAAAAGTTGGTGAAAGAAAGCATAGAAGAGATTATAGGGGAACAAGAAATAGAGAGATAGAGAGTAAACGGAACATTGAAGAGAGAGGGAGAGAGAAAAAGAAAAAAGAAAGAACTGAATATACAGCCAAACGGACAGCGGCATCATCTGGCAAAGCCGTTGGGCGAGAGAGGGAGAGACGCAGACACTACCTCGTGGTTGGAATACTCTCTTCAAGAGAAGCACTCTTTCTTCTCTTCTTTTGCGACCCGAACACACAACAGCTCACAATGCCCGGGCACATCGACTAAATGATTAGAGAAGCGCGCACCGTGGGCTGTGGAAAATGCGCGAAAAGAGAAAAGAGAGAGAGAGAGAGAGGAAAGGACACCCATACCATTCCGAATTTTAAGTACTCCGTTCTCTTCCATAGGCGTCCTTCTTTCTTCCTTTTTATGGTTTTGTACCCGCCGTAACTGTTTTCCACACATCAAATGTCTTCTGTTGTTACCTTCATAAAACTTCTCGCGTTGCTCCCTTTTCTATACGCCTTATACTTCCTTAACAGTTATAGTCTTCGCTAGCTCCCTCGGTAGAGGCGCCGTCCCCCCACTCCACCATCGCGCCGGTTACTTGGTTCAACTCCGCACCTGGTCACTACCCTAGTAACTCTTCAACAAATCTTCCTGTCTCTTCTGCTTCTAGCCATCCTCGAGGTGCTCTCCGGTGCCAGTGCAGCTGTTCCTTTGTGTCGTTTACTAAACAATCATAATCATATTTCACCAAACTGTCATTTACTCGTCCTTCCTTTTCTCTTCCATTCCATTTTTCTTCCTAATGTTTCTTCACAGAGGCCATTTGCAAAAAATGACCTACTTGACATCTTCATCTTGCAAAAAGAAGTGATTCTTGGTTTCTTTCGAGAGGGTTCAATCATTTTCCACCGTTTTCTGCCTGTGTGGTCCTCTACGTCATGCAGGATTTGCTTCTGATTCTGCACTAATTTTGACATTATTTCACTCTTTTCTACTTATGACTAAACTTCTGGTTTTCTCTTTTTTCTAGCTTTTAAAATTTCTGATTTTTCAGATTTTTTTTGTATTGAACTTTTTTTTTTCAAATTTTATATCCTCTTCTATTATTTGATAACTCTGTATTCCTCTTCGTACGTCATTTGTGATTCAACTTCAATCATTAAAATTGCTTATCTTTTTTCGATATTTCGTAGTGCGATGTGTGTTTTTTCAAAATTTTTTACTGATAAAAACCGTTTGAAATTGTTAGGTACACTATTATAATTGCGTAACTTTTCAAAATTTCTGTTTGCAAATTTGAAATTCAGAAACTCAGAAATTCAGAAATCCTGAAATTCAGAAATCCTGAAATCCTGAAATTTTGAAATTCGGAAATTCAGAAATTCAGAAATTCAGATATTCAGAAATTCAGAAATTCAGAAATTCAGAAATTCAGAAATTCAGAAATTCAGAAATTCAGAAATTCAGAAATTCAGAAATTCAGAAATTCAGAAATTCAGAATATGAATTTCTAAAATTTTGAAAATTTGAAATTTTGAAGAATTGTGTAATTTTGGGACAATTCTGAAATCTGAAGTTTCCGAGATTTTATATAAAATTCAGAAATTCAGAAACATGACTTCAAATGTTTCTTTTTTTCCTTATCGTATTTCTTTTTTTATTATACTTTCTTTTTTTGATCCCTCAGGATTTTTTTTTCATTATTTTATATGCGCCCACATTTTTTATTCGTCAGATTATTGAACTTTTTTGTCGCTTTTTTAAAATTCCAAACTAGACTCCAAAAACTTTTTTTGAAGTCCATTTTTTTTATTAATATTTATTTTTTATTTTTAATATTTATTTTTTTTCACTTTTCTAAATTCTATAAATAACTTCATAAGCTATTATTCTTTCCAGATCTTTTTTCGCTATTATCGTTTTTTTTTGTTTACTTTATCTTTTTTTTCATTCGAGCAGCTGATTCTATACCCAGTACCTGACTCTCTTTTTTCTCTTCTCTCATTTTTCTATATCCAAAAATTGACCGGTTCTAATGATTTTCAATTAATTCGAACCTCTCTTTTTCATTTTCTGTCAACAAAATTTCAAGTAATTTTTTGATTTCCTTCTCTATTTTTGCTATTTTCTTATCCTTCTTCTTTTTTCTCTTCCTCGTTTCCTCTCACGGCGATGCGAGGTTAAATTGGAAGAACAAAAGCAAATACCTCTTTTTTTCTTGTCCTTTTTTTCTTTCAAATACTGTTTGACCTCGAGAACCGATCACCAAAACCTACCTGTTTAATGTTGTTTCCTTCCTTTTCTTCTTATTTCTTTTTCTCTTTTCCGTCTTCTCAAATCGCCGTCTTCTTCTTTTCTTTCCTGTTTCTACCTACCGGTCATCTCCTTTTATACTAATTATTGTAGTTTGATTCTTGTCATCAGCAATCTTATCTTTAATTTTCATTTTTACCGTACCTTTTTTTGGGATTATAAAATTACCTTAATATCTGTAATAAAAGGTTCCATCTGCTAACTTTTCACTTTGAGCCAAGTTATATCGGTTCCTGTAAAAGATATCAAAAAGTTGTCAACTGATAAATTGTTTATCATAATATCATCAAAATGTTATCAATTAAAAAAAAATTTTAAAGAAAAATTTTGATAACTTCCATCGAATCCGGGATAATTGAGCTTAAAGTTGACAATTCAGCCCTTGTCGGCTAAGTTTCGCGGTCGGCTACCATCCTAATAACTTTGAGCTCAGTTATCTCAATTTCTGTGAAAGATATCAAAAAGTTTTCAACTGATGAATTGTTTATCATAATATCACCAATATTTTCTTAGTTAACAACTTTCTTATATCTTTGACAGAAAACGAGATATATGGGCTCAAACTTGACAGTATGGAAGGGGGCACTTCTATTAGAGGTATTAGAGTATCAGAATTGACCCAATAAATCTGTGAAAGGTTTCAAGTATACCAAGCAAAAACAAAATTTGAATTATATAGTTGACAACTTTTCTGAAAAAGTTCGTCCAATTAAGATATGCCGCTTAGAACAGGAAGAGCCTCACCACTTAAACCATATTTGCTCAGATAGAAACTGTCAACTTTCAGCTTAATTGTCTCAATTCCTGTCAAAGGTATTAAAAATATGTAAACTGATAAATTATTTATCATAATCCCACCAATATTTTATTAATTGACAAAACTTTGATATCTTCCATAGGAACCCAGATAATTGAGAAAGAGAGTCAACAAAAAATAATTTAGCTCATTTTCTGTTTTCTCTTCCTGAACATTTTCAGAACTATTGGCTCAAATGTAATGCCTTTTTTCATAATCCCTCATTTCACCAATTTTTACTTATCGCAATTTTTCAGGGAAGACAAATCAAATAATCCATTTTCTTGATCCAGTCCCTCAATTGGATATTTTCTGACGTGCTTGAAAAAAATGTTCAAAAGTGCACGAATACTTTTAGGGGATTAGTGTAGTGTGACTTTTGTCAAATCAAAGCATTCTGGATTTGGATTCGTTGAAATATTTTGATTAAAAAACGCTAAATTCTAGTCATAAAATTCATATTTTCGATTCCACAGCAATCTTGAAATCTAGTAAACGATTACTGTAACTGCCCTATGCTTCCGTGTCCTATCTTTTCAATCTTTGATTCCATAGTTCTCTTTATTTTTCTGATCCGTTCATATAAAAGCCGCTGCAAAAAATTCCTCTTCTTCTCTCTCCATATCCCTCTTCTTCTTCCACTTCTCACGTACACACTGGTATCCACGTGTTCAAAAATAGTCTTCTTGTTTTGAAGAAGAAGCCGTTTACAGCTTCTAGCACTTTTATCATAAGAATTGAAAAGATATCTCGTGATAAAGGAATATAGGAGGTCAAAAAACTGATTCTGAACTACAGTAATCAAGATAGATCTGCATTCCATCTGATTCTGATTATTTAGCTTCTTGAGCCCACACAAATCGTCTACTTTGAGCTAAATTATCTCGATTCCTGTGAAAGATATCAAAAAATATTCAACTAATAAATTTTTAATCATAATATTACCACTGTTTCATCAGTTGACAAAGTTTTGATATCTTTTACAAGAATCGAGAAAATTGAGATCAAAGTTGATGATTTAGATGTGTTCCTATTAGAAGAAGTACAGCATGTTGCTGTCAGTTAACTTTTCAATAATAATTCGAATATGGAATACTGCAACTTTTTTTTGCAATACTGTATTTCTTCCTCAAAAACACACATTTTTCGATTTTCTCTAGTTTTCCAAAAATTCCCAGCCCAATAGTTTTCAGTTCCGCCTTCTTTATCAACTCCGAAGTTTGGAGTCAAAACCGAAATAAATCTCTAGGGGATTACTGTAGTTTCCTTCCGTCTCCTCTCTAGCCCCATGGCTCGAAGTTCTAGAAAGTCCAGTTCTGAAAAAGTACAAACCCATTACCCAGCATTAATTAGTGTCCCAGTCTTTAAATGTCAAACTTCCGGATGCTCTCTGGGCACGCGATCTTTTTAGAATTTCAAAGAATCACCACGAAGGGGTACTGTACTTTTAAAGCCTATTCTCAGCAATCTGGATTTTGAAGAAGTTTCCAGAATACAACTTTTAGCCTTCTTGATTACTCTCCAACCTACCTTCTTTATTGGTGGTCTTTCACAACAATCATCCCATATCAAATCACTTCTTCTCCGTGTTCTTATCAATCTTCTGAATCTTTTACGCAACATCTCCGAAACCACTCCCCTCTCCGAATATTTTTCTCTCTTTTCTTTTTTTTGACCAAAAAATTTGTTTCAATCTCACTTCCGATTCATATCTTCTTCTAATATGGTACGCAACCTTTTCCCAAATTTTCTCTAAATTTCTGTTTTCAAATGTTTGATGTTGAAGCTAATAAAGAAACTTTGTCCGTGAAACATCTAATTAGAATCTATCTAGAACTCTAGAACTTTTTCTCCACAGTTTTATGCCTGAAAGAGCTCAAGAACTTTGGTTTTGGTGTGCCATATGTCACATGTAGTTCTCTCCCGCAGAGAGAAAAAGTTTCTCACATATTCCCTCCCAAAAAAAAAAAATCTTGTTTGGTTGTTTGGCAACCCCGAAAATCTCATTTCTAGAGTTGTTTACTCCCCCCAGAAATGTTGTTCAAGTCCTTTTGCTCTTATTACAAATTTTCAGTTCTTTGTTTTTCTTGAAAAGAGATTCAATGTGACACTTGAAAATGTAAATTCACCTGAAAAGAGGAAAATGACATCTATGTTAGATGACGTGAAGGTAAATGGGGGAAGAGCAAATTGAGCAGAAAGTGGATGCTCAATTTTCTTTCGGGGGATGTACATTAAGGAAATTGAGCTATAGCTTTAAGTGGTGGCAATTAGAGAGTGCGGTCATTGATGGATTACTGTAGCCAAAATACTAGGCAGTTCTTACTTTAGGATTCTCAGCGACACGTCGCTCATCTGAACTTAGCCATCATTCTCTACAAATTCTGACATAAAGCACTAGAAGAATTCAGATTTTCAGAAACTTAGAATCAAAAAATGAGAAAATTCAGAAACTTAGAATTCCTAAAAATTCGGATTTTAAAGAATTCAGAAATTTCCAAAAACTGAGAAAATTAGAAATTTCAACAACTGAAAAATTTCAGAAAAATATTTTCAAGTAGCGATTTTGCTTTACTTCAGATCTGAATTTTCGAATTACTGTAGTTTTTAATAGTTGGATTACGGTAGATTCAATTGTTGAATTAGTATCTAAACCTATCCACAAGTCCCAGAACAAAAACTACCGGAACTTGAAAATAAGTTTTTCGATTTTTTTTAAATTCGATATTTGTAAGAGAGAACATCTGTTTAAAAAATTATTGTTCAGTTTACTGTAGTTTTCGTTTGAAGAAGTTTCATTAAATTGACTACTGTAGTTTGTTAGAGTTTCGTTCCTAATCTTGCCATCCGTCACTTTTTTATTCGGATTAGTTTTATCCCACCTCCAGTATTTCGAAGGACTACATCAATCCCCTTTTTTCGAATATTGCTAATCTCCTATCCAATTTTCCATTTCCATATCCATTTGCCGTTTGCTCTATACTTAATCTTCGTACCTGGAACTGCCATCCCCCAAAAAAGTACCTTTCAATTTTCCCACTTTCATCGGAAACCTTGGAAACTCTCGACTCAACAATTTTCTCATTTCCAGTTTTTTCTATGTTTTGCTTTTCTGGGCAAAAAGGCCTATGCCGCGCTTTTTTGATTAAAAGAAAACACATATTCCGCCCAAATCGGTACCTGGAACAAGGACACGAGGGGGTGGTTGGAATTTTGAGCTTTGTATATCTTTTAGGAAGGTAGGGTAGTGCGCGGGTATACTGTAGGATATTGAAAAGTACACTGTAGAAATATTAATCTGAAAACCCATTCTTCTTCTGAAATTCCCAGAATGTACTACGAAACATATTTTGTGAAGGATTTTTGTAGTTTGTAAACTTGAAAAACGCACTTAACAGTTTCAAAAATTAGCGATTTATTTCCGCGAATTTTCGAAGGAAAAACTGAATTTTTTCACAAAGTTTTCAGACATTTAGAGGGTTTTCAGCTATTTTCAAAGGTTCTTTTTTGATTTTTTGGTTTTTTCTGTCTGAAATTCGATGGAACGGTGTTTGATTACTGTAGATTACTGTAGAAACCTAATTTCCTTTTGCAGTTTTTTAAAACACAAGGGTTTCTACAGAAATCTACAGTAGTCAAACACCGTTCCTTCGGAATCCAGACAACAAAAACCGGAAAAATCGAAAAAAAAATCTTCGAAAATAGCTGAAAAACCTAAAAAGGTCTAAAAATTTTGCGAAAAATCGACGAAAAAAACCATTTATTTTTTCGATTTTCGTTCATTTTCTGGCAATTTTATTAGTATCAAAAACTTTAATTTTCCTACTTTTTTGGAAGAAAATTATTTGACGAAAAGCAGTGAGAATCGAGTAAATGAATCATGGAAATAAAAATATTTTTAGGTTTGTGGGACCTTCAACCACCTGTTTGGGTACCATTTATTAATCTACAGCCCACTTTTGACCTAGATCTTCCTCATTTTTATAATTTTCCCCTACTCTAAATTACATCATCCCCTCATCCCAATTATCTTAATTACCTTCCCTTCCTCTTCCTAACAAACACAATGGTCCAAGCAGATGTTCTACTTCTTCTTCTCTTCTCCAATGCTCCGCCCCTCTCCGTTCAGAGGTCCTCCTAGCAAAAGCTTGACTCTAGGCTCCGCCCTCTTCGCCCTCCCCCGATAAAAGAGCAGCGAGAGCAGCATGCATTCAGTGCAGTGTTCATGGGTTCCGCTTCTATTCCTCTATCTAGATGCAACAAGATGCATTTCAGAACAAGTGATAAGGAGAACCCAAATAAATATTGCTCCCTTTCTTCCTTCTCCTCTTCTATTCTCTATTCTCTCATTTCCCCCGCCCTTACCAACTCATTTCTTCTTCTTCCAACTAAATTTCCTGCAACAATTTCAAAATGTTATTTCAGTGATGGTCGAAAGGGGTACAGTTAAACTCAAGTGGCGGAGAAGCCTATTCCTATTTTTCGCCCTACTCCATGTAATCATTGCGGATGATATCCCTTCGGTCTCATCACGCGAGCCAGTTCCAGTCGAGGTGCGTAACGAACGGCTCCAAGCGGAGCAAGCTGAGCTTCACGTGAGTATCTTACTTTGGTATACCAGGTAGTAAGACACGGTGTAGACTAGAAGCGCTGCTGATACTCTCGGGAGAACTAATACTACTGTATTTTCTTTAATAGAGTATCACCCAAACCGTAAACTTTGAGCTCGTATATCTCGTTTCCTGTAAAAGATATCAAAAAAAAAGTCGACTAATAAAGTGTTTATTATAATATCACAAATATTTTATTAGTTGACAAACTTTTGATATCTCTCACATTAAGCGAGATAATTAAGCTCAAAGTTGACCACTTGAGTGACTCTCTACAAGAGTGCTTACGGTATTTTGATGATTTCAGAAGAAAGTCTTCAGTCCAGTTGGGAAAATTGACTTATATTTTGCTGTTCCCAAATCTGACTAATTCTAAATAAAATCTTCAAAATTCAATAATTCCAAAATCCGCTACAATCTCATTTTTCTACGAGATTCGAATTTTCAGTGGCTGAACAATGTGATCAGCCGAGTCGACGTACAACAAGACAACCAAACGGGCAAAATGTTGGCGAGTAATCCTCGACCACTGATGCCCGATCTAGTGACAACTACACAAAAGTTTCAGCTGCCAGAACCATTGCAGGCTTCAGTTATTCAAAAGAAGGAGGTTCCGAATTTCGAAGAAGAAGAAGAAGAAGAAGACGGGCCAACTCTTGAGTGTCAGGTAGGCATGGCTACTGTGGTCCTTGACAACTTTGATTGATGTCATCTTCTAAATTTTGCATTTCTTTTCTGTTTCGAATGACGTTTGAATGATAGTAGTCAATTCCTCCCGTAAACAAGTTCTACAAATGTCACTATAATTTTTAGAAATGATCAGAACTATTAGAAATGTCGCGGACTGGTCGGGTGAAAATAGCCGACCGCCGACCGAGCTGCCCGAATTTGCGCGTTCGAATGTCAGATAGTGTTTGCGTACGCAGCATTGAAGGCCAAAAAATGCTGCGGACGCAAACACTGGCATGTTGACGCGCAAAAGCAAGAGTTCGGTCGAGTGGGTCGGCGGTCATTCGGCCAGCTAAACTTTCCGGCAAAATGGAAGCGCTAGACTGGCCTAGTCTATTTCTGTTAAAAATTACATTTTTCCAGCACTACGATGAAGTTGTGTGTAGAGAACAAGGAAAATGCAACGTCACCACTCTCACCTGTCGTCCTTCTGGCCATTTGAGTTTCATAGGATGCGTTGCAGTTTTTGAATTTCCAAAGGATCTTGTGGTATGTTTTTTTCATTTCTATTCAGTAAGTATGCAAGCATATTTTTTTATATTGTTTTGTTATTCATGAATGACGCTGAGGGGAAGGAAGGAGCATCTGACTTTTGACTTCTTTGGGTTGAAGAACAGAACTCAAAAAGGAATTGTAGATTTTCTTTATAAAATTCTGTAGTTGAATTCTGAATAACAACATTTTGTTATTGCTCTTTTCAGATTAGCAATCCTATTAGCAGTGATAATACATTATCAGGATAAGAATAGTTTCGAAACTAGGGATTAGATGAGGAATCGAAGGATAAAGTGCGATTTCAAAAGGGAGGTCATGAGGGCTTTAGAAACAATTTTCATCGCCAAGAAAAATTTTCTTTAGGCCAACAATAATCTAATATGTCATAAACATCTAAAATTAAGTTTCAAGAATCGAGGGAAACGGATGACCGGGCGGCTCTAGAAATTTCCATAGATGTAACTTGATACAAAAAACGGGGCTTCATTGAAAGTGGACACCTGAGTACAAAGAATGAAGAAAATGCGCTCTAATGAAAGTAAGATAAAATAACACAAAAAACTTTTTTAGACCAACTCCAGCGAGAAGCACTGGCCAGTCGAAGCTGCAACGGTCAAAACGTTAGGATGCATGAGTTTTCAGTCAGCAGAAGTCGCTGATTGTAACCATCCAACAATGGTAGGTCAAGAATATCGATTTGCAAGACATTGTGTTAAATGAGAGAGCGCAGACTGCGAGACGCCTCGTTCTCTGGGCAACTTTAAGGCACATAACTTGCTTCAGTTTCTACCTAGAAATATAAAAGTGATATAGAATTGAAGAAAACTTTATGGGCTCTCCGATGAGATACAAAACAATTTACAATTATTTCGCTATTTCAGTTCGAAAAGTAGCCAAATCGATTCTTTTTTTTTTTTGAACAGTTTCCGTTTCTTTTTTAAATGTCTATTATTCCGATATAAATGGCGGAAAACAACAGAAAAATCGACGAAAACAGTGGGTAATGATAGAATAAATCGAGAACAACAAATTTTTTTCTTCGATATTTCTCAACATTTTCAGACCTTTTTAGGTTTTTTCAGCTATTTTAAAATATTATTTTTCGATTTTTCCGGTTTTTGTTGTCTGAAATTTGACGAAACAGTGTTTGATTACTGTAGATTACTGAAGCTTACTGTAGAAACCCTTGCATTTTGTAGTTTTTTTGCAACCAAAATCACGTCAAAATGCAGACAATGATTGTGATTGCAAAAAAAAAACTACGAAGGGATATTCTATTTCTACAGTAATCTACAGTAATCAACCACCGTTTCATTAAATTTAAAACGAAAAAAACTGGAAAAATCGATAACGAATCTTTGATAATAGCTGAAAAACATTAAAAGGTCTAAAAAGGTCGGAGGAAATGACAGAAATATTGACGAAAAGTAGTAAAAAACGAGAAAATAAACAGGGAAAGAATATTTTTTTGGTTATGGTAGTTATCGTTATGGGACCTTCGGCAGCGGCTACTGCTCCGAATTTGTACCTGAATGCTTAACATATACCTTAAATTTCAGTGCAAACAATCTCGTCTCACTCGCAACACAATTGCCACGTGTTGTTGTACAACAGACAACTGTAACACAATGGGCGACCTCCATCATCTGAATCCAGACGTCTTAAAGGGTCAGTGAGCACAGAAACACGCACCACTTCACAACCACCCATTTCTTTCCACCCAAATTTTTGCTGCTTTCCCAGAAAGACTACTGTAATACCCTTTCTTCTGTTTCTATACTTTTTCCCTTGCCACCACCAGCTTTATCTCGTTTTTTTGTGTAAAAATACGCATGCTTGGTCATTAGAATTTTTTCACCGTATCTCTGTTTCCACCCACTGCAATGGTTTTCCACTTTTTGTTCTGTTCTATAATTTTTCCATTTTTTTTCACACCGCACAAAGCAACAAACTGAATAAAACCGAATGCACACACGATGGGAAATATTTCAGAATCCGAAGAAACCAGGAACATCTTGTTTCCAACGCCGCGTCCACCGCCCACATTTTTACAACAACTAGGTACATTATTTTTGTCATGTGGGAAAATGCGCTCTATCGTACCCATTGGGAAAACTAACATTTCGGGAAACGCGCTTTATTGAGGGCATGTTTCAGGGATTACTAATTCATTAAATTTAGAAAACGGACGGCTTGCGGACGCCCTCTACCGTATATTTCGGTAGATTTCTCAGAAACTGATTATGGTAGAGCACGTTTACAAGCCTACTGCCTCCAATACTTTCAACTGATTTCTGTCTATCAATAGAGCGCGTTTGCTATTGAAACTTTCTGAAAAAAAATGTTCGAAATTTTGCAGCTCAACAAGCTGGCTATCTCCAGCTTTTAATCTGCTTGGGCGTGATTATTATCGTTGCGGCTGTTCTCGGACTCGCCTGCTTCTTGTATACGGGGTGTGGAAAGATTAAGAAGAAATATAAAGATATGGTAAGCGTTGTTGGGATTACTGTAGGTTTTTGAAAATATGGTTTTTTAGGAGAAAACGAATGCAATGGAGAACGGGAATCGCCCGCTCGTGGATCGAGAGTCGTTCGAGATGGTTGAGACTCCAAAAGAATTGCCAATCACTGATTTTGTGGTAAGTCTGAAAATAACTGACGTTTAGGAATTTAAATTTTGAAAAAAGTTAACTAAAAAAATTTAAAAAGAAAAAACAGACATTTAGTAGACATGTCTGAGCTTCAGGGCTTTGAATTTATCTATTTTCCCACAATTGTCTAAAATGTGCAGTAAACACTGTAGTGGAAAGTCACCCCTACTTCTAACTTTGAACCCATGTATAAAAAGATATGGTAAAAAAGATATGGTAATCGTGTATCTCATTCCCTGTAGAAGGTATCAAAATGGGGTTAACTAATAAATGGTTGCTGATATAATGATAACCATTTTGTCAGTTAACCAATTTTTGATATCTTTTACAGGAAAGAAGATATATGGGGTCAAAGTTGACAGTTTGGGTGGCGTTATATTAGAGTGTTTACGTTATTTTTGAAAACCAACCGATCAGTAAAAGAGTTCAAGTGTTCAAGAATTCTTTTGAACTCCGAACACTTAGTTT
Organism: Caenorhabditis briggsae; assembly: GCF_000004555.2. Lineage (NCBI taxonomy): Eukaryota > Metazoa > Nematoda > Chromadorea > Rhabditida > Rhabditidae > Caenorhabditis > Caenorhabditis briggsae. The sequence continues at coordinate 4,459,225 of NC_013490.2, forward strand.
TTTTTTCAACCAACCCGGAAAACCCCACTTCCCGTGATTTCCCACACATTCTGACACCAACTGCTTTTTCTCATCCGTCTCAATTTTTTTTGCAGAGAATTGGTTTCGGCAGCTTCGGAAAAGTTTTTCGTGCGAAATGGGTTTGTGACTCGGGAGAGGTGAAAATAGTGGCGGTGAAAAAAATCATGGAGGCCAATCGAAGAGATTATGAGGCTGAGAAAAAGATTTTCGAGGAGCTACACTCTTATGGAAAATGGTATTCGGCGATTGTTCCGTTCGTTTGTGCAGAGAGGATTGGAGATGAATATTGGATTGTGACAGAGTTCCAGGAGAGACTCAGTCTTTATGAAATGCTGAAGCATAACATTATCAATCCAACATTGTGCTATAGGCTTATTCTCACGATGCTTGATGGCCTTCAATTCTTACACGACGACAGACCGTGCTTCTTCAAGATTCCAAAGAAACCAATCATTCACAGGTATGGTATTCAAAACTGGGGATTGACTGGGAAGATTCTAATAATTAGTTGACTAGAACTGCAGAATTTTTAGATTTTCAGACTTTTAAGATTCTCTAGAATTTTTTATTTTCAAAAAAGTTTGAAAATTTGTTCGAACCATTTTTCGAAAACGCAAACGTTCTAGGCCTTTTAACAAGGTGGTCTAACTTCGGCAAGTTGAGTTTCCTAGGCCACGATGGTAAATGGTCCAATAATGGCCTGGTCCGTTTTTCAGGTCATTTTTTTTCTAATCACCTGGTTCGTGTTCTAGGCCATTTACCATGGTGGCTTAGACAACTCAATTTGCGAATAAGTGAGGTCAGCATGTTAAATGACTTAGAAAACACATTCGGTACATATCAGACCATTCCTGGTGGCCTAGAAAAAGCACTATATTCCTCACATGAAATCGGAGTGTGTGATTTTTGACATCGATCGAAAAAACGAAAGTGTTCAGAAAATTCATTCGAACGTAACAAAAATCACACACAGATTCTGAGCTTCCGAATCATTAGAGTTTCTGCCTTATAATCCACGATGACCTAATTCTTCATCCGCTCACACGAGGAAGTATTTATTTATCGCTCACCCGCAACACGCTACACACCAATTTTTAAGTCCTCATCTGCAAGGAAAAATGACTGATCTCATATTTTTTGCATTTCTATTCAATTTGAAATCACTTAGTCCTTTTTGACTAATGGATTCTGGGATTAGGAGAGTTCTTTTGATCCTTCGAAATCCTTTTTTTAGCCTGAGGATCATGAAAATCGAGAAAACGGGAACTAAAGAGTTGTTTTTTCAGAGACATCAAATCTCGGAACATCCTGGTCCGATCTGACTTCACCGCTTGTATCACAGACTTTGGATATGCCAGAATTTACGAAAAGACAGGAGTTGCTAGAAGTGATTTACTTGGACAAGTTGGAACGACTCGATACATGGCTCCAGAAATGCTTGCTGCTTCAACAGGATTCTCAACGACTGCATTCAAAGCAATGGATGTGTATTCAATGTCACTTGTGATGTGGGAAACTATCAATCGGACAAAACTTCTGCCTTCAGAATCTCCAGAATACCAGCAACCGTATCCAGAACTTCAGAATACCAAAGTTCAGGATGTCAGAACCCATGTGATCACTAATAAAATGCGTCCAACATGGCGACCATCAGTCCTTTCGCATGAATTGATGAGCTTGTTCGCTAGAGTGGCTGAGGATATGTGGGATGTGGATGCGGATTCAAGAATCACTGCTGGTTGTGCATTCAATCAACTCTGGCTTCATACAATGGCCGCCAGAGGACGTTCAGAAGGATATCATAGTGGAGACGATGAGAGTAATCCATTGGAAGTTAGTGATCCACTTGAGGTTTATCATGACCTTCCGGGGAAATATCCACATCCATCGGCGGATCCAATGGACGACGATAATCCACCACCGCCGACCGTTCCGATCTGTACTGAAGATGGTAAGGATTGCAGTAAATTATTGTATTTTGAAAATTACGATAGGTTCATGATTACCTTAGTTTTGGTGTGCATGTGTTTCTGTAGCCTCAAGTTTACTGTAGTTGTTTCAAAAATTTCATGGATTGACGTTTCTGGAGATACGGTAGTTTTGTAGCGTTGTAGTTTTGAAAACACTGCACTTTTGAAAGTTCACTGTAAGGTTTCCATTCTATCTCGAAATTTAGCAGACCGACCGCCGACCGCCGACCGACAGTCGACCGAGCTTACCAAATTCATGAATTTTCGGGTCAACATCCCAGAGAGTGTCTGCGTACGCAGCATTTGACTTCACGATGCATTAAAATTTTTTAAACTTCAATGCGGCGTACGCAAACACTTGACGCGCAATCGCACGAATTCAGTCGGCGCGTCGACCGATCGGCCAAGTCGATCTGCGGTCGGTCAACAGGGTCGGCAGTCGGTCGGTCGGTTACATTTCCCGACCGACTAGAAGCCTCACAGTAGATTACTGTACTGATTCATGTAGCCTCAAGTTCACTGCAGTTTCAGCTTACTGTGATTTCAAAGATAATCGTTTCTGGAAATACTGTAGTTTCATAAACCGTACTTTTTTACTTTAAGGTTTACTGTAGCTTTGAATGACTCCGAACAGATTCTCATCCCCCTCTTATTTCCAGGAGTCATTCATGGCGACGCTCCAGATGTACCAGTTCAAGAAGCTTTCGAGGAGTACCTGGAATATAAACCAGAGCCTGAACAAGTTTTCAGTGTCGAAAAGCAGATGCTAATGACAAGAGCCGAATTCGAAGAGCTCAAAAAACAAGAAAAAGAGGCTGCCGAGGCACAAGAATTCAATTCCAGAGCATCAACTCCAACACCAGCTGGACATTTCTAGAAATCGATTTTGTCTGATTCATTGCTTCTCAATCTAGGCATCAAATAATCAAGTCTATGTATATTTCCACAAATTTTACCAGTCACGTTCTCCCCCTTCTTTTTTTGAACCGGTTATATTTTTTCTAGGATTTAGAAACTGCTCCTCATCGTTCTTTTCTTCTCTTTCACAGGTTGTTTAAAACTGTTTTCTGTCATTCAAAAGATCTCTAAAATCATCAGTCAAATACCTCAGAGAAACTTCTTTTTGGCCTACTCTATGTTTTCGATCTGTGATTTTCAGTAGTCTCCATCATCACATCATCTGTATAATTTATCAAAGATTCTCTGTAAATTTTCTAATTTATTGCAAATGAATATCTCTTGTTTTTTTTACAGTTTTGAAGTTTGAAATTTCAGGAAAAAAAGGATTTTTAAAAGATTAGATTATAACGAAATTTCGGATTTGCCAATTTTTCGAATTTTGAAATTTGGGAGTCTCAGAAATTCAGAACTTCTAAATACCAAAACCAGAAGTCTCGAATTCCGAAATATTTCAAACTCTTCTTGACAAAATGGAAAAACTTAAAACATAGTTTAGAAATTCGAAAATAGATTTGAACGCGGACTAGGTATTGCAATTTGGGGTTTTCTAGGCTACCAAACAAAACTTGATATAATTTGGCTCAAAAACGACATTTTCCAAATCTAAGGACTGATCCCGAACTCTGAAATCATGCTCTTTTGAACCATGTACGCCATAACCAAGTTTTCTCAAATTTGGGTTTCTAGGCCACAAGTTTGAAATTGATATAACTCGGCTCAAAATCGACGTTTTTGAACTCTGGCCAACAGACTATTCTAGCGTTTTATATACCGTAAAACCTCTAATAGAACGACACCCGGAACGTCCACTTTGAGCCTATATATCTCACTTCTTTTGAAAGGTATCAAAAAGTGGTTAACTAGTAAAATGTTTATCAGGATATCAGCAACATTTTACTAGTTAGCCACTTTTTGATATCTTTCGCAGAAAATGAGATATATAGGCTCAAAGTGGACGATCCGGGTGTCGTTCTATTAGAGGTTTTACGGTATAAGGAAGGTGAAGATTCTTAGCACTTCTATTAGAGTTTTCTGGTAAGGGAATGGCTCGTTTTACCCAAGATTAGACAGCTGAGATTCTCTGAAAACAAGGATCCCAAAACATTTTTCAAATTGATAAACAAGCCAGATTGTGTTTAAATTGAAAAAAAAGGACTAAAAAGCCGACTAAAAAAGCAACAATCTTCAAATAAACTTACTCAAAAATTCTAATCAATTATGTAATTCTGGAAGTCTAGATAAATCGGAAAAATATCAAAAGTTCCAGGATATTCGAAACATTTATATAATTTTTCGAAGAATCCTCTTTCAAAATTTTGATTCTACTGTATTGGTTTTTTTCACGATTACTGTATCTTCAAAAAATCTTTGAAAACCTGAATTCTTTTCAACACATCCAGATTCTGAAACAGCCTGTCTTTTACACAAAATGTATTCTCTACATGAAATCAGACAAATTTTGTTATCAATTTCAAAATCCGTCAACGAAAATTCAAAAAAAAAACGAAGTGGAGTGGACGAAAAAAAGGACCCGATATATCTATTCTTAGCGTAGAAGGAGTAAACGCAATTTGGTTCATTTTTCTTCTTGGTTTTTTTCGGCCATGTCTTGTACATCAATCATATTTGGCATGTTGCTCTCTATTTCTCTGCGGTCTCTCAATCTTTTTGATCTCTTCATCTTTCAAGAATTCTGTCGATGTTTTGTGTGTCAAATTGAGAAGCGTGCGAACGAATTCGATTGGGGTCTCTCCGAGAAGTCTTTTCTTAAGAGAAGAAATTCTTTTTTTGTGGAGGAGCAGTCTCTTCTTCTTCTTCTTCTGTTTCTTGTCTAGAAATTCCCGAAATTCGAACTCACCGATATTTTCTTTCAGTGTCCAAGAGACGCTTTTCCCACTTTGGATTGGACAGAAAAAAAAAAGGAAATGGGGTCTTGAGTCTCGGTTTTCAAGATGTCTCTTTTCAGTTTTTTCCCCTTCATTTTCTTGTTGGGACCACCCCAAAACAATACAATTTATATGAGTTTGGAGAAACGATTTCTCGTTTTTTTTTTCATTCTATTTTAGACTCAATGGAGATACAAAGTGGTAGATTGTTTTTCAAATTTAGGTGGTATTTTCGTTAATTTATTTATGTTCCTATGAGTTTTGGAGTCTAGAGCTCACAAGAGGGGGCAGGAGATTTTTCGGACTACTTTTTTAAACCTCATCTCTTGACCGCCTTAGCTTGAGCCACCGTAGCTCTGCTGGTAGCCCCCACAGGTTGAACTCCTCGAGGGGCTTACATGGACGAAATTTCGAAAAAGTTGTTTTTTCTTGTTTTCTCACCCTCAAGAGACTTCAGAAAAATCTACTTTCAAGAATCTGAAATTTTGAAATTTTAAAAATTTCCAATTCGGACATCTTGGCATTTTCATTGTCCTGGAAATCCGGAGAACTCAAAAAATTCCAATATTTCAAGTTTTCGAAAATCCACAATTATGTGATAACCATTGAATCTGTATTAGATGGACCCCTCTAATAGAAGGGCCTCTTTCAAAAAAAATCAAAAGTTTCCGTGTGATTTCAGTGAAAATTATGAAGTTTCAAACTTTCTAAAATTTAAAATACGCTGATTGAAAGACTTCTAAATTTTCTGATTTGCTTTTTTAAATAAATGTGAAAGTGTTAGATTGTCAGGATCCAAGATTACTATAGTTCCAGATTTATAAATTCTATGATTTCATTTTCATTTCAATATCCAATGCATTCTATAACTGTTCTTCAGCTCACAGGAAAAAACTGAGAACTCTATTTTGAAATTGCTCAGCTTCCATTAGTTTTCACATTTAAATGATATCTTAATTGCACTTCTATCCCCAATTATTGTTCGTTTTCTCTTTTCCCATCTCACTTTTTCCACTTTTTTCCTTTGAAAACAAAAGTTGATCTTCTGTTTTTAAATTAGCTTTTTTTTCGGAAGAAAAGCCGAAATTAGTCGGAATGATTAGGTTCAAAGTTTTAAAATGGTTCAGTTTTTGACCGAATTTCTGTTCAATTGGTTTCAAATATTCCGGAACTCTGAACTTCTGAAGTTTTAAAATTCAGAAAAAATCCTAAAAATTCCAAAAAGTTTGAAAAATCTAACAATTAAAACAATCCTGAAATTCCCAAAACTCTAAAAAACCTGAAAAATCCGAGAATTATAAAAACAGAAAAATTCAGAGATTCCTAAAAATCCCAATGTTTTGAAAATTCATTAAACCTAGAAGTTCCGAAAAAATCCAACACTTCAAGAAGTTCTGAGATTCTGAAATTCTGAGATTCTGAGATTCTGAGATTCTGAGATTCTGAGATTCTGAGATTCTGAAAATTTGGAACTTTGAAATGAAAATATATACTGAAATTCTGAATGTACAACAAAAAGCTTGAAAATTCCAAAAATCTTGAATTTCCAAAAAGATCCAAAATCTTTGGAAACTCAGAAAGTTCTGAAGTAATCCACAAATCGTTTTCATATCTGAAAAATCTAGCAATTACAAATAACGAAAAATTTCAAAATAACTCCGAATTTTTGAAAAATCCCGAAAATCCAAAAATTTTTATTTCATCGGACTCTATTTATTCTATATCCGCTGCCCAAATTCCCAAATTCCAAAACAATTCCCATTTTCTTCAGAATCCCAAAAGAATTGTACTCCACCCATCCAGAAGATCAAGCACGAGAATTACGTAGCACACCTAGTATTAAAGTGCAATACATTTTTCAAATATTTTTCATCTCTCTTTTTTCTTTCTCGTCTTTTTCCTTCAATACGACTTCTTAATCCTACTCTTTCTCACCGAGGAAAAAACCGGAAAATGCATTGATCCATAAAAAAGTTTATTTTTAAATGTGTTTCTTCTGGGAAGGAGGTTCCTCTTCCTCATTCCCGTCAATTACCATGTCAGAAGTTCTTCCAGAAAAAAAGAAAGAAGAAAAAGAGAAAAGAGACTTTTGAAGAGAGGAAAACCTTCTCGAAAATTGGCCATACCAAACAGCAGCGGACTCGCTTCTTTCCTCTTTTTATCCCTTCAGCTTTCCCTTCTTTTTTTTGCCTTCTGTTGTTCTTTTTGTTGTTGTTTTTATCTCCCATTTTTTCCTCTTCCATTTTTTCCATTTTCGTTCTTTTCACTTCTTTTTTTTCTGGATTTGCGAGACTGACTCTCCAGTGTCATCCCAGGAAAAAGTTTTTATTTTTTCAGAAAAAAGGAGCAATAATGAAGAATACGTTTGCACGATACTCTTTGACGATTCCCAGTATTCCGGAAAATGTTATCTCACATTTGAGACAATGGAATGAATGGTAAGCTCTTGTTTTAAATAAGGAGCCTTCTAGATATCGAGTTCCCAAGTTTCAGGTGTTATATCATTTGTGTTTCATTTACCGTAAAACATGTATTAGAAGGGCTCCTCTAATAGAAGGACCCTCCAAGAGGGGTTTGGAAAAATAGAAGGCTTCCCTGTAATAGAAGGACCCACGTAATAAAAAATTTTCAGTGAAAAATATTCCGGAAATTTCACAATAAATTTATTGAAACACTTATTTTGTTAGACAATTTGCTCAATTCAAACGAAACAGATTTTCATAAATTTTGAACAAAAATTCGTCGAATTTTTCGATGAAAAATTTCAAGAAAAATGGCCGGAAAAAAGAAGGGCTCCCGATAATTGAAGAGCCCCTGTAATAGAAGGGCCATCCGGAGGTACCTTGGAAAAATATAAGGGCCGGCCCTTCTAATACAGGTTTTATGGTATTCATGTCCTTAAAATTATTTACTTTCTTATGAAAATGGATCTCAATCTGAGATCTCTAACAATTCAAGTGTCTCTGTAAACCGTAATTACTGTGAAACCTGTAATAGAAGCACCCTTAAACTTTTAATTTTGAGCAAGTTTATCTCGGTCCCTGCCAAAGATCAGGAAAAGTTGTCAACTAATAAATTGTTTAATATATTATCACAAACATTTTATCAGTTGATTAATTTTTGATATCTCTTATAGGAACCGAAATAATTGTGCTCAAACTTGACAGTGTGGGATCGTTCTATTACAGGTCTTACGGTAATCCATTGAATATCTTTCGAAATTTCAAAACCTGAGAAATTCAAAACTAAAGCATTACAAAACCTATTTACCTCAAAAACCTCATGTATCACAATTTCTCGAATCCTAAGAATCTCAAAAATTTTGACTTCCACATTTTGAGTTTAGGAAACTCAGATTCTCCAAGTTTCGAAATCCTGAAAGAAATCTCTGAAAATACAGAATTCTTTGGAATCTGAGACTCTCCCAACAACGGAATTTGAAAACCTCCGAAACTCAGAATTTAGCATTTTCAGCACCGTCAAAACTTAGAGCTAAAGATTCCGAATTCATCAGTTTAGAAGTTTTAAATTTACTTTTAATAGAAAAGTGTTAATACCTGAAAATCGCTGAATCTCACTTTTTCCTTATTTTCAAATTTTTTTCAAATATATGAAAATTCCAATACCACTCGAATTATTGACTACAGTCTCAGATTTTTGAAAGTTTCGAAAACTTTCAAAATTCTGAAACTTAGCTCTGCACACCTTGATCAGGAACACCACCACAGGTAAAATGCGAACGGGTCCGTTACGGACGTTTTGCGTTCGCGCGCGGTTGAAATAGGAACCGCATACGGACCGTACGCGAACCGTTTTCAGTAAATATCAGTACATTATTCGGATTGATCCGTATCCTGTCCGTTTGCGAGCTCCGTATCCGATCCGATTGCGAATCATGACCAAACGGATACGGTCCGTATGCGGTTCCTATTTCAACCGCGCGCGAACGCGGAGCGTCCGTAATGGATTGTTCGCGAATCTTCTTCTAAAAACCAGATTAACATTAAAATTGAACGTCTTCTGCCAGTCTTAATCCCCAAAATTTGACTTTTTGACCCTTGTTCACATTTTCCAAAATCTGTGGGGATCAAATGAAACCTTTCTTAGTTTTCCAGCTCAAAAACGAAATTCGTCAAGAAAAATAAAAAAGAAAAAGAAAAAAGAGGGAAAACAAGTCTATGATTTTAGCAAAAAGGGATTAGAAAAGGTTTTTGGAACGAGACAAAAAGTGTTCCGAATATGAAAAAAAGAATTCTTCCAACATTCTTTCTTTCTTTTTTTAGGACAAGGATCAAAGGAATAGAAGTTTTCAGGAATGTGGGATTAAGGTTGATTTCTTGAGTTTTTCGCATTTAAAAATTCTGAAATTCTGAAAACTAGAGGTTTTAAGATACTGTAACTCCAAAATTCCGAAGAGTTCTGAAAGTTTTAATCTGGGATTTTCATAATTTGAGATTCATAAACTTTAAAGTTCTGAGATTACAAACTTTTCCGACTGTTGAAATTTTACCATTCTAACATTTCTAGGTCTAGAAATCCTCGAATTAAAAGATTCTGGGCCTTCAAAATTCAAATTTCCCTGAAAACCAATCATTCTGTGTCCAGAAAAATGCAAATGCAAAAAATTTAATTCTGGAAAAAATCTGATTTTGAAAATTGTATTTTCAATCATAAAATCCATGTATGAATTCCTGGAAAATCAGAAACTACGTAACACCTTTTTCCTACACATTTTTCTGATTTTAAAGGATTTTCTCAATCTGATCTCTGGATTTTAAATGTGGTGTACGGCGGAATTTTTATTGCTTTTTTTGTGCAAAAAATCATGTACATTAAATTTTAAAAAAGTGAAAATTCAAAAAAAAAAATCATAAAATGACAAAAAACCGCATCAAAATAGCGAAGTGGTATACGGTGGCTGGCGAGCGAATGTGAATTTTCTAGACCAGATAAATCTGGAGAAATTAAGTTCTTTCTTTTAGGAAATGTGGAATTTTATGAGGATCTTATTTAAAAACTTCGAGGATACTGTACAAAGTTTCCTATTCACGATTACTGGATCTGGGATTCAAAAATCTTTGAAAACCTGAATTATTTCCAACACTTTCAGATTCCGCTTCGCTTTTTCAATGCGCTTTTCTTCTTTCTGAAATCTTTTCTTTGTTTGAATGTGAACCCACATAATTTTTGTACAAAACTTTTTCAAATAAAAAATGTCCCCCCCCCCTCAAATTTGAGCTCGTTTATCTCAGTTCCCATGCAAGATATCAAAAATGTGTCAACTAACAAAATGCTTATCATAAAATCACCAACATTTTACCAGTGGACCACTTTTTGATATCTTTTACAGGCAAAGAGATAATTTTTCTCAAAGTTGATGGCTTGGGTGGGCTTCAAATAACGCAATTTCGAAAAACTTTTTTAAAATGTCCCCTGTACCAGCAGAAGCTGAATTTTCTCTCAAAAAATTTTAGAACAACCGCACTACCTATATATTAATTTCTTCTTGCTCTTTTCTCTAGTGGGAAAAGTCGTCAAAAAAGTACGAAAAAAGAGTCATCATCAGAGAACCTATACACCTTTTGTTCCGATTGCCCGTGGCGTTTTTTCATTCATTCTCTTTTTTTCATATTATTTTTTTTCTCGACTTCTCCTTCTTCTTTTTCTTCTCCATCCATTTAATCTACTCTGGATAATCCTTGATTGTCTGCATTTTTGTGGAAAGATGCACCATAATATAATATAATTGGGGGCTTTCTCCTTTTTCTCTTCCTCTTTTTTCCCCAGTCAACTACAAAATAATGTGCACTTCTCTCCCTTTTTCCTTCTTAAGTCATATTTTAATAGTCATATTTTAATAAAGATTTTTGAAATTCCATACCAATCACGGAAATTGAGAGATGGCGAATATGTAAATTCTGGTAAACTAAAACCCCCAAAAATCTTTGAAATCCTGGATTCAGTCTGTGTAATCTGACTTTAGGATTTGCAATGCAAAATCCGAAACACAAACTAGAAAAGTGGCGTGGTATCTGGAATTTCAAAAATAGGTCCACGTTTTTGATATTCTGATGTCTGATTTCAAAAGAAAGTGTGTAGTTTAAAGTTCACAGACTTTTGAAACAAAAAACATCTGGAATTTTTTCCGGGCTTGATATTTTCTGAAATTGAGTTTGAAGCATTTTATGAGTTGATCTAAACAATTTTCAAATTCGAACCCCAAGGGTAATTTTTGGTCTTTTTGAGAAAAATCTAAAATTTATATCTTTCAAAGTGGTTGGTTCTTTTTCGGATACTTTCCAACTTTACCACAATCAACTTTGTTCCCAAAAATAGATTCAGGAAGTTCCATTTTCGAATTAAAAGCTAATTTAAAATACATTCAGACATTTTGGAGGGAGGTTAATTAAGCATAATCGGTTCATTTGGAAATGTCATTTTTAGAAACTATGAGCCAAAAAGAAATTTCAAAATTTGCGAAACTTTGAAAATTTTTTCTGGCTTTTGAAGATTTCACAAAGAATCATCGAAATTCGAAAAAAAATCTGATGCTTTTGGGTGCTAAATACCGTATTTTCTCTAATAGAAGCCCACCCAATACGTGCACTGTGAGCTCAATTATCTCGCTTCCTATTAGAGATGTCAAAATTTTGTCAACTGATAAAATGTTTAACATAATATCACAAATGTTTTATCAGTTGCTAAATTTTGTATATCTTTTACTTGGACCGAGATAACTAAGCTCAACCGTAAGCTCTCTAATAGAACAGTACCCAAACCGTTTATTTTGAGCTCGATTGTCTCGGTTCCTGTAAAAGATATCAAAAAGTGATCGAATGATAAAATGTTTATCATAATATCACCAACATTTTATCAATAGATCATTTATTGATATCTCTCATAGAAACCGAGATAATGGAGCTGCACGTACAGGGTGGGAATCTATTAGAGCAAATACGGTAGTGGCTAATGAAATTCCAAATGTCTGGTTCATAAAACTGTTTAAAAATCTAGTCGTGCAATTTGGAAGCTCCAAGTTTGAAAGATTCTGAAAATCTAAATAATTTTTTGAAGAAGATTCTATGTTCACAAATTCCATAAAAACAAAATCAAAAAAATATTTAAAAAATTCCCAGACTTATTTTGTGTGTTCATCTTCCCGTTGGTTGTCTCCTTCTGAACTCTTTCCGGATCTTAGAATTCATGAACTCATTGAACTATGCAAAAAGGTCATTTGCCCTTTTTCTAATTTTGTATCAAAAAGAAAAAGTGATAAATTTTATATGTCTTTTTTCTCCAGGTAGCAGTATTCCGTTTTATTCCTAAGGCAGTTGCTCTTTCCATTTTTTTCCTTCTCGTTCAACATCTTCATATCTCTGCGTCTCCTCGTCTCCTCTCACTCTCTCATCAAGCTTTTTCTAATTCCGTCTGTGTCTCGCACGTCTTCGCCACACCCTTTCGTTTCTCTTGCTCCGTCGTTTCGGTTTTTCTTTTCATTCGAATTGCCTTTTTGGTTGGAAAAACGAAAAACGGGGGCTACGAGTAGTGTCATTGGCAGAAGGAGTGTGCCCTCCACCCTTTTTAGCCTTCTAACACACAGAAAAAGAGCATGTACATGTGACGAAAAACGAAACAAATGCGCTTGTCCTTCTTCTTCGCCAGGCCTTTTTCCTTCATTCATTTTCTTCTCTCAGGATCACTTGTATCCATTTTTTCTTTTTGTTTTTCTATGTGCAACCACCTCCTTTTCCTCTTTTTTCCGTTATTTCAGTCTTCTGTACCTTTTTTTTCTTTTTTTTTATGTTCTTTTGTTCTTCATCCACTCGGAAACTAATCAAATTTAAGATTCTTCCGAAGAAAAGAACTTTTGTGTTTTGTTGGAGTTTAGTAGATTCCGGAAGAATTTTTTTTGGAGAAAAAGTTTCAAAAAAAATTCTGACTGAAGCTCTTACTTCCTTTCCAATTTCTCCATAATTAATTAAAAAAATACAAAATATGATTTTTTCAGATTTTCGCGAATTTTTGAATATTTTATTTTTTACTTTTCTCATTTTTTAATTTAAATATAAACTGTATTCTTTGAAACTCGAGCAAATCTGAATTCACAAAAAATTTCGTTTTACTAATTTTTAACAATATGTTCAAGTTTGAATATATGTTTTCAGTTTCCCCATAATTAAAAAAGTAGAAACTATGAATTTGGATTTTAAAACAATTTAAAAACTTGGATGCTTCGATTTTCAAAACATTCCAATTTAAATCTTATCACTGAAAATTGATTATTTAAAAACTCGAAATTTTGAAATTGAAAAAATTTGAAAAGTCGAAATTGAGACTATGAATTCAAAACAACAAACTATGAATTTAGGTTTTCGCGAAGTTTTGAAATGCCGATGTTTCAATTTCCAAAATTTCAAATTTTAATCTTTTCCCTGAAAATTGTCATCAGACAAATTTTTGAATCTGATTCTGAAATTTTCTAAATATTTGCATTTCTTTTTTTTCTGCAAATTTCTCGACAATATAGTTTTTTACAAACTCTGCAAAACGGAATTTTTTAAAAATTATAGGAATTGAGATAATGGAGATCAAAGTAGAAGTGTAGAAAGTCCTTCTATTAGAGTGTTTACGGGAGATTGACGTGACATTTTGAGAAAGAGAACCTGTAAAAATAGGTGAAATCGCGCCGAAGGCGCACCAGCCAGCGATGAGAGAGAAGTTCTAGGAAAAAATCATGGAAAAATAAAAAAGTTTCAAAAGTGTACTGATTAGCCAGACGTTTCGTCTGTTTATCCCTTTCGCCACGTAGAGGCTCAGTACATGAAAGGGAAAATGGTTTTTCACCGGGGGGAAAATACCAACAAAAAACCCCTGTCTCCGAGGAGACAGTTTTATAATTTTCAGTAGTTCTTTTTCAGTTCTAAAAATCTATACGATCGCTATCTATTGTTTTTGTTCATTTGTTTCTTTTTTCTTTCTTTGAGTCTTTTGCAAAAGGGGGACGTTCAGTGAAAATGAATTCACCTAGCCATGAACCACCAAACATGGCGACCCTTAGGGTCTTTTGTAACTTTTTTCGCATCCGACCAATCGAAAGAAAAAAGTGAATGAAACAATAAACAGCTTACGCAGGAAGCTTCAGAGCAGTCAAAAAGTGCTAGTGAATATTATCAAACTAATTCAAAGAGCGGGATTTCCCAAAGGACTGGTTTTTTTTCAGTACGTGGAATTTTTCAACGTGGACAGAGATAGGGATGTGACCTAATTTTTTTTGATTTATAGATTTTTCGCGTAACGTGAATGAAAAGTTTAAAATACGCGAAAATTAAATATAGATTTACGTGGCCCTTTGAAAAAAGGAAAAAATTGAGAACGAAGAGTAAAAAGTAGGTCATATTGCGTCGAAGGCCCACCAGCCATCTGTTTGGAATGCCTGAAGCGCGGAATACTGAAATTCGGGATTATGAACTTCTGAATTTCTGAATTGCGAAATTTCTGCATTTCTGAATTTCTGCACATCGAATTTCCAAATTTTCGATTTTCTGAGTTTTTTAAAAATGCAAATTTTTAATTTCTGAATTTCTAAATTTTCTAAATTTTGATTTTCTAAATTTCCGGAACTTTCGGATTCCTGCATTCTCAAATTTCTGCACTTAGAAATTCCGAACTTTCTATTTTCTGAGTTTTTGAATTTTTGAATTCCTGAATTTCCGAATTCCTAGATGTTTGATTTTCTAAGTTTCTGAATTTCTAAATCCTCTATTCATTAATTTTTGTTCTAAACACATCACTTCCCTAGAATCCCAATCATCCGAATCTTTGTATTTTTGCAAAAATGGAAGTCATCTGAAACTGCCCTAACCATACAACTATTTTCCAATTCACTGCTCTTTTCTTCTTGCATCAGAAATCCAAAAAAAAAAATCTATTTTCCCTATATCATGGACCCCCAATTAACATAATAAGGTTGTTCGCTCTCCATTTCGTTTGTCGTCAGATCGACGTCATCCTCCTTTATTCTCGTCATTCATTTTTCTCATTATTCTTCTAACGCCAAACTTCAATTAACCCCCTAGAAGAAGGAGATGTCATCCTGAGAAACCCACACACTTTTGTTTTTGCCCGCTTTCATAGTTGACAAATTGAAGCCAGTTTAAGTGTGACTGCACAGGTCCTGGGCGCGCATACGCATAATGGATGGGCGACGGAGGACGCGCCGATGAATTGGGTACAGGGAAAGGACGCCGGTATGGGGCATATACGGGGCATATGGGGCACACCGCCGCCGCAAAGCATCTCCTCGCCTGTCTTGCTGGCACTCGATGAAATGAACTAAAACGTTGGTTGGGGGTTCCTAGAAGTATCAGTTAAGTTCTATTGTGATGTGATTTTGTTCAGTTCTTCCGATTTCGTACTTTTCCTTTATTATTCCATATTCTTTTATATTTTGAACGACATATTACTGATTTTTTGAAACTCAATGTTTTGGTTTTGAAAAAGACTTATGGCAGTTTCCATTTAAATTTGATATGCAATCAAAACCAGAAGGAAATGGGAAAAAATTCGCTAAAATTTTTTTTTCATTTGTTCAAAAAATATGTCTCACTTTCACTTTTTTTGAAATTGCATGAAAAATCGAAAATTTTTATAATTCAAACTTTGTAATTATTGTATACTTACCAACTTACCTTTTACTCCACCTGAAAATACGATTTTTACAATAATTACAAAGTGAAACCTAAAAATCTCAATATCACCTATTTTGGCGAAAAACATAGCAATTGACGAGTGAAAGACATGTTTCTGCAAGAATTCAGCGATTTGTTAGTCTGCCATAACTCTTTTTCACAAAAAACATCGAAAGAATAATCGAAAACCAGTATGTAGGCTCGAATTGACGAAAAATTGGCAAAGTTGCCGGTGTGGATTTACGGTAAACAATGCGCGCATCCGGGATTTCGGAGTGTTGTAGTCGGCCTACCGTATCAGACCCATATCGCACACATCGCCCACCCACCTAGAATCCATCTAGGATACGCGCGCATTCGGAACACTCGATTCAGCCTCTTCCGCATCGCACACATATGAGACTCATCGCAGCTCGTTGTTCGCGATATGTGTCAAACGGACTTCTAGAGGATCGCATATGGATCGGGTCCTTTATGCGCATCATCGCCCAGGACCTGTGTGTTATGGCGCAAGCGGTAACGCCTCTGTTTTGGATTTGCAGATCGCAAGTTCAACCTTGGCAGTGGTCAAGTCCTTTTTTCTTTTTTTTAAAGGTGGGGAGACATGAAAAAAATAATGTTCTCGATATTTCGTTTAAATATGCCCCTCGAGGAGTTGAACTTGTTGGGGCAATGATTGAGGGTGCGGCGCCGCTACCGACTGAGCTACACGGGCAAAGAGAAAGCGGCCGCCCGATTGCATACATAAAGGCGAGGACGACAGCTGTACGCAAAGTGACATTAAGCGTTGTACACCGTGACGGTAGAATGCATACTCTAGCTACAAAAAAACTACGAAAAATCTCCTGTCCCCCCACCTTTAAAGCCCAAACATGGTTTCATAAGTATTTTTGTGTCCTAGGAAAGAGTAAAGCATAGCTCCGAAAAAACTAATCAACATAAAACCAAGCCAATTTCTAATCGAATCTTTTTGGGGTTACATGCTTATATTTAATCAATTCTTGCCCCAAATTTTCTCTCTTTTCCACTTTCTTCTTTCAGATTGATCTAAAACGTTGGTTAGATATCTGGACACCTGACTTTTTTATATTGCTTTTTCTTTTTCTCTCTCTCTCACGAGATGTCGTTTTTTTTTCTTTCATTTCTCTCCGTTTCTCTTGCGAATCCATGTATTTTGTGTGCAATAAACCGGATAGACCTACATGTGTGTTAATGTAACAGACGGATTCATGGTGCTCATTCTTTGAGAATTTTTTTCTAGACTGAAATCAATACTAGATGATAGTAGTTCTACTTTTTAACGTTGTAGTACTGTAACTTTGCTGTATCTTTAATTTTCAGCCAACCTTTCTCAAGCAGAAACTCCGAAAAAATAAACCATCTGAAAAAAAAACTAAAATGCTAAACCTTTTTAATGAAAATGCCACAAAATATCACTCACAAAAATTCACCTGTTCTGCGATCTAGAAAAAAACAAATCATCTACGGATTCTAAAGATTCTAAGAAAACTTCAAAAGAATCTATTTTATAGAAATTTCCAGAAAGAGTGACACATAGTTGAGGTATCGTGAGAAAGTCAAGCCTAGTGAGTCTAGCTAGGTTTGGTTTCTATAAATAAAATAGTACTGAAGAATTTATGAAAATTTTCTTTTCTATGATATTTGGTCTTTTTTAGTTTAGCAGTAATTATTGAAAACTGTGACATATTAGAAAAAATATATCCATTACTCTGGTCTAATTTCAATGTTGCGGTCAAAAGTAGGCGGAGCTTAGGTCCGGTAGCGAAATCCTTAAAGGCGCATTTAAAGGATCATGCATTTTCGTAATGATTTTCGAAAAAAGTTACCTTTTTCATGCGTTTTTTTCGCGAATTTCTGATTTCTGTGAAAAAAATTCAAAATCTATCGAAAATTTGAAAAAAAAACTAGGCTAAAAAAGTTTCGAAAATACATGACCCTTTAAAGATTTAGTTACCGGGCCTAAGCTCCGCCCACTCTCGGATTTTCGACCGCAATGGGGATCGAAATTAGACCAAATTAATACGAGCGACTGGAAATCATGTCAACGGTCCTTTTTCAGAATTCTAATTCCAAACCAAGTTTTTAAACCACTCAGGTTTCAGAACACCCCAACACCTTTAAAATCAACATTTTCTAAGATTATATTTTTCAAAGAATCCCAAAAGACCACATACATTCCAACACACATTCGCCCATTCCATACACATATCTTCCACTTGACTGACTAACTGAAATCGAATTTCCGTCTTCTTTTCTTTTCTCTTCATCCCCGCCATTCCATCTATCGGATTTTCGTCAGAGAGAACTCTTTTTGCTGGTTTTGCTCTATAAATTTTTCTTAATTTTTTTTCAAACCTAAACCCAAGGAAAATGTTTTTTTTCAGTTCAGTTTTTTTTTCCATCGAAGCTCTCACTCGGGGAAAAATGGGGAAAGACTTTTGAATAATTTATAGTTTCTGTTGCCTCTTTTTTTTCTCTTTTTGGTCCATTCGGGGGGGAAAGGGGCTCTCCAGCCAGTTTCATTCACTATTTAATTCATTCATTCACCAGTTTCTCCTTTTTTTCTCCGGTTTTTTCCTTCTTTTTTTTCTCATTTTTTTCCAGATCCTTCTTTGGGGCGATGTTTGAAAATGCATTTTTTGCATTTTTTGTAGTTTTTGAAAAGGATATGTATCTCTAGTTATAATAATATCTGTCAAGGACATAAATGTTATTTGTCTAGATTTTTCGCACGACAAACAGTTTGTAGAATTTGAAGTTATTGATCAATTTTTGAGAATTTTTCGCTGAAACTGACATTTTTGAATTCTTAGTTTCTGCTTCGAAGTTTGAAGTTTTCGTTCTGAAGTTTGAAGTTTTCGTGATTTGGTTTCGAAACATAAAAATTATGGAGACCCCACAAATTCCAAAGAAACCTTTGAAAAGTGGGCGGAGTCAGGTGGTGGAATCTTAATTGCAAGCTGTTCAGTGTGCACGGGTTTGCAGCATAGTTTTTTACTCATTTGAATTCGGTGATGAGAAAAAGCGTACGGCGAAACCGTGCACAGCTTGCAACTTAGGCTCCGCCCCCGGACTCCACCCATTTTTCCTTGGCTTTTTTTACGGAATTTCTGGGACCTCGAACACTGAACACTGTACACCATCACGTTAGTATGCATACTCTAACTCCAAAAAACTCTGAAAATAGAAAAATGATACTTTATAATCCATGGATCTTTTAAAAAACTGTTAAAACTCTTGAAATGTCTTTAAAATCCAGAAAAAAAGCGAGGTGGATCCTTTCTCCAAAATCTTCTTATTTTGTGATATTTTGACAGGATCTGCATCGTGAAGAGAGCTGTATCTCCTTTCCCAGAAAATCCTCCGAAAATCCCTCCACATCGCCCACCATTCTCTTCTCCAACATCTTCATTTCTTAACATTTGCTTTCTTTCAGGATGGTCGGCGATACATCCGACGATTCGCCCGGACCTTCTTCTCAAACAAATGTGATGACGACGACTGGAACGGTGGATAGGAGGTCACTTCTATCGGCTGCTTCAATGGTTCGGCAGCAATCAGATACCACTGGAGTCAGGAGGCTTGTCAGGGCGAGAGCTGTACAGGAGGATGATGAAGCTGGACCACATTCTAGTAATAATGTGAGTTTAAAGGGGATTTAGAATTTTGAGTGGGGAATGTGGTTAGGAAAAAATTGAAGAGAATTTGTGCTCAAAACCGAGAGATCCAGTTCTGAAATAGAAGTTTAAATTGTTCAAATTTTTGGAAAGGCGGATTTTGTAGATGACAACTTCTTTTTTAATTATTTGAATGTCGTTTGAAAATTTTTAAAATCACACAGTATGGAAAACATTTGCTTTAGCCCAAAAATTTCGTAATTATCAAAAAAGGTGAGGCAGATCTGATACAGATTTACGGCAATTTTTGCCTATAATTTCAAATGTTAATTGATTTTCCAGAAAGAGAAAAAAAGCAAAATACTGTTAAAAATAAATAGACAATAATTATTAACAAAATTTTGGGCATAGTAATCTACAGTAATCAAATACGCATGCATTTCTGAAAAAAATTAACTTGGGTATTTAAAGAACAGTTTCTGGAGTACTGTGAAGTTGAATTACTGCATTTCCTATGATAGAAGCCCGCCCAAACCATCAACTTTGAGCTCAATTATCTCGGTTCCTATGAGAGATGTAAAACATCAGACAATTGATAAAATGTAGGCAATACTTTGATAAAAACTTTGTCAATTGACAGATTTTTGTTATCTTTTATAGAAATTGAGATAACTGAGCTCAAAGTGTAAGTATAGGGTAACCTTCTATGTTTACAGTATATGCGTTTCTGGATTACTGTAAAGTTTGAACATCTCAATACCTTCTTACCTGATTGAAAGCATATTCGACTTCCTTCCTTCCTCTTCCCCCCAAAATTGTGTTAATTGGTTCCTACTTACGTCATGTTTAGATGATTCTCACTGTTTTTAGTTTTCATCATAAAAACAAATTATGAATATCCCTGGAGAAAATAGAAGAGATCCTCAAAAATAGAGATAATTAGGTCATAACCGCCTCCACATGATTCCCGTTATCATGTGGGAAAAAGGAGATATTGTTTTTATGAAACTAGAAATTTCTTTTATCAGGAGAATTGAGAGAAATTCCTAGACTTTTTGTTATCATTGAGTGATTCTGAGTATGTTCTAATTTTGGAAATAGACTCCATCTTTTCAGATTCACTGTCTTGCTTTTGTTTAGAAACTTCCAGTTGTTTCTTTTTTCTGAAAATCGGGGGGTTTCTGTTATTATCCATGTTCTTATCCCCCAATGTGATGGTTTCCCAGTTCTCTGATGATTTCACTTTTTTCGTATTTTTTGAAAACCGTTTGGTATTTTATAATATCCGAAAGTTGTCTTTATTGGAACGTTTTTTTCTCCGAATGTTTTTTGATTCTTGGCACTTGAATTTCTAATAACCAGACTTCATAAAACCATCAAAAGCAACTTCCCGGAGGAGTCTTAAAATTTTTTTCGAAAAAGAGAATAAAGTTGAAACATCGGAAATTGAAAGTTCGAAATCTTGAGGAACCGATGAAATCAATAAATTTCAATATATTTTAAAATTATCGAATTTAATATTTGGGGAATTCTAAATTTATAGAAACTTCAAATCCCACGAATCAACCTATCCAATGAGCCTCAGATAGTAAATTTAAAGATTTTAATAATCTACAAAAATTGCTAGGGATATTCGGAATGTTTTTTTTTGGAATTTTTGAATGTCCAAAATTCCCGATTTGGAAATTTTAAAAATTTCGGAATTTCGGAATATTCCGATTTTGAAAATTTGGAATTTTGAAATAATTCGATGTTCTAAATTATAATTTTTGATTTTCGAAGATTTTGATTTTTGAAAATCCCGAAATTTCCAATTACAAAAACACTAAAAATTAGTGAAAAATTGACAAACAGATTTCGAAAACGCGGAAAAAATGTTTACAGTAATTTCACTCGAGACTCGCAAGGAAACTTTTTGAGAGCGCATTTGACATACCGTAGTCAAAAATGCTTTAACTTCGAAAAAATAGTCGGAAATATTCCGATCAGAATTTGAATACCGAAAAATGTTTCGAAAATATTCCGGTGAATGATGAAAATCGAAGACACCACAGTTCTTTTTTTTTATAAATCGATTAATTTGAATTTGGAAAAAATTTGAAAAAAAGGAGAACAACTATCGAGGATCTCGATTGTTTTCATTAGGATGCTCTGGACATGATTCAATACGAGACTGAGGAGCTCAATAACTAACTTTCCAGTGATTTGGGATGCTTTTCTCCAAATTTGGGGATCGAAGCGCCACTCGCGTAGACACCTTGTCGATAATTTTTTGAACTACCGTAACCCAAAACAACTCACCCATTTGCCACTCTCTCGCCAGCATCACCTTTTCAGTGCCCAGTCATTTTGTTGTGTTTGCAATACTTTCAGCATCAAGAATTTAGTTTATCCTTCTCTTGTTCTCCTTTTTCGTCTCCAAAAACTCCCCTTTTTTCTCATATTGTCGGTCTTCAAATAGCTGGACACTTTAAGTTCGATGCCTCATAATGGCGGTGAATTGTTCCCGGGGGAGTATGATTTCGAATGAACTGGCATAGGGGAGTGCCTCGACACTTTCCTTATTTCTTCTTCTTATTTTTTTTGTGTGGAGGAATACACCCCAGACACCCCTTTCTCACTTTGGAGCTGCTCTCTTTCTCAATGATGAACATGAACCACTCGGACGAAACAAAAAACATACGAACGTCTCCTCTTTTTTTGGAGAATTTCAGGGGCGACTTCTATACTTTTTTGAAACCGCCCAGTCTGAATTTTTCTTTCTTTTTTTTTGATTTCTTCAGCATTCATTTTGCTTGATTACTGTAGCTTAATACCTGGATTCGTCTGTAGTGCCGTAGAGCACAAATGCAGACACTCGATTTTTGAAAAAAAAAGACGAAAATCAGATTAAAGAGAGAGGTCTCGGGTACTTGAACTTTTGCCTAATACATTTTGCTTGCTTTTTGAAAAATAGGAAATCACTTTTTTCATTTATCTTCTTCTTTCTAGGATATTCTCTGACAGAGAACACAGCATTTTTGAATTTTCAAAAATTTTTTTAGAAATTTCCGTGTTTCTAATTGGAAAGGATAAACCGTTTTTTGGAATTTGAGAGAAAAAAAACAAAATTGAGAAAGTCAAAACACCATTTTTGGATTTTTCGGAATGTCGAAAATTTCGAGTTTCAAAAAATCGAAATTTCAAAAATTCCGATTTTCTAAATTTAGGGATTTCAGAAAATTCCGATTTTCTAAATTTCAAAACTTCTGAATTGCTAGTAATTCCAAGTTTCAAATCTTCGGTATTTCAGAAAATTCCGATTTTCCAATTTTAAAGTAGATTTTGAAAATGAAAAAAAGACACAACTATTCAGCTCGAGAGACAAGGGAACTTTCGTGTGCGCTTTTGACTCACCGTAGCAACAATTTAAAAAAACCGACCTGTCTAGATGAACCCAACCTATTTTAAGCCTAAAAATGCTTCCAAAGTTCCACTTTTAAACAATTCTAACATCATTCTTTTCTTGATCAACATGTTCCATTTCCATCCTTTTCTCACCTCAATTCTGAATAGGTTCAATCAGAAAAATCGAGGAGAAAAAAGAAGAAGAAGAACCTTCTTCTTTATCTGCAATAAAAGCCAAGTGCTCTTCTTCTTCTTCTTCTTTCCAACATCTCAATGGTGTCATTTCAATTTTCCTCTTCTTCTCCTTCTTCCATCATCATCATCTTATCCCAAACTGCTCTCCCTCATTTCTATTTCTATCTCTCTCTCCCAGTGTAACAATGTCCAGGAACCAAGATCACAAAGTTTTGCAACATTTCCTCTCTACCTTCTGATCCTCTTCTGATCTTTTCATCCCTACTTCTTCGTCCAATTCATCTGAATCTATCCAACGTCATCACTCGACGCCTCCAGAATCGTTAAATCTTACTGTAATGGGTCTTGAAGTGGGTCTAGAATAATGAGAAAAAAGGCTAGAAGGCGTTGACGCCTTCTTCTTCTTCTTCTCCTTTTTTTCTTTTTTACGAGGTTGCATAAATCGAAACGTCGACTCGGAGAAGAAGAAGAAAAAGGGCGTCCCATATATATTTTTATATATCAAAAAACGCATTCGGGAATATACGGGGTCCTTCGTATTCCTGAACAATAAAAAAACCACTTCGCTGAATTCATTTTTATATTTTTGCTTTTTTTCAGCTCGCCGCCACCATGTCACCGAATTTGTCAAGACCGACCAGATATGTCAAGGTAAGGCATTTTTTGGTTTCTAAATTTTTAATTTTTAATTTTGGATTTGAGCGAAACATTCAAAAAAGGGTTTTCTAATTTTTTTAGAAGCTACAGTAACCCAGATGTTTTTCGCAAGAATGGGTTACTGTAGCAGATTTTCTGGACCCAACTATTTTGTAGCACTCGATAAAGTTCTGAAATCTGAAATTTTTAGATTCTAAGAATCCGATGTTTCAAAATATTCTCAGAATTCTGAAAATTGATTACCTGAAATTCTGGAGATCTTGAAATCCTGGGGATCTTGAAAAACAGAAATTCCGAAATTCTGAGATTCTGAGAGTCTGAGATTCTGAGATTATGTGGTTCTGAGATTCTGGGATTCTGAAATTCTGAGATTCTGAAATTCTGAGAATCTGAGATTCTGAGGTTCTGAGATTCTGAGATTCTGAGATACCGAGAAACTGAGATTCAGAAATTCAGAAATTCTGATATTGTGAGATTTTGAGATTTTGAGATTCTGAGATTCTTAAATTATGAGATTCTGAGATTCTGAGATTTTGAGATTCTGAAATTCTAAAATTCTAAAATTCTGAGATTCTGAGAATCTGAGATTCTAAAATTTTAGTTTTAAAATTCTAGGATCTTGAAAGGTCTCCTGGGACATCCTGGGATATTTTAAGGAACTATGATTCATTCTGAAATTCTGACGATTCCGGCGATTCCATTTTCGGGGACTAGTCATATACCGTAATCTATGCAAACAACAAATTTTGGAATTACTGTAGTTGATAGCTGATCCGTTAGACTTCCAAATGATCACACATTTCATCAAAACTTCCGCGTTTCATTTGTTTTTTAATTCTTAACATTGTTTTTCTCTCAAACACCAATTTCTCTATTTTCAGTATTCTTAATTACAGGTCTTATCACTTATCAGACACAGTTTGTGTTTTTTCTAGTTTTTTTCTTGAAAATAGCACGGAGCAAAGAATTCAAGTCGATTGGAAACTCGGAGAGTACTAAATTAGTGTTTTTCTCACGAACTATGACGTTGTTGGAGATTGGAAAAATATGAGATTTGTAAGATTAGGTTTTTCGAGAAAAAAAGGACAAATTGGTTTTTGGAAGAAGAAAATTGAATCTAGGACAATATTGGATCTGGATCAAGGATTTAAGAATTTTGAGTTCTTTGGACCAGAATTATTGATCTCTTGGACCCTATGAATTAAATAAAATTCAATTTTGAATTTTTAACTTTTCTGGTATTTTCATTAAAAAACCCAGAAAACATGGTTTCAAAAAGCTTGGTCTGAAATAGCGCCCCAGCAAACAAAAGGTCTTGCTATTGGTTGGCTGAGTAAAAACAAACGTACAACGATTACCGAGAAAATTCTGATATTAGCAGATAGCGAAATCCTGAAATCCTGAAACTTTGAAATTCTGAAATTTTAAAATTCGGAAATTCTGAAATTCTGAAATTCAGAAATTCAGAAATTCAGAAATTCAGAAATTCAGAAATTCAGAAATTCAGAAATTCAGAAATTCAGAAATTCAGAAATTCAGAAATTCAGAAATTCAGAAATTCAGAAATTCAGAAATTCAGAAATTCAGAAATTCAGAAATTCAGAAATTCAGAAATTCAGAAATTCAGAAATTCAGAAATTCAGAAATTCAGAAATTCAGAAATTCAGAAATTCAGAAATTCAGAAATTCAGAAATTCAGAAATTCAGAAATTCAGAAATTCAGAAATTCAGAAATTCAGAAATTCTGAAATTCTGAAATTCAGAAATTTAGAAATTCAGAAATTCAGAAATTCAGAAATTCAGAAATTCAGAAATTCAGAAATTCAGAAATTCTGCAATTTTGAAATTCTGCAATTTTGAAATTTTGAGATTCTGAAATTCTGAAAGTTATATGGGGCACGATTTCTGACCGAGCTTTTTGAACCCATGGGCCCGAATCGTTTTTCACTTATTTTTTCTAATCCGAAACACTTTCTAGTAACCCATAATACCGATTTGAATCCCTTTGAACAACTGATCCTCTTTCATTATTATTTTTTCTAGAAGAGATCTTCTTCTTCATCCCTTTGATTTTCTTTCCCAAATCAAAATCATTTTATTTTGTCATCTGTAAACAGAAGCCGTTTGTTTATTTCCACATTCGCTTCTCCAGTAAATCCAAACACTCAAAAAACCATATGAGTGACGTGTGACACATTTATTTTTCAGAATTTCAAATTTTTGGGCAAGCCCGTTTTTTTCGGGATTTTCAGTTCGTCATATGAATAATGATGGATAGCTTAGTAACCCGTTTTTCCGTGTATTTCGGAAACTTTTTTTTGAAAATTTGAAAATTTTAATTTTTAGCCATGGCTGTCGAATTAGGGCCGCCTTTTCATTTCAAGTACTTCTGAAATAAATAGGATTCGGTGGCCTTGCGGCCCTAATAGTTTTTGGTTGACCGAGCTTATTTCCGAAAGAACGGACTGATTGGTCCACGTTAACATACCGACGGCCTCAATCACGGCCGGACGCGGCCCAGTTTCCGACAGCCTTGTTTTTAGCTGAACATAAATTTTCTGATTTTCTCTTTATAATGAGCTTAAACTCGACGAAATTCGATGACATTTGGAAATTTCAGTTTCCACCAAAAAGAAACCAAAACCCAAAAAAATCCCCAAAAAAATCGAAAATTTAAAAATTCGCAAATTTTCAAATTCCCCAAAATCCACCACGCCCCAGTTGTGCTTTCATTGTACCCCCACCAGCTTTTTTGCGCGCCTCTGGCGCTTCAAGCGAACATCAATGAAACGTTGTGGCTCATACTCACATCAGACAAATGATTCATCTCTAAACAGAATCTTCTCGAATCCCTACCAGTCTATGAGCAAAAAAGAGCAAAAAGAAGCGGAAGCAATGCACTAATCTCCCCCCCCCCCCCCCCCCCCCCAATAGATTCACTTATCCCTCGCTAAGAGCAACATATGTTCAGAAAGAACGGAAGTCGTTTTCTCTTCCCTTTTTCCACCTCACATCCCATTTTCTCTCCAAAAAAACTCTCCAAAAGCCTTTTTTTCTTCTTCTTTTGCGGTTTATTCCATTTGGGTCCCCTTTCAGCTTCTTCTATAGCTTATAGTAGAAGTGACAATTTGTTTTTCAAAATGTGTTCTCTTGAAAAGAAGAAGAAGAAGAAGCCAGAAAGTTGGAACGGAGATTCACTCTCTTTCGAAAATGATTCTTCTCACTAATAAAATGCATTTTTCATTTCAGTCGGTGTCACAGCAGCGATCCGAGAGTTATATACAACTCAATCAATACAGGCTAATGGAGGAAATCGGACAGGTTAGTTTTTTTCTTGAAAGTTCTGGAAGTTTCTATTTTATTTATTCAACAGAAAAGTGGGTTTTAACTAGAGGGTTTTTTATATTTTTCAGTGCAGGATTTCTAAACTTGGAGCTCTAAAATGATAGTTTTACTATTCTGAATTTTTTAGAAATTTTTCAATTTTATGGTACAAAAAAATCGGAGCTTTGGTCCGAAGGCCCCATCACTGACAACCGTAATCTAAAAACACTTTCTTTTTTTTGATTTTCACTACTTTTCGTAGAGTTTTCCGTTATTTTCCCCAAAAAAACAGGAAATTTGAAGTTATGGATATATTATTTTTAAAAAAATTGACCGAAACTGTACGAAAATCGAAAAAATATATCGAGAAAATTTTTATTTTTTCTACGATTTTTCGCAAAAATTTTTAGACATAATTAGGTTTTTCTGCTATTTTTGAATATTCTTTTTCGATTTTTCCGAGTTTTTTTCTGAAATTTGCCGGCGTGGTATTCTGGACGGAAGATTACTGTAGATTACTGTAGAAACCCTTGCATGTCATGTTGTTTTGCAACCACAACCACGTCAAAATGCAGATAAAAAACTAAAAAAGGAAATTCGTTTCTACAGTAATCTACAGTAATCGAAAACCGTTCAATCAAATTTCAGACAAAAAACCGAAAAAATCGAAAAAGAGTCTTTGAAAATAGCTGAAAAATCTAAAAAGGTCTAAAAATTTTGTCAAAAATCGAAGAAAAAATGGTTTTTTTTCGACTTGCGCAGTCAATTATCAAAAAAATCACTATCAAAAACTTGAGTTTTCCAATTTTTGGGGAAAATGATCCATTTTTCTAGTGGGAAATTTTGAAACACTAATTGTAAGCTTCTTGAAATTATCATTAAAGTTTTGTTTGCACAGTACCGTATTTCAAGGACAAAAACAAACTTTTACATTTCCTGGCCTATTTTTTCCAAACTAGTCCCCATCTAAATTTAAACTCTTCCAGGGCTCATATGGCATCGTCAAACTCGCCTACAACGAAGAGGACAAAAATCTCTACGCGTTGAAAGTTTTGGACAAAATGAAGCTTTTGAAGAATTTCGCTTGTTTTCGACAACCACCTCCACGACGAAACAAAGAAAATGCAGCACCATCGGTTCTGAAAAATCCTCTGCAATTGGTCCAAAAAGAAATTGCCATCCTGAAAAAGTTATCACATCCAAATGTGGTCAAACTTGTGGAGGTAAAGAATATATTCTCAGCTGCTCCAAAATTTCTAAAACAATGTTTTTAGGTTCTGGACGACCCAAACGACAATTATTTGTACATGGTCTTTGAGTTTGTAGAAAAAGGATCCATTCTGGAAATCCCGACAGACAAACCATTGGACGAAGATACAGCGTGGAGCTATTTCCGAGATACGTTATGTGGTTTGGAGTACTGTGAGTCTATTAATAGATTACTGTAGAATCTGAACAATATATTTTTAGTACACTATCAAAAAATTGTTCACCGGGATATCAAACCATCGAATCTACTGCTCAGTGATATAGGTCAAGTTAAGGTAAAAGAACTTTCTGGAATTAAAAGTTGTAATTTTTACAATTTTCTAGATTGCTGATTTTGGAGTGTCCTGTGAGTTTGAAGGAATCGATGCCTTCTTATCTGGAACAGCCGGAACTCCAGCATTCATGGCTCCAGAAGCATTGACGGAAGGAGCTAATCATTTTTATTCGGGTCGTGCACAAGACATCTGGTCACTAGGAATCACTTTATACGCTTTTGTTATTGGAACTGTAAGATTTTTTTCCATTCGAGATCTTCTAAATTATCAAAATTTTAGGTTCCGTTTGTGGATAATTACATTATCGCTTTGCACAAAAAGATCAAAAACGATCCCATCATTTTCCCAGAAGCACCTGTTCTCAGTGAAGCACTTCAAGACCTGATCCTCGGAATGCTTAAGAAAGATCCGGGGCATCGATTGATGCTCCACGAGGTGAAGGTTCACACATGGGTGACACGTGGTGGTACGATACCAATGTCTTCGGAACAAGAGAATTGCCACCTGGTTACTGTAACGGAGGAAGAAATCGAAAATTGTGTACGAGTGATACCACGACTGGATACTCTAATTCTAGTGAAAGCAATGGGTCATCGGAAAAGATTTGGCAATCCCTTCAGGTAACTAAAACTCGAAATTATTCTTTTGACACTATTCTAGAAGACTAATTTTCGATTTAGGAACAAGTTGAGTGCTCAATCCAGTATTCGGGATAGAAGGAAAAGCTCTTCTGTGAAAGATCCAACCTATGTTCCACCTCCAAATTCTCCTCCAGCAACATCTAACAACAATAGCAAGTAAGTTCCAAAATTTCCGTTTTATACCCGCTCAGACAAATGCCTCATATCCGCAATGAAACCCATTGGGCTATTAGGATTCGTCATTTAGTAGTCTTCATCGACGGGTTATTCGAGTAAGGTAGACAGAGAGCGCGCGCCGCCGAAACTTATAGAAAAGCAGCAGCCGACACTTCGCGGGTTCCGCTGCCCGCTATGTTTTGTGTGTGAAGTGGGCGGAGTCTAGTGGGAGAGCGAGGGAGGGAGAGAGGAGTGAGGGAGCTTAAGGAAAATGATTTTCAAAGAAAAACAACCAATAAAATAGCGAATTCTGCTAATTTTCAGAAAAAAACCGTTATATTTCCAGAGTGGACCGCCCAGAAATCAAGTGCATCGAGATGAATCTGTCGGGTTTGACGCTGAAAGTCGACGAAGCAATGCAGCCAAAAGTCGAGTCAGCTAGACAATAAGCTAGTTTTTATTCCCTCAAATCTCTTTTCCCATTCCACCGGTTTCTTTATTTTCCATTTCCTCAAACCCAATACGAACACAAAAACTCTTCTAGATCTCACTTTTTATTTGCATCGATTATTCACATAATTGAATTTTGTCATCATCAAAATCCTGTGGTACATTATATCAATGCTTTATTCCTGTTTTTTAACTGGAAATTTCTGTCTTTTTTTGAGATATGTGTCTAGAACTGTCCTAGAAGTGCCTCATTTTGCCTTTTTATAATAAAAGCTAATTTCTTTCTTGAATTCTGATTTTTTTACAATTTTATCTAATGGTTCAAATATTGAAAAAATGATAGAATAACAATTGACAGGGAGAGAAAAATACAGGAGAATCAAAGAATCACAGAGATCACAACATACAGAATTGACACAGGAAATAATATTGATCAGAAAAATAGATAGAAAGAGTTAGAATGAAAATGATTGAATGAAGAAAATTAAACAAAGACTGGGTCCGAAACACTGACATCGAGATTACTTGGGTAGTATTCGTAGACAAGGGATCCGAGACGTGGAAGTGTTCTGCTATCGATTGAGACATCCAAATCGAACTCTTCGTAATCGATGGCAGGTGGCATCAAAGCGAAGAAATCAAAGAATTCCGTCTTCTTATTCTCAATGGAAATGATGGTTGAATCGGTCATTGGAGAGATTGTTGAAATTCCAGATTCCAGAGATGGACAAGTCTTGAATCCACGTCTTCGTTGGATGAAACGATTCAATGTACACATGAAGATAATGACAGAGACGGTTGTGAAGGTAATCAGAAGAAGAATAACCATGATTGACAATCGATGAGTATACATGAAGGAATCTGCGGCGAAAGTAGTCTGAAAATAAAAACGAAGGATTTTTTAGTTAAATAATATATGAAAACGCTTACCGGAAGAGGTGTGGTTGTTGTTGGACAGTATGGGCATACTGTATCTACTTTCAAGAGAACTTTGACGGTGAAGCACTGAGAATTAATGCTGACGACTCTGGTAGAAAGGCGTTCCATGACATTATCAGAGGTGTGAATGAAGAGAACTTTCGGATGAAATCCTTCGTCACATTTTGCAACAAGACCGAATGGATTCAGTGGATTACTGCCTTCGATTTGCATGGAAACTCGAATCGAATCAGCTGAACCATGCCATTGACTGATGAATGATGGGATTTCGGTCTGAGAAATAGAGATATTTCGCATTAGGAACATGGCGTAATTTTGGTTCTCAGAAAAATAGTTTTCCGGATAAGTTTCAATAAAAACCTTTTTAAAATAACTTACCGAGTTGCGAGTGTCATTAATTTTCCATGTACGAGAAGCGAATTGAGTCGGCTGATTGATGTTTGTGGAGATGCGTACCAACGGAGTGGAACACGCAGAGGATTGACTCCAGAACTCCGCACACTGATCACGAACTTTGAATTCAGAAAGCACAGTAGTCACCCAGAATTGATCGGCTGTAGCCATGGAGAATAGGTAGATGAAGAACAGAAGAGAAGACGACATCGAGACGAATACAAAAGTCAGAAGAGACTGAAATGAGGATTGAGGTTGTGTGGAATAGGAGGGGCGGGTCGAAGGAGGCGTGGTTTAGTCAAAAACAATATTGTCTACCCTCTGGGAAAGAATATCTGGGATAGGGTTATTGCCAGGTGGTCGTAGATACCGGAAGTGACAGTAATACACAATGCTACAGTAATTTGAGTGATAGAGGTGAAGGAGATCCTGAAATTATGACAATGTAGAGTTAAAGTAATATAGGTAGTCTGGGAGGAAGGTAACTGCTGACATATTATGTCAAAAGAAATGTTCCGAAAATGTTCGAAAAATTTTGAACCGAGGAATCTGTGCATAAATGAAGGATCCATATAAATCATGAGCATCAACCATATGATCTGTAAATAACGAGACTAGTGAGGCCCGTATCTTTTAAGGGTATGCTGTAAATTTTAGTGGTTTTATGGTTACAGTGGATTTAATTAGTAAATGTAAATGTAGAACTCCAGATACAGTGGCAATAATTACAAGTTCCGACTAGAACCTGACCTATATCTGTCTCAATGACCCTTAACCTTCTGACCAGAAGTTACATCCGTTCTGTAGTTTTCATTTTGAACATTTTTTCAGGCACAAACAGACAAAAGTACAGCCAAAATGCTACTGTACAACTTACTTTTAAAAAATTTCAGCTATTTTCTTCCTGGTATCGTTTTCTTATTCATCTACCACGTCACTCAATTTTAACCCATTTCTCAAAAAGGGAATTTCCCAGTTGAAGACGTCGCATTTTAAAGAATTTCCTTCTCGTACAATAACATAGAAGGAGTATAACAATTTTCTTCCTGACTGGATATTAATCTAGTAACTTTCAAGTTGGTTTTCCGAGAGTTCCGATGGTCCGTCCGTCGACAGTCCGCCAACAGCTCTTCGGTTCTCCTTGGGCTGCCAAGTAACGCGCCAGTTTGCGCTTCTTCAGCTCTCATTTAGCAGTTTTTCGACAATGCCAATTTACTTGTGTTAATATATCTTGCGTTACAAGCATTCATAATATTTACGGAGAGTCATAGAGCTGGTAGAGATAGAAAATAAAAATTCAAAAAAAGAAGCAATGAAGATGACAAGTAAATAACAAAAAACTGTAGAAATAAGAAAATTTCTTGGAATAAAAGTCAATTAGCAATCAATTCACCATTCTCAGAAACTCCTCCTCCGTCTTATCCCATACTCCAAAAAAGAGAGTGTTCTCTTGAATCGAAACAGATGCCACTCAATTATCGGATTCTCGAACGACATATGAATGGCTGATGATAGGATCCGTATTTGGATTAGAAACATACCAACGAAATCTAAAATATATAACTGCTTACTTCATAAATATCTCAAAAAATAATTACTTATTAAAAGGCTACCCTAACCGTCAACTTTGAGCTTGTTTATCTCAGTTCCTGCATGAAATAATATCCATATTATGGTTGTTCAAAGTGTCAACTAGAGATTTCCGGCTTCTGACCTTTTTCCAACTATCGTTCCACAATTTCAAGTGATCAATATTTTGTACTTTTTCTGTTTTTATTATTTTTAAGATGTCATTCTACCATATCTAATTATTTTCCACTTAAAAAATGTTTCTTCAAGCTCCAAACACTGGTTTTATAAATTGTGAGACTCTCTAAAATCAGCATGATGCTCTTATAGTCATTCTGGTAGAGTCGGTTGAGGGATTACGGTATTTTTCTTGTAGTTGTCAAAACGACAGTGTCGTTGAATCCTATAAAACATACTTTCATTTTGGCGAAGATTTTCGAAAAAAGCACCCAAAAATCCGAACTTTTCCAAAAAGTGAATTTTTTCGCTAAATTTTTTTTTTGATTTTCAAGTTGGAAAACACGAATTGTATATCTTTTTGACCGGTACTGTCTATGTAGGTATTGACCGCACTGTATAGGATTCTAAAACCACTAATTGAATGTTTTTAACTCATTTTAACTACATATTTTGAATTTCTAGATAATTAGATTTAAAAAATCTAGAAATTTTGCTCCCGACCACACCAAACTTTTTCATGGTAGATCAAAATTATTACCGCAGTTTGTATTAGGTTGTTCCGAAAGTCTTTTACATTTTTTAAGCGCGCACTTTATCCATTCATAGCGATCGATTTTCGTTTTCTTTTTTTATTTTAATAATGTTGAACTCATGTTTGATAAAAATTGTCAGTTTATTCTAAAAAATCTCAGTCCATGGCCGAGAGCCTCGCCAACGAAACCCATGATGTTTGAGGTTGCCTTCCTTTCGAGTTTCTCAAGAGAATCCGCTGTCACTGCCCATCGATCTATATGCTTCGTAATTGGTGAAAAGTCACTTGAGTATCTTGTAGTGCGACCTTGGTTCAATCGCTTTCGGAATGGCGAATATTCGCTCAAAGAGAAACTTCAATTTGATCACATATTTCCAAACATCGACGCCGATATCTAGAAAGCGCTGGAAGCTGAGCCGAGATTCACTGTTCATAAAGTTTCTTCTACTCTTGGCCAACCTACTACAACTGCGTTTCATCCTCTTTGAAATTCTTGACACAGAGCTTGACATGATCAACTGGTTCCATTTCAGGGATCCCCACATTAAAACTGGTTGTGCATTGAGTCGGACTTTGCTCACTCGTAAGCGAACCTTCAATGGGATCCATTATCATGTGTTTGGAAACGATAAAAGGTGTCTGTGGGTTGAAGAAAACATAAAAAGTCGGTGGGTCAAGGTTTGCCAAACCTCAGAAATAGACCATAAAGGAAAAATTCGTGAAAAAAGGGAGATGTTGACCATTTGGTGTCATTTCGATGGTGTGATCAATGGAAAACTTCTTCCCAGTGTGCGATCGTAACAACAGACATATACTGTCTCTAACTACAAAAAGAGTTCAATTCGTTTTCTGCTCTGCGCCCAGAAACGGGAACATTTGTTGCGCTTCACAATAATGCGCGTCCACATGCGGCTTTGGCCAGTCGCCAAAAATCGCAGGCTTTAGGCATTAAAGTACTCGGTCATCCATTATATAGTCCTGACCTTGCCCTAACAGAATTGTATTTATTACGCTTGATTCAGAATGGTTATCAGGGTAAACGGTTCAAAAGAAGATCGAACCAAAAATCGTATATGGGTGCCTTCTTCGTGCAGCAACCATCCGAGTTCTACGCGAGAGGCATCAAACAGCTAGAACGTTGGCAGGATGTGATGGACCATAATAAAAAATACATTACTTGCCGGAATATTTCGAACGTTGAATAAAGTTTTGATGAAAAAATTCCAAAAATGTAAAAGACTTTCGGAACAACCTAGTATTTCGTTTACAAAGTGGGCACGATAGCTTTACCTAGAGTGGTCACTAATAGTAAGCATTGAACTACATTACATCACTTTTCGCGATACGAAACGTCAAATTTGGTTGAGCTTTTTGGCGTGGACTTTTTGGCTTGGATTGGCGTGGAATGACCTATAAAGTGAAGAATTGAGGGAAAACGATGCCTAAACTCTCAAATCCATCACTATGTCGGTTCACGAACAAATCAATTTCTTTTTAACTTTTTGAATTTTGCTTTTTTAACGATGCACGAGGAACGCGTCAACAATCACCAGTTGTGCGCTATTCGTGAATTCTTCACCGCGTACCGTAATTTGAAAGTGAAGTAAAGAAAAGAAAAAACCTGATTCAGCTTCATGTGAATTTTTTTAGATAGTTCAAGAGTCAACATATGTATTTATTCATTTGACATGTGATAATAAATTGAGACAGGGAGGATACGAAAAGAAATTAAAAATAATAAAGCGACAACCCTAAATCCCTCCAGTCTTGGATTAATTGGTTCTCCGGTTCTCTGCATGCTTCGAAAATGTTGCTCTATATGAGGTCCATGTACTAAACCGTCATTTGTTTTCCAAAGGATCCAAAGCTCCAAAAGTCCCCAATAAATGCAGATACTCCAAAGTATGTAGCAACGATCGTATCCCTGAAAAGTTGAATGAAAAGTGAATTTAAAAAAAGAGTAAATTGACTTACTATATTTCCAATTTTCAGCAAAATATATACAGTAACAGTGACAAGTATTCCTGCTAAAATAGTTAACCAGTTGTATCGAACAGCCGTTGTGATAAATGCTTCAATGCCAAAATAAGAAACCAAACAGAAAAGAATCAATCTGAACATGAAGCTGATGATATGGCGACTCTGAAAAAACCTCATGTTGTACTCTAGTTTCTGTCATAGTACGAGAATCAGCAAATGTGTTTTTCCAATAATGCGTATGAGTTTTTTCTAACTAATTAAAGGTTGAAATCGTCAAAAAAGCCGGAATTATGGAGATTTCAAAAACAAAGATTCTATTTTTGTTCTGATATTTCTATGATTTCAGAGTAATCTTCTAATTTTATTGTTCTGGTGCCACAACGACAACTACCGTAAGCTGAAAATATTTTTATTTCCAGTTTTTTCTCGTTTTTGGTACTTAGATTAAGATTTATTTATTTTCAGAGCGGTGACCAACAGTACATAAGAAAAAGGCAGCCCCCCTCACGAGGAGCGCCTAATAAGTTAAAAAGAGAAAAATAATGGAAAAGAGAGGAATTATATACAGTACAATACATGTTTTAAAAATAAGGATAATAGCTAGTAGCGAGAAATAGAAGAATCAAGGAGATTTTCAAATTGGGACGGGGTGAGGAAGTGGGGTAATTTGCAGTTATGGCATTCCAAAATGGGATGGTGGATGCAAAAAAATCATTGATATGGGGATTGAGGCAAATTAAAGTCATGGGGCGACGGGCAGAGTTAGATAAGCGGAAATGAGATTCAGGGTGGGGAATGTAAGAAGTAAGGTTAATTATTTTGTACAGAAGCATTAACTGAGATTTAAGGCGTCTATGACACAAAGAGAAAAAATTGAGAATTTGGAGTCTGGAAGGATAAGAGGCACCGGGGGTAGACGAAAATGGTATACCGTAAAACCTCTAATAGAACGACACCCGGAACGTCCACTTTGAGCCTATATATCTCACTTCTTTTGAAAGGTATCAAAAAGTGGTTAACTAGTAAAATGTTTATCAGGATATCAGCAACATTTTACTAGTTAGCTACTTTTTGATATCTTTTGCAGAAAATGAGATATATAGGCTCAAAGTGGACGATCCGGGTGTCGTTCTATTAGAGGTTTTACGGTATATGGTATACTTTTTAGTCCATTTTTTTCCCAAACGGAAAATTGTAATTGTACTTTTCATTTATATTACGATAAAAATTTTTGATAGAAACAAAGTTCGCCAAAAACCCACGAAAATGGAGAAAAAACCCTAGGAAGTGAAAACATTTTTGGTTATGGTAGTTGTCGTTTTGGGAGCTTCGGCCACGGCCTCGCCGTTTCTCTTCCACAACTACGATTCATCGCACCGTAATAATAACTATTTTTCATTAAAAATTGTATTTCAGCCTCGGATTTTCACAGTAAAAAGGTAAATTGTTGGATATCTCGAATATTTTTTCAACTAGAAAAAAATAGGTTTCTCTTCCACTTCAACTTTGAAAATGCGAAAAAAAAATAACTTACCGTCGCTTCTGGTTTCAATGTAACTGAGATCAAAACTTCCACAACACAGTACAGTATTCCAAACATTATAAAAATAGTTATTCCTCGCCGAATTCGGCTGATTCGTTCTATTGGCTCATTCGTGAGGTTTCTAGGGGTGCACTTCAATTAGAGGGGCCCTTCAATTTCAGGGGCCCTTCTAATACAGGTTTTACGGTATGTACGGTATGTAGGTTTTACGGTATGTAGGTGGCTGTTAATTACCAGCAGCAGATTGAGATGGTGTAACTCAAAATCTCAAAGTCAGAAGAGCGTGAAACTTATTAGGGTTTCCATCTACAGTACCATTGTGGCCAAATTTTATACAAAAATATGGTTTTTCAGTTTTTCAATCTTCCTTATATATAAAACGCTAGAGGCGTCTGTTGGTCCTCGTGTCACTCTGTGGACTTTTGAAAAGCTTGAAAAATAAATATAGATTTATGCAAGGCTGTGCAAAATGGCGGCCAGCCGCGGCTCGTTTTTTGAGGCCGCGGCCGGCCCCGGCTTTAATGTGAAAGCCGTGAAAAGCCGCGGCTAGCCGAGGCCGGCCGCTTCTAGTCTTATAAAAACGCGTGAAGTGAAAATCTATTAGTTTTTGAAGAATTTCGTTTTTTTTGTGTCCCACTTTTCAAAAAAATCTACGTTTCTCATGAAACAATATCTTAAAAAGCCATGAAAAGCCGCACGGCTAGCCTGGGCCGGCCGCGGCCGGCTCGGCCGTAGTAAAAGCCGGCCGTGGCACAGCCTTGGATTTATGTGACCCTTTTAGAAAAAGTGAAGAGCGAGACTACGAACCAGTAAAAAACTAGATTGGATCGCGCCGAAGGCGCACCAGCTTGCTGGTATACATTATAGCGTTAAAAACAAAGATTTTAAAGTTTATGATTGATTTATCAATGAAGCGAAAACAGAAAGAACGGTATAATCATGTCGATGGATAGAAGGAGTGATGTATTTTTCAATTTGGTGTGAGATTAAAAAAGAGAGAGAGAGAGATCGGTGTGGATAGAAAGACAGGTTGAATGAAAGATAGAGAGATGGGATGGAGAGAGTTTTGGGATCACAGAATTGCATCATTAGAGCACGAAAAGGAAATATGGAGAATTTTGGATTCAGACATTAACTTCATCTTTGATGACCTTATCGATAAATGCAGTCTTTACTGGATTTTCCGGTTGTGTGGGCTGAGAGTCTGGAGAGGTGGAAGAAGTTGGAGTGAGCTGTGCAAACGACTTTGAAGGCAAATACGGGAATGGGATGGTTGGGAATTGAAGTCCCATAGCAGCCAACAGATATGGATTGTTTAGTGGATTCAACCATGGGATCGCGGAAAAGGCATTCAATGGATTGGCTGGTGGAACGTCTTGGATTGTTGGCATGGCCGATGAAGTTGGAACTTGAGTGGAGAGGCCGGCAGATGGGAATGGAAGAGTACTCATGAGAGCAGGATCAATAGCTGATAAGCTTGGAATCGAATTTGGAACATCAGGCACAACTTGGACGGATGTGTCTTGAGATGAAGCTTCTTTTCTGCTTTTCTTGGCTGGAGGGCTAGTGACCGACGACTCGACAGCTCTGGAACGACGGCGATCCTCTCTATTCGATTTGGCATATTCGTTTGATTCGGTCTTGATCTTGCAAACTTCATCAATCTGAAAATTTAATAAATTATTTTTCGTTGACCTGTATATTTTAAAACTTACGTGGTACAAAGTGGCTGTGATAAAAACGGTGTGTGAAAGTCTGATCTCGTAGCTCGATCCTCCCTCTTCGCTGATAGTCAACACTGGCAAGTATCTGTGCTGAGCATGGAGATGGACCTCAAAACCCAATATACAATTTATACTTTCACAAAAGAAACTTACATTTGAGCCATCCTCGTCTTCTCTCGTCTTTCTATTTGTGATTCGGACTCTTCGAAATTAACAGGTGCGGCCATCCATTTGGATCCCAACTTTGCTCCTGACTTGTGTTGTACCTTCCGTGGGGCTTCCTTCTTTTCTTGGGATACCGACTCGACGTACTTTCCCTTACAGAATCTCAGCTTTTTGTCGTCGACGTATTCAAAGTGAACCGAAGTTGTGTACATTTTTTCTGGATTCATGCCACTGAACTGATACTCCAGAAGCGGATAGACACGGCGACCAACGCCAGTTATAATCATTTCATGTTGAAGTGGATGGAGCTTATGCCAGAGTGCGTCATACTCTGGAGTCAGACTCGCCGAGATGGTGGAGGTGAGAGAAGAAGACATAGTTGGAGAAGATCTGAAATAAAAGATCTTCGAAGAAATAATGGCAAGAGGACGATTGTAAAGATATCGATTATCAAGGAAAACAGGAAAAATCAGAAAAAAGGAGAAAGAGGAAGAGGTAGTCAACTCAAACTGAGATGATGAATGAATTAGGGAAGTCATGAATGTGCGAATTCCGATACCGTGGGCGGGGCAAGAGAGGGACCCCACCTGATTTGGGCGGAGTTTACAGTATTCCCAGGAGCAGAGTCCGGATGTGCGACAACATAGAGGAAGGTAATTTGTGCGATCAATGAGGGTGGATTATGTTAACGGTAGGGCTTTTGATGATGCCTATAAATATGAAATGGCGATTGGAACAAATCAAGCAATCCTTCGAAAAACCTTTTTTGTTGTTGCAGAAAATTCAGGGCTGCAGAAAAAAAAATCGAAAAAACTCTGTAACAGTTACAGAGCATAGTTAGCAGCATTCCTCTAAAATTGATGATTTTTCAAAGTCACTAAGAAATGAGCCAATATTTATAATTTGATCTGTCTAGACATTTTTGGTTCTGTCAGGTCTGAATCAAAATTCGAAATTTGTTTATTAGGGAGGGGAGAAAGTTTTTTTCCGAAATTTTTCAAAATTTCGTTTTCTAATTATCTCATTTTCTTACACGATCCACTAACAATATATTCAACAATATCGACTACATCTGTGAGCCACCTATTGGGAAGTCACTCGATTCCAGTCTTCCAGAATTGGGGCGTGTGAGAGTGAAAAGAGGCCTACTGCCATTTTGAGGTGGTTCAATGTTTTGAACTGTTTCTC
The DNA here is from genome assembly GCF_000004555.2 of Caenorhabditis briggsae. Taxonomy (NCBI): domain Eukaryota; kingdom Metazoa; phylum Nematoda; class Chromadorea; order Rhabditida; family Rhabditidae; genus Caenorhabditis; species Caenorhabditis briggsae. Next base: position 4,498,955 of record NC_013490.2, read on the forward strand.
TCTGAGGGATTGCTTGAGCGGGCAGAACAGGTAGTAATTCGAAAGCGCAGTGTCTGGCGAGTATTAAAAATAAAAAACCATAGCCCCGCCCAGCTTCCGCCGTTTTGCCTGGGTGTCTTTAGTCACATGCGGACGAGCAATATCATGTTGAAGGTGAACGGTGGAGCGTCTCGGGCGTTTCTCTCGGAGGGCAATGGCAAAGGAATCCAGCCGATACCTCTAGGTGGAAGCTGTGATCGATGTTCCTTGCTGGATAAACTCGAAAAACAGCAATCCATTCTAATCTCAGAAGCACGAAACAAACACATCTTCTCATGAAATCCTGGTTTCGGTTGCACTTGGCGGGTCGCCGCCGCGAGGAATCCAAATTGCATGATGGGCGTTACTACTGCAGAGTATCCAGCTCTCATCTCCGGTGAACAAGTCGGCCAGAAACTCTTTATTCTGCGAAGTAAGAAGGATCGACTCATTTAAGTCCGTTTTTAAAATGGAAAGATCATGGGGAACCCTTTGAGCCATCACTCATCGGACACCACGCTTATGGAGATGATTGTTGATAATGTGGTAGTCGCAGTGGAACATTGTCTACAGTTTGTGATTAGTCCCATCGGGATTCTGCCACACGGCTTCTAACAGCAGCTCGTCAAACTCAGCAGGTTTTGGATAGTGTGAGGATTGTCTTCGAGGCTCGTGTCTCCTGACTCAAAAGAAGCGAGCCGATTGCGGACGGTGCAATCGGTGTCGGGCCTCTCTCCGAACAAATGACATATTTTCTTAGCGGTCTACGTCGCTCAGGTGCCGTGAGATCACTTGTAGAAGATAAGAAGCCGAATATGAGGTCTCGAGAGATCGCTCATGATTGTTTTACCAGTGGACACAAGCGTCTTATATAATCATGAGGGAGAAGCTTCCAAGACGTTCTACACTAATCTACACTAGGAATGTTCTAGAAGCTCGGGGACTTTCCGTAGGAAAAATTTGAAAAATTTCGGAAAAAAACTTTCTCCCCATCCTAATACAGTGCGTTCAATATCTTTAGGACCCCCCCCCCCCCCCCCCCTCTATTTTCACGGTTCTGAGAAAACGGTAAGAGATATAAAAATCTGTAAGCGCCATTCGTTTTTAAATTCAAAAATACCCCGGGAGCCAAATTTTGGTATTCATACCTCTTCTGGTATTAGTACACGGCCCAAAACTTACTTTTTCAGCCGTTCAATATCTTTAGGACCACCTGAGATTTTTGACGGAATTTCACTTTTTGTGTCAGAATTCCAATCCAAAAGTAAGTCAATGCCCAAAATTTTCATATGTGATCTTGGTTTTCGTATTAGCAAGATGTTTCTGAACTTATCCGAGAATTTTTAAATTTTTCTGCTGCTCGTGACCTAATTTTCAACTCGATGAACGAAATTGACCTAAATCATCATTCAAAAGCTGGAATCAACTACCAAAAATCAGGTAAACAAAAGAAATCAATTGGATTTCTCATGGATAGTATTTAGAATCACTTTGGTCAACTCATTTGGTATGCTGGAAACTAGATCATTCGGTTCGGCTTCAGTTAATGTTCTTCTTCCTTTTTGGAGGGAATTTTGGGATCCCTAGAACAGCCTGACGCTGTGGTAAACGCGACAGGCATTGAGATCCAAAGCTGTATCAATAGAATTCAGATCAAAATCCATGCCTGCCATGGCTATTTCTTGATTCTTCCTGGTGCCATTCATCCCAGTGTTGAGTTTCTGTTATAAGTCGCACCGTTGTCTGGAGGTGTATGGAGGTTCGGCTGCGGATAAGCTAAACTGCGAATTTACAAAGTCTCGGTGGATAAAAAGATGTCTGAAAAAACCGTGATAAACTGCAGGACCATCTATGATATCCCAGAGACCAAACAGAGCCATCGACAAGACGCGCACTAGTTCTGTTCAGCAGTGAAAATTAGGTCACGAGCAGCAGAAAAATTTAAAAATTCTCGGATAAGTTCAGAAACATCTTGCTAATACGAAAACCAAGATCACATATGAAAATTTTGGGCATTGACTTACTTTTGGATTGGAATTCTGACACAAAAAGTGAAATTCCGTCAAAAATCTCAGGTGGTCCTAAAGATATTGAACGGCTGAAAAAGTAAGTTTTGGGCCGTGTACTAATACCAGAAGAGGTATGAATACCAAAATTTGGCTCCCGGGGTATTTTTGAATTTAAAAACGAATGGCGCTTAAAACGAATAGCGATTTTTGATATCTCTTACCGTTTTCTCAGAACCGTGAAAATAGAGGGGGGGGGGGGGTCCTTAAGATATTGAACGCACTGTATATAATTTTTATAGATCAAAATCAGTTTGCATTAGTGTCAGAAAAATGTGTAGCGGGCAACTCTGTTAGAGTTTTCACGGTATTCTCGACTTTTATGATTTTCCGTATGATGGTGATTTTTTCGAATTATACTGTTGCTGATGAGCAGGAATAATAATTGAATCATTGTTTTCATCAAGTGGTTTCAATTCCAGATCTTTCGATTATTGCAGTTCACTTTTTGATTCGATTTTTATAATATAGTAGCCACTATGATATAGTCCCTGGTTCAAATCTATGCTAGAAGGTTTTAGTTGAATGTATTGGAAACATCCTTATGGAGTTCAGTTTGCCAGAAGGCATCCTATTGACAGCATTTGGATTGTAATTGAAACCTGAAAATGACTGTACATAATCATTGATCCATTCCTATACCTGCCTTCACCTATTCAATCTTTCTGAATTCAATGTGTGTCAAAGTGCATCTTCTGGGATGTACCAAGTTAGAATATGTCATTGATCGAAAAATACAGTATTTTAGTTCTCCAAACAACTTAATGAGAGTTACACATACCGACTATAAGGTCTGTAAAAGTCATCAGGCGGCTCTCTTTTGGAACAGATTTCCCGGAGCCAAGTTGCGGTGTTCAGAAAGAGATTCGACAATTAGCGGTTTGTGAAACATGCCGACAGTGTATAGAATGACATTAGAATGACAAATTAGATAAGATCTACACATAAGGGACATTGTGATTGCTCGGAAGAATGGGATCTAAGTTTCAGAGATGGCAAGGAACCATCAGTGATAGTGTACTCTGATCTTTAAAATGGATTGGTTGATCTGAAAATTGTGGTTTGTTAGGAACCTGAGTCTGACTTCCACAGTGTTCCAATAACGTTTGCTGTTTTTTAGCAAAATATCAAATTCAGAGGACATTCGATTCCTCTCCTTCCAGTCAATTACTGTATGTTTTTCACATAGTCTTAGTTAGTCTCTTGTTTAATTGAAAACTTGACAATTCTCTTCCTCTCCTGTCTGGCTGTTTCATTTTAAACTAATAATCTGAATTTCCATTTCTCGCAATCCAACACCCGCTGAGTTTTTGTAGTGGCAGTGTCTAACTGAGTAGTCACAACCAGCTTCTTCTTTTTCTTTCTTTTTGGTTCTGCCATCGGAATTTTTTATCTCTTACTGTTTCTTCGTGAAATATTTTTACTACCAGACTTTGAGGTTCCAGAAAGAATTCAAGAGCCAAAGATTCCAAAATTCTGAAATTTCTGGAAATCTAAAATTCTGTGGTATGGTACACAACTAATTTCCGAAATGATGAAGGAAACGGTTCAACCCAAAGTGTCTTCTTGTGTACTTTCGAGAGATCATCGTCCTCGACATGAATAAGTAGGCCTCCTTCCCTCTTCTTCCTCGCTACTTACCCTTCTCCAACTTCTTCTTCTTCCTCTTCTGTTTCTTCTTACTTCGAAATGCAGCTGACCTTGTGTTTTTTTTCTCTTACTCATCCCAACTACTATACTCAATCCAATCCATTCCATTCCCCACTACGATCCGTCTCATTTTGCTTTTGAATATAACCAACCGACTCTCGTCCTCTCTCTTCACTCATCCACTCAACCTATTTTAGCACGATCCTTTTCTTTTTTGGCGAAAACTGAAAGTTTAGTAGTCGCGGATTTTCGGAAATCCTTTTTGAAAAGGTCATAGTTTTTGTTCTGAAAATATGAGCTAAAATTTTGTGCAGTGCTCCAGAATCTACAGGGTGGCGTACAATTACCCGGACAGATAACAGTGGAGATATTTTTAAACATAAGTATCTTGGAAGCACGAAAATTGGTAGAAACATAATTTTACGTTTGATTCTGATCTACGGAAACTTTCAAAGCGATTCCTCAAGTCTAGGTATGATTGTGATTGTCCAAAGATGAACGTCGTAATGTTTCTAGTGATTTTCATGAGACGAAGCAACTTTGACAAGCGATAACTCAGCTCAAAATTTATCAAACATATTGAAACTTTGCCAGTTTATTGATGAATTTTTTGAATTCTTGAAATCCAAATTTGAGCCCAACAAAACTTTTCACTCAAATTTTATGCAAGCACAAACTTCAGTCCAGGTAATTACCGTAAACACTATAATAGAAGGCCACCCAAACCGCCAATTTTGAACTTTGATATCTCATTTCCTGTAAAAGATATCAAAAAGTTGTCAACTGACAAAATGTATATCATAATATCATAAATATTTTGTCAGTTGACCACTATTTAATGTCTTTTGCATGAACCGAGATATATAAGCTCAAAGTTTACAAATTGGTGCTCTTCTATTAGAGTGTTTAGGGGGTGCGCCCCCTGTGTATGACGATATCATACAGAAAATTCTAGATCTACGAGAATACCAGAACTTGGGAGAATTTTAAGCTAGAAAATAGTTTTGCCCTAGATTTAAATTTTCACAAAATAGTGAAATCTCCTGAAATCTCCTAAATCCCAAAGCTCAGATTCACCTAATCGTAAGAATTTTAAAGAGACAAGTTTCTCGGATTCTCAGAATTTCAGAGTCTCTTCTTTCCATACCTAAAGAGTCTGAGGATCCCGGAATCCTAAGACATTGGATTCTGATCTCTCAGAACCCTGAAGATCTTTGAACCTTCCTAGTCAGTAGTACTCTTATCATTGATTCATTCTAATTGAATTCATCCGTCCTCGTCTGAATTCGTCTGTTCTCTGTCCTTCGTTTTCCTTCAAATCATCAACCAAATTACCTTCTCCCGATGCTTCTCCCCCGACGTCTTCTTCTTCCTCGAAGCATATGTTGCAACACACTGTTTCACAATTAGTTCGGTCATCGATTGAGGAGTCGTTTTTTGTTTCGTTCGCACCCACAACAGCCCCGGCATCATTATTCTAATTCACGCTGCTGCTGAGACTGTCTTCCTCTAGCGGCTTCTTCTTCTACTTCTTCTTCTCAATTCCAAGTGCCTTCTGATGCCTCCTCTGACAACTGGTCGTTGTCTAATTCTCTCTGTCTACCATACTGTTTCTGGGTTTGGAGTCGATTAGCTTCTGTCTTTCGGATATGTTCGGTTTTCGACGGCAGAAGACAAAAAACTGTCATGTTTTTGTTTTTTTTTTTGGTTTTTGCCTGTCTCCTATTCTTCTAAAAGCTTACCAGTTGCCACGTCATCATCCATTTTGTACTTGAAATTGTACTTCCGCCTGAAAGCATCTCGGCAATGTTGCCTAAAAAATGATTTGCCGAAGCAGCGAAAACGTGTGGGAAATCTGCAGAAAACTACAGTAACCTATGATTATACACCTACTACGGCACGTTTACTTTCGGACGGCGTTACAGCTTCACGTACCGAACAAAATGTGGTTAGATGGGGAGAAGGAAACGCCTTCTTTTCTTCATATCGGTTGTACTTTTCGACGTTTCACTTTGGGATTCAGACTTGATCGTATTCCGTGCTTCTTCCTTTTCTTCTTAAGAATTCTGTTCGTTTTGCATATTACCAAAACTAGAGAGAACCAGGTTATTACCAAGAAAGCGAATGCCATTGTTTGTTTTAAAACTTTTTCTTGAAAGGCTGGCATGAAAAGTCAAATCATATGTTCGGGCATTCTTTTCACTTTGCATCGTTTTCTGTTTTGTTGAGATTCTGAGGCATTAGAAGTTAGCTAAAAGTATTGGTTAGTTTTTGGGTTTTAAAGATTGGTGATTCCTAAAATTCCCTAAAAATTAGATTTTTGGAGAAAAAAGGATGATCTTAATATTTCGAGATCTTCAGCATCGGCATCCACTTTGGAAGTTTTTGGAGCAGATATTGACTTTAGTTTGAGTTTTTAAATTTTTTCCAGTTCATCCGGTCAGAAAAATTGATTAGACAGTGATGAGGCTAGGTATTGGTTTGGCGGGAAGTTTGAAATTTCTGAATTTTCGAATTTTTTAACTTTTGAGTTTTTGAGTTTTTTTGGAATTTTTGAATCTCTTTGAATCTCTGAAATTTTGAATTTCCGGATTTCTGAGATTCAGAGAGATTCAAAAATTCCAAAAAATTCAAAAACTCAAAAGTTAGAAAATTCGAAAATTCAGAAATTCAGGAATTCTGATATTCTGAAAGACAGAAATTTAGGAATTTCTGGATTCCTGAATTTCTGAATCTGAATTATCAACCTCTGAATCTCTGAATTCCAGAAATTCTGAGCTTTAATTTCCGAATGCTCAAATGTTTGAATTTTCGAATTTTAAAAATTATTAAATCTCAGAGTATCTGAATCTCAAATTCCTCAAATTCCTGAATTCCAGAAATTCCGAGCTTTTTTAATTTTCGAATTTTCGGATTTTCGGATTTCAGAAGCCCTGAATTTTTAAATTTCCAAATCACCAAAATTCTGAATGTCTTCATTTCTGAAGCTCGGAATTTTAAAAGGCATGGCTTTCAATAGTTGTAGTACATCTGTTCGTTTTGATTGCTCATCTTGATACCACATTATCCAGAACACAGTATAATTCCTTATATTGCTCCCCTTCAAAAAGACCTTGGATACTCCGAGACCCAACCCAAAAACCACTTACCCATTCCATTGTCCCCCAAAAAAACTGTTCCCCTCTTCTCAATTTCCGTTGTCCTCCTCCCCTCGTTTTTCCTCTCAATTTGCTGCTGTTCAGAGGATTTTTGACGGTCAGTTCTTCTCAAGGAGTCGCAATTTCGAAAATTTAATAATGGGTGGGATCTGATTCTCTATGAGAAGAAGAGGTGTGTGTTTCCATAAATAATAGTATAAGTATGTACATATGGCATGACCTTCTCGAAAAATGCTTCTCCGTCCCTTCTCCGAATTATAATTGATGCTGTGGCTGGTCGGTGGGGTCGATGTCTTCGGGTCGATGACGACGACGTCAGTTCGTTGTTCTTCTTCTTCTTCTTCCAAAAACTTTTTGACTTCTTGACACAAAGCAACTTGTTCTTCTACTCATCGATTTTTAAGTGGCTTGTGGATTAGTCATAAGTGTGGGCTATTTGTGTTTTAGGAATTCCCGAATGACCGTTTTCCTCCTTATTATGGTTTCCATATCTTCCTCCCGTCCCTTCAGTTCTTTTTCTTCTGTTCACTTCATTGTTTTCCATCACATTCAATTCAAATTGGCGTCGTCAGTGCCGCTGGTTTCGTTTCAAGAACACTTGTATGCGATTCATATCACATCCAGTCGGGGGATCTTTCCATAACCCTATCCGGGTATTCATTGGGAAAACGATGGAAAACAGTAACTTCTGCTTCTGCTTCTTCTTTTTCTTCATCTTCTTTTGGTCATGGTTCAGATTCTTGAGAAGGATCCTTCACTTTCTGACGGGGTTAGGATCTTTGACTTTCAGATAAAAGTTAGCTGTGTCAATTGTACAGAATCTGATTATTATAGTTATATAAACTTTCAAAAAACTGGCTATGATGTTTTTATAAGACAATTTTGCTTTTTTTTTTAATTTCTAATTGGACACTTCTGAAATTCCATTTACCGTAACCCTTCTATTAGACAGCCACCCAAAATGTCAACTTTGACCAAATTTATCTCATTTTCTGTGAAAGATATCAAAAAGTGGTCAACTGATGAAATGTTGCTGATATCATGATACAATTTTTTTAGCTGATCATTTTTTTGATATTTTTTACAGGGAATGAGATAAATTAGGTCAAAGATGTCACCTCTTTCGTATGCACCAGCAGTTGTCGGCTTACCGCCTGACAGGGGGCAAATTTTGAGCTTGTTTATCTTGGTTCTTGTGAAAGATACTTAAAAGCGGTCAACTAATAAAATGTTTCTCATATTATGATAAACATTTCATCAGTTGACAACTTTTTGCTATCTTCTACAGGAAATGAGATACATGAGCTCAAATTGACGGTTTGGGTGACGCTCTACTATGTTATTTCGATAAGCTTTGGGCCATTTCAAAGTCAAAATTTTCTTAAAATTCGTAAAGCCATGCCAATCCAAATGTCTTTCTCGGGTGATTTCGTAAAAAAAGACAACAACTACAATGATAAATACCTCATTTTATTCATGATTTTCTGTAAAACTCCAGATGCAGTATCGTGCTGTAACACCGTAAAACTTGAACCCCTCCCTTGTTTCTCAGCCAATTTATCTCGGTTCCTGCCGAAGATATAAAAAAGTTGTCAACTGATAAAATGTTTATCATAATATCAGAAGTGTTTTATCAGTTGACACATTTTTGATATCTCTTATAGGAATTGAGATAATTGAGCTCAAACTTGACAGTGTGTGGTGCCCTTCTCTTACAGATCTTACGGTATCAGTAAAATGTTAATGTCTGAAAATTACCGATTCAAACTTATTTTTTCAATTAAAAAAAATAATTTGCAAATTCTCTAAATAATTTCAGTTTAAATTTCATTCTGAAAATTCTCGAATTTTCGGAAATCTAAAAAATTTTGTTGTTTTCTTTTTTGAGTCTAAATTTTGGACATATTGGGCTGAATCATTTTACGTTCACTGCAATCCGTTTCTCAAATTTCATGACTATGAACAGTCAGTTCTAGTATTTCTACCGAAATCTTAAGCTTCTTATTAATACCGTCGAATTCCTAAATATTTCCAAACCCGTTCCAGTCCCTTCTCCGTCTTCTCCGTTTTTCTTACATTCCAATGGTGTTGAAATTTCGGAGGAGGTGGTGCGTCAGATGAATATCCATCTCTTTTCTTTCCGACTGTCGTCCAGCAACAGCTCAAATCTCTCTCTTTTATTTATGCATATCTACTTTTTTCATCTCCATTCTTCTTATTCTTCTTAGTTGGTCATCATAACATACCGCCCTTTCTCCATATCCTCGTCGTTTTCTTTTTATTCCCGTTTTGCCACGTTCCTTCCCACCCACTGTTCTCATCAAACTTTTCCATGTATCTTCTTGAAATCTGAGCCCACCAGCAGTCTCAAGTGTTATTTTCTCCATACCGGCGCCGTTTTATTTATTCATTATCCTCACTTTCCCCTATACATACTTTTCAATCCATATACCGTACTTTGACAGGTCTTTCCATATTTTCCCAAAAAGCCGTTCGTTTTTTGTCTTGTTTCGAAGTAAATCGTGGTAAATGGTAAATGGTTTTAACCTATGTTGTCTCTCATTCCCCCTCTAATTGCCCTCCATTTTCATGTTATTTTTCACTTTCCATTACCCTTTCCACCCCCTGCCAGTGTATGTTTTCGCGTCTCACCTCGATTGCCATCAATTGCTCTTTTTTCCAATAGTTTTTTCTGTTGTTTCGCTTATCATCTTATCACATTTTATCACACTTGATTAGCGAAGATATGCCGTCACCACCCCCGAGGTGATTAATTGTCTGTCACTTTCACTTCGGGTTATCCCTCGATCCGTTCACTTTTGGGGAGAGGTGATGCCCAAAATAATTGGATTAAATAGCTAAGATAACATTGTGTTTTGAGAGCATGTGTTCTGGTACTTTCTTGATTATGGACGCTCGATGAATTCTTTTGGATCAAATTTGTGGGCTACCGTAAACACTCTAAGAGAACGTCCCCCCCCCCCCCTCCCCCCCTAACTAATTTATCTCGGTTTCTGTAAAAGATATCAAAATGTGCCCAACTAACAAAATAGTTGTGATTTTATGAAAAAAATTTCGTCAGTTGATCTCTTTTTGATATCTTTCACAGGAACTGAGATAAATTAGATCAAAGTTAAAGAGTAATTATGTTTTCCTAAATCAAGATACTACTAATTTCTCAGATGAGCTTAAACCTTTTCTATCTCATTTAGGCAAATCCAACTAACAGAAGAATATTCATGATTATTGAACTTTATGGAATTTCTGAATATCTTGGAGTTTTCAAATTTTTTATAACAGTTCCGATTTTGGTATCAGCATGTTTGCATAAATATGAAAATTCAAAAATTCGAGAATGAAAACTCCACAATTCTAAGAATTTATGAAACTTACGAAAATCTGGAATTTTAGAAACCTTTAAATTCTGAAATTTCAAAACTTAAAAATCCTAAATCTTTGGAGAAATTCCAAATTATGAAAACTCTGAAAATTCAAAAATGGGAAATTCAAAACACTGAAAATCTAGAAATCAGAAATTTGGAAGGGCGAAAATTTCCAAACCACCAAACTCTGAAATGGAAAAATCCCCGAAAATTTCAAAAACGTACGAGTTTTGGAAACTCTAAAATCTAAGGAAATGGCTAAAACATTATCTTTCCTTCAAATTTTCAAGCATCAAAAGTTGTTCCTTTTAGAGGAAATACTGTAAGATAGGTTTGAGGAAATGTGGAAAAACAAACTTTTCACATCTCCAGAAACATTTCAATTAAATTTCATTTTTGAAATTCCAAATTTTCTATGCACAAAACCCTCAATTTCTACACCTTTATCGTTTCAAGTGGTCAAATTTCTGACCATGCCAATTCCCATGCAATAGTATGTGTCCATCCATTCATATAACCCGTCGTCCACTCAATTCTGAGTAGTTTCCCATGCTTCGTCATAATCAGGTCCTTTTTCCATATAAGCTACAAATGGTAATCTTGTATACAATGAGGTGTTTTGTGATGTTATGTTGTGGTTGTTATGTGTATAAAGAAAGCATTTAGAAGACATTCTGGCGACATATAATCTTGTTATTCTTCCTCCTCGTTTCTTCATTATCCGCCTTTTAGCATGTTCGTTTTTTTGTCAGATTGTCAGCTTTCTCTCCCCCCATTCTTTTACTTATTTCTGTTTCCAAAGTATTCTTCACCCATTCTTACGGTGTCCTTTTCCGCTCCGAACTAGTACATACTAGACTCGTGTCTGGCACTCTCTTCGTTTAGCACCTTCTTTGAAACAAAAGATGGCAACTCCTTTAGTTTTCAAGAAGGTCGTCGTCCCTTCTTGTACACCGTCGGAACCAATTTGAGTGCAAACAGTGGGTACCGGGCGAAGGGGACCCCCTCTCAACGGATCATACCTCATTCCGTTTCTCTCTGTTTCAACAAATATGTATGCTCATGAAATCGATTGTTATCGTGCTTGCTCCGTTTGCAAGCAGGGACCATCATTTCTTCTAGTGAGAACTTTTAGATTTGAGATTTGGAATAGGGAAACATTTTTTGAATTCTAATCTCATTCTAAGCTAAAGTCTTCGAGAATGTGCACTTTTTGCCACTGATTCTCTGGCTAAAATCCCTGCGTTCAAGATATTTCTTGAGTTTTCGTCTCCTATAAAATAAGCCTCATATAAAATTCGAATTTTTTGTATTCAAACTTTTTTTACTGGAGGATATCCAGGGATGTTGGGAATTACGAAATTACGATTTTTTTTAAATAAGAATATTACGAATTTCCAAAATTTCAAAATTCTGAAACTCTGAATTTTCGACATTCCGAAAAATTTCGGAAAAGCCATTCCGAACATCCGTGGTGATATATAAAACTCCGAGTGCCTCGCTAACAGATTTCAAAATTTCGAACTTTTAGGTCTGAAAATTAGCATATTTGAAAATATCGAATTCTCAACTTATTTCGAGTTGTTTGAAGGAAAATTGGTTACCGTAAAAAGGATGTTTCTAATTTTTAGTTGATAAGTTGACAGTTTTTTTCTATTTTTTCATTATACTAGGGTGGCACAATTACCCGAGCTAATAAAAACGGTTATATCTTTAGACATAAGTATCTTGGAAGCACGAAAATTGAAAGAAATATAATGTTACGTTTGATTTAAAGCTACTGAAATTTTCAAAGCGATTCCTCCAGTCTAGGTATTGTTATGATTGCTCAAAGATGAATGGCATAATGTTTCTTGTTGCGATTTTTATGAGATGAAGCAGCTTTGACAAGCGATAACTCAGCTCAAAGTTAATCAAATTATTTGATACTTGGCCTGTTTACTGATCAATTATTTGAATTTTTTCACTCCAAATTTGAACACAGTACAACGCCTTACTCAAATTTTATGCCGGGTAATGATGCGCCACACTGTAAATTCAGTAGTTCATGTATTTTTCAAATATTTTTAGTCTAACCTAGTCCTAGTGTAAAATTTTACCAAAAATCCCCAGACCAGAAAAACATACCATAGTTGCAAACGGGCCGGCTCGGAAAAAATTTGGCCAATATCGGGTTTTTCGTCATTCTAGCCCGGCCCGCGGCATGTTAATGGACCGGAATCTGGCGAAAATGATATAGACGTGATGGGCCCTGTCGAGATCTATCATTTGGTACCAAAACTGTCTGAATATCTCGTTTTGGAGACAAGCTATCTGATGGCCCGCCATCTGCCCGGGCCGGCCCGTTTGCAACTATGAAAAATACTGCCTCCATCAAACCGATAATTATTGTATCCGAGGAAGGGAATAGCCTTTATGTTCCCCCGTACGGACCAACCTCAAATGACCTTCATCACCTAAAACACATTCCCTCGGTGTCTGCTCTTTGTTTCTTCCTTAAGGCCCCTTCTACCTTCTATTTCTTCTCGTTTCACCGCTCTCCAACTGTTACCATCCGGTATAGAAATGCCATGGTTTGAATAACGGTGCACATTGAGTTAATCCCTCTCATTTGAATAGGTATCCCGGTGTTGTATGGGGGGATGTGATTTATTAGTTTTATTCTTTTTCATTCCATAGCTCATGAGAATTTGGAATAGTTGAGAGAATTTCTTTTTAGCTCTTTTATATATTTTTTGAATTATCATTCATCTTTCGGATTTCAGAATTGGTTTTTTTTTGAGAATTTTTGGAATTCTGGAATTTTTCAGAATCTCCTAAAATTGTTGAGTTTCCGAGTTTCTAATTTTTTTGAAATTTGTGTTATTTTGAATTTCTGAACTTCTCGAAAATTTTAGATTTTCTGGCAATCTGTTTTTTTTTAATCTGAACTTTCTGGAATTTTCAATTTTTTCGAATTTTTCAGAATTTCCTGGAATTTTCGAATTTCTGATTTTTTGAACTTCTAATTTTTTGTATTAAAAATGAAAAATTCGATTTCCAGAGAATCCACAATTTCCGAAAAATATGGAAGTTGCGAAAAATTCTTTGGAAATTCACAATTTTCGAAAATTTTTTCGCTTTTCTGAATTTCCGTATTTTTGATTTTCCGAATTTTTAAAAATTTAGAATTTTCTGGAAATCTAATTTTTTAAACTGAATTTTCTGGGAATCCTGATTTTCCAAATTTACAAAGTTATCTGTTTCTGTTTCTTCTTTCCAGATATTGTCCCGTTATCAAAGCTCAAACCGAGCATTTTAAATTTTTTTTCTGAACAATTTGTTTTCAATTCGGAGCCATTCTTTGGAATCCATGACCCCATTCACTTCCAGCTCTCCCTTTTCACCACGACTCCTTTCTCTTCAAATCACATTCTTCCCTTCCCTCACGTCTTCTAGAATCAGAATCCGGTTCCAGCCACCATCTCTCCGGAAACCGAAAACTTCCAACCCCGACTGGAGAGGGTGTCCATTGCTTATGCTTTCTCTTTTTTTCACTTTTTTTTTCTCTTCCTCAAAAAAAACCGTTTGTTTATCTACTACTTTCTTCGGGCGTTTTTAGTATCCCTAGCTGCATAGTCATTTGGTTTTACAACAATAATCACATTTTTTCATCTCCGTTTCTCTTTTTTATTTCCATTTTGTATAATCTCCAGATCTTGGCCAAGCTTTTTCTCATTTCGAGACAGACAGTCTCCCTTCTTCTATAGCCCACCCGTCTTTTTTTCTTTTTTATTTTTAAAAAGTTTCCAATTTTTTAGAATATCCGATGCACAGGCATGCCCTGCTGGGGGCACTGCCACCCCTAATTCTACTAATTCTATCAGTAGAATGCATGAAATTCGATCCCGAACGGATAGCGGCTCGTCTTCGAATCGATGAGAAATGGGATCAACTCGACGCGTTTCAATCCGTTAAATCAAGACGAGGTCGGCAGATTCAACCGAAAGAAATTAGTATTCAAGTGAGTTTTTTTTTTGGGAATCGAATTGGTTTGTTTAACGGAGACAGACAAGGTCATCTTTTTTTTGTATTTTTTTTTTGTCTTTTTGAACATATATCCTTCCCCGATTTCCTGTTGACCAAGAGCCGGACAGTGCCGTGGTGTCTGTTTGCACAGATGGGCAACCGATTCTAATGACAATTACCGGTCTTTTCCTATTCTTTCTTTCATGACACCTGCCGTTTTTCGATACGGCAATCGGAAGAGAGGACATGGATTAGGGATGGATGTGATGTATTACACGTTGGGATCTGTTGAATGGGTGTCAATGATTTAATGGGAGGAAAAAGCTGAAAACAGATAGATCAAAAAGGAACAAGGACATCTACAGACTTGAAAGAAAGCTCCTGCGAGCAATGCCATATTTTTTAAGGATCAATTGTTTTTAAATTTTCTTAATTGAATATGATAAAGCTCAACAAGCAGTATAAAATGATATAAATTGAAATATTATATCTGGTCTATGACAAATTTATCGAAAGTCAAAAAAATCGAGCTAGGATGGTTTTTCCCCCGTAACTTGTTCATATACAAGCTAAAGTATCCTAATTAACATAATTTTTTAGTACTCGTTAAGCTCTTTCAAACCTAATTTAGTTGATATGGCAAGGCCCGTCAGTGACTCGTTTTAGGCCCGTTTTCACATTTGGTTATCTTTTTTATCATTTTTTTTTTCAAACCGAAAAGTTCAATTTGAGAAAGGAAATTTTTTACAAAATTTTGTTTAGAACGGTCACAGTTTGCTAACTCATTATTTGAAAAACTTTATCTTGTCTAGGAGCAAAGTTATCAAACACCAAAAAAACAATTCTTCATAAACAAGCTACTCGGCTGCGGCTGTCGTCTTTTGGGCAAAGATTGACCATCTTTTGGGCTCTGTTTGGCCAGATTTCGCTTAAGATTTTCCCAGAAGGTGCCCAAACGCCGCTCAAAAGCTGGCGAAACTTCGCCCAGTTTTTGTCTAAAATTTTCCACCTTCGCCTTGGGCTCGCCTAGAATTTGTTTTTTTTTCTTTCTTGGAAGACGAGTTTAATGAGGAAATTCTATTTATTCGAAAAATCATAAATATACAGTATCCCAAATATCATCATTTTGTAGTACTTGTTGCGTTCTATCAGACTTAATTTAATTGGTACAAAAATGTTGAGTTTAAAGAACTATGGCAGGGCCCGCCAGCGACCCGTTTTAGGATCGTTTTAAACTCTGCTTTTCTTCTTCCGTTTGTGGAGATGTTCACCATGATTTTTTCAAAACTAAAAATTTTATGAAAAAAAGAGATTTAGTTACTTGAATTTCCAGGCATTTCTTACAAATTTTTTACCTAAAAAGGTCCTGACTTTAATAATCTTTCTGACTTTTTCGTTTTCCTAAAGAAACGTTCAAGTTTATTTTCTACAGGGTCCGCCAAAATTACGTGTGCAAGTGTAGATGACGTTATCTCCAGAAGTAGATGCGAGATTAAGACGAAATTTAACAGACAGTTTATTTCAACGCTTGAAATCATAATTCAACAAAAATTATTCGATTCTACCTCCTTTGGCAGCGACCACGGCACGAAGTCGTCGAGGGAAGGCATCAATGGTGGCACGCAGGTATTCGACGGATAATTTGTCAAATTCCTCAGACAACGACTTCTTCAGGGCCTCGATATTTGCATGAGGTCTTGCGCAGACCTTATTCTGCAGAACTCCCCATACGGAGTAGTCGAGCGGGTTCAGATCAGGCGACGAAGCCGGCCATTCGTCCTTTGGTATGAAGGCGGGGAAGTGGTCCTTGCACCACTGTTGAGCCATTTTTGCGGTATGAGCAGGCGCTCCATCTTGCTGGAAGATGTATTTCTTCTGACCGAAGTGGTTTTGAGCCCACGGTAGCACATGCTTCTCCAGAATCTCCTCAACGTAGTATTTTTGGTTGATTTTCACGCCTTTATCAACGAAAACAAGCGGACACTTCCCATCATAGCAAACCGCTCCGAAAACCATGATGCTCGCAGGATGAGAGGCTCGATGGATTGTTTTACCACGCTCAGCTGCTTGTTGAATATTTGTGGCCAGCACTCGGTGGTTTTGGCTATTAAATTCAGCCTCGACACTGAAGAGTTTCTCGTCCGAGAAGATGGTGATAAGATGATCCTTTTTGCGCGTGCCAGCGAGAAGGCGCTTCGCTTTGATGAGCCGTTTCTACTTATTGGCTTGGGATAGAATAGCAGCTTTTGTTGCTCGATAAGAGGTCATCTTCAGCTCTTTTCTGACAATTCTCCTCATTGATGTATAGGAGATATCCATGTCATCTGACATCTTTTTCATGGAACGATGAGCATTTCGCCTGACTTTCTCCCGGACGGCCTTGACTTTCGCTGGAGTTCTTACAGTCCTCGGTCTTCCTCTTCCCGTACGGTCCTTGAGGTGGCCAAGCTGGTTGAAACGACGGATGGTCGCGAAAACCGTGTTTCGGTGCACTCCGAGTCGTTTAGAAATGTCTCCTGTGCTTAAACCTCGCTTGTAAAAGTCGACGATCAGAGTACGATGAGGACTTGCCGCTGTCATTTACCTAAAACATAACCGATTGGGATGAAACTTGGCAAACTAATAAATAATGAAATAATTAATAAAAATTTTAAAAAATTGCGCACCAAAAGTGCGTCAGTGCGCAGCGCCATGGCGTCAAAGTTGTGCACACGTAATTTTGGCGGACCCTGTAGAATTCAATTTCTAGATATGCCTAGAACTGTCAAAACGGCCGTCCTGGTCATTGAATAAAACTATCAAATCTAATAACTCAAGTACTGAAATCCTCTACGCTTCAAATTTCTAAATAACGGACAAACAGACACACAGACATTTCCAGGTAACCGCTCCCCTATTCTCCAGTCGTCTTTTTGACTATGGAGCATCTGCTGGTGATGAAGAACTTCCTCAAGCATTGGACGTTGGCAAGAAACTCGACTTGGTGCATCCACTTCAATTCTTCGGATCCGATTACAAAACTATCTATGTAAGAATTCAAAGTTTTCTTTTTTTAGGATTATCTTTAAAATTTTTAGGTTCTCTCCAACGGAGCCGTAGGTTTTGAAGCTAGCTCTAGATCCTACAAATCCGGAATCCTTCCTGGATCTACACGGTTCTTGGCGCCATTCTGGAATCGTAATGATTTGAGGAACGGAGGAAAAGTGTACTATCGAGAGGTGACAAGTGAGTTTTGAGATCCGCTGGAACTCTAGAATTATGCATTTTTGTTTCAGAGGGAAGAGTTTTGGAGCGTGGACAATCGGAAATTCGTTATCAGTACGATAAGAATGTGAAGGTGAAATCGGCTTTGATTATCACTTGGGACAAAATGCAGCCTTTGAATACGGCGGCTCTTCCAGAAGAGGTGAGTTTATAGAAATTCTTAGCCTGAAAATAATTCCAATTCAGAACACCAACACATTCCAAGCTGCCATTTTCATCACTGCTAATGGAACATTTGCCAACTTCATCTACAGTAACATCGGATGGACACAAGGCGCCGAGGTTTGTGTTTGGACAAGTTATAATTAAGATTTGGGATTCCAGATAAATAATAAAGGGAAACATAAATCGAGATTAAACAGATGTAATCACTTTTTCCAATTCTCTTTTCTCCTCTTTTCGCCGTCCGATTTTCATCTGATTTAACCTGAATCTTGCGGACGGCGGAAACGGAAGAAACGCGCGAAAAGAAATATTTCCCCTCAAAATAATTATGATTTATGGAATGTTGAAAGTGTCGG